>NC_091129.1:45104970-45704970 GCF_040183065.1 Periplaneta americana
TTGTTGTTGTTTAGTCAACTGTCCGAAGACAGGTCTGAACCTCACAAGTGATACCAAGAAGACACCACTTATGAGGCAACTAGGCCAGGAAATAATGGGATAGGGTGGCCAGTTTTTTCCCCTTCTGTTGCATAAATCGTCTACTAGCTACATATTACACTAGTCTTAAGAAAATAATTTTAAAATGTTAGTGAAAATAGATATTATTTCAATTTCCTTTGCTTTTATATAGCATTACATTAACGGTATTCATAGAACATACATGTAACTCCTTTTCAATGCATCACAATCTCATTCTAATACTTAAAATCGCTTTCACAACAGAAACACACATCAATTAGGATTCAGTACTAATTAAAAAAATGAAAATTTTAAAACAAAATTCTAGAATTAATTCCTAGCAAAGCATTAGGAGATAGCGTATTTTCGTTTGCTGATTTGGATTCAGTGAGGTCGAATTACAAAAACTCGCCTATTGTTATTCAGGGGAAATTCGAAAAGTTCAAATTTGTTGATCAAGGATTCTTGGAATAATTATATTGCTGGAGATAAGAGTCGATCGATGCTACGATATTGATTGCATTGTTACGTTGCGTTTCCATGGAAATTTCTTAATTGTAAATAAGCATGAAGGATGAAGGAAATTATCATCTCAGTGAGAAATGCGGAAAGGTTCATTCTTGGGCGTGCGTATTTCATAACATAGCGATGAAGGGATAATCTGTGTGTGGCACGCAGGGTGAAAAGTAGGCAGCAAGAATGTCAGTGGTTGCAGAACGCGACATTTTGAAGAGAGTAAAGCAGTAGATATGTATTCAAAGTAATTATTAATGCATATTTCGTCGTAGTCACCATCACCACAATATTACTAATGAAAAAACTCTAGACGTTACGATTTGTCACAGTATCTGAGTCTATAAGTTTCGATATTAAATAATTCCTTTACAATAATCTCATTACTAATCTTTGTGAATGTTATATCAAATTAATTTCGAAATGTTATGTTATGAAGTAGGCCTACATTACGTTCCTTGTTCGACCAATTCAGAGCAAGAAGAATTGTTTCGAATTTCATATGTGTTATATTTTAATTCAAGTAAATCATTTATGTAAAATCCTAACTTCGCGCCAAAATTTGGTACAACTAATATTAATTTTGTTATCAAATATTTCAATTTTATAGAATTAGTGTTGTTATTACTTCGCTCTTGCTATCACTTTATTTTTGTCGCACTTGGTAACATGCGACATTTCTTTCTTCAAAACTCTTTCTATGTAGCTTCAAAAGCTTTGCCGTATCTTTGGTTTACAACATTAGGATCCTTCTTTCATTATTCAGGACAATTTTCCGTTATTATATCTTTTATATTTTATTACTCCGAAAACAAGTTGCATTTTATTTATAATGTCAGTACTTGACGATAAAGTCGTCGTTATCCACGGTTGGCTTCTGATTAATACATGTCATTTCACCTAGGGTAAGGTGGTACATCATGGATCACTAAAGACAGATTTTATTGTTCCCACCAACATACATGACTTTGCATTATGATTTCATGTTTATATAATCTTTGGACATTTTCTGATATGATACACATGTTTAAACAAAATTACTTCACTTAAGTTAAGCGCTGAAAAATAAATTACATTTAACAAAAACTGATCCATAATGTACCTCAGTGGGTACAATTCGGATCCCTACATAGCACATATAGAATCACTGGCATTTGCCACAAATAAACTGTTTTTTTTTTTTTTTTTTTTTACCTTTTCCACCTACACGGATTGCATGATACCACATTTGGCACCCTTGACAACAAATCCAGTCCCTTTCCTTATGGATTCCGGACTGTAATAATTCAGCAAACAGAATACACACACATCTTTTCTTTTTGGTGATTCCTTGATGACACCAACACACTTCCTTTTAGCACTGTTGCGCTTCTCGCCTTGGATTTTGGTTTTATTTGTGGTCTCATTGCCACATATCTTAACACGAGTGGTGTCAATGTTTTGTGGGGAAGGAAGGTGGACAGAGGTCTGCAGTTTCCGTTTTCGGCACGACTCCTTTCTAGGTGGAGAAGGCAACAAATTTTTTTATGGTATCCTCTGGTGACGAAAAACAACTTTTATGACTTGAGAAGTTGCCGCTAGTTTTGGTGGGTGATCCAGTTACTGAAACTATAGGCTTGGTCGCATTTGTGTATCTGCTTGAGGGCTCTCCAGAGGTTTGGGGCCTACTGGTGCTAGCGGTTGCATGACCAGCATTATTTTCAGCATCATTATTTGATTATACAGACGTGGCTGCATGTTCAAATTTTTCCTCCGGAACAATGTCATCGTTGAATGGGAATATCCCATTACATTGAAAACCTTTAACAAATGCACCTACGGAAACCGTGTTGTTCCAAGCCATGCTGAATATGGGACAGAATCTTTTCTTCGACAGATTATCTTTTGGATGACGATGAATCCATTCAATTGCATTCTTGTGGTATTTGGTCTTCAGTGACTTAAACAATGGTCTGTCTAATGGTTGTAAGACATGAGTGCTATGTGGTGGTAACCCTAAAAATTCATCTCATTCATCTGAAAATATTCCAAGGCTTCCAAACTCACATGGCTTGAATGATTATCCAGAACTATCAAGACTCTGCCTGGGGTTTTGTATGTATTGAAGTGATTCAACCATGCCAAGAAGAGATTTTCATTTATGTACCCTGACTCTCTCATTGCCACTATCGAGCCTGGAGGTAAGCTGTCCTGATATTCTGGGTATTTCCTAACACTTTCAAAAATGACTATTGGAGGGATGAATCCACCGGATGTGTTACATTTTCCTCTCTTTCTGCGTTGGTAATAGCAACAACTTTTCATTTCCTCTTTTGACATACTATCTTAGAAGGCCTGTTATTAAGTGGAAAACCACACTCATCCGTAAAGTACACATTATAAGGCTTGTCACACAATTCAAATTGGTCCGTAACTTCTTTCAAGTTGCCGAAAAAATGCGCAACTGATTGCCTATTTAATCCTTGAGCTCTGGCACGTGACAGACACTCGGGTTCCCTTACACTCAAATTTGAATGCCTTGTTAGAAATGCGAGAAACCAAACAATCCTTGCAACTCTGTTCTCCGTATTCCACCTGACTTCCCTTTGCAAAGTTAAATGCGGCTTGCCTCACCTGAAGAGGTGTTAAAGCAAGACTATTGCGTCTCCTACACGAAGCTTTCACCCAGTAGCTCTCTGTTCTTCAAGGTTCAGTTTTCTATGGAGTGTAGTAAAAGGAAGTTGATATAACTCGAAAGCCTCACGGATAAACAAATACCCTTCCTTGAAGCACTTAATTGCAGTGTTCATCACCGATGGCTTCCACTTTCGTCTGAATTTAAGTTCTGTTTGTACCCTTGACATCTACCATGAACATGTAAGAAAAAATATTACAATCAACAACAAATCGAAAAAAAATTGTAATATATAAAATATACGTGTAGGACTATGTATCAAAATAATTACAACAAAACAAATCGCCTAACTTCTCCCGATCCTATTTGTACTACTAGGCTATATCCATATTGTACCTAGACTACTGATCCATATTGTACTTTAGTAGTGTTAAATGTATGGGGATCATTCATTGTTACAATGCAACAATAGGTGACAACATTTGCACCTACAGTCATCTATTTCAAGGCAACATAAGACTGCATAAAAAGGAAAATGATTCTGCCATGTTTGAAACTACATCAGGAACTCAAATACTGTGCAGTTTTATAAATTGAATATCTTCCATGTGCAAGTATTTACCTTGCTATGCAAAATAAATTGTAGAGCTTCAATGAAAGGCACAGCTGTACTGAAACTCACACGATAAACACAACAAGGATCCTCCTGCTTGACGCACTGCTCAAAACAGTTCTACCAACAATAGTCTTCTAGAAAATTACGCTAATCTTAGCGTCATCCGTTTTGTACCTATTGTATATCCATAATGTACCACCTTACCCTAGAGTATTTACGTTAGCAGGTGGTCACAGGTTTCATAATCGACGCGGTCCCATTATTTTCTCCTCGGTCTGAATGAAAGTATTCCGTCCACACCTGTGGAGTAACGGTCAGCGCGTCTGGCTGCGAAACCAGGTGGCCCGGGTTCGAATCCCGGTCGGGGCAAGTTACCTGGTTGAGGTTTTTTCCGGGGTTTTCCCTCAACCCAATACGAGCAAATGCTGGGTAACTTTCGGTGCTGGACCCCGGACTCATTTCACCGGCATTATCACCTTCATTTCATTCAGACGCTAAATAACCTAGATGTTGATACAGCGTCGTAAAGTAACCCATTAAAAAAAAGTATTCCGCTCCTTAGTCAATGCAGTAGGGTTGCCAGACTTCCTAAAAACAGGAAATATGTCAATTATTTAATTTGCAAGGAATCCGTCCATTTTATTTAAAAACTGCAAAGGGATAAATAATTCGTTATCTGCTTCTCTAAATTATAATAGCCTAGTGAAAATCATAACCGTAAGAATAGTAGGCTATTTATTGGGTAAAACAGTGTTAACGTTTAGAGAAAATTATTCGTTTGAGACTAATATGGCATTAGAATTTTTGTTGCATTCTATCCAAGGAATAAGCTGTCAAAATCTCCACAGTTATACACTTATTATAAAAATATGTATACAGAGTGGAAGTATTAAGTTAAGATGTTTGTTATCAAGTGCTGAGAATGGTGTATTAGCCGGCTTGAATGTATCAATTCATATTTCTCTTTATCTATTAATTTAAAAAGATTCTTTTGGATGAAGTTGCTTATGACGAGAGACAAGTAATTTTGATTTATAAACATTTTTAGTAACTAAATTATTTGCTAAGATTGTGTCTCTAACTGCTTTACATTTCTCGTGTAATAAGGTTTCTTTGTTGGTCCAGTTCTAAGGTGAAAATATACGTCTTTTGATCATCACGTGTTATGCTTCCCATCTCTCAAGATTTCTGTTTGTATAATCCAAACATCCCTACATTACTTCTGTGGTAAGAGTTTACATTTTGTTATTAGAATTTTGAACTTTTATCCAATTATTTTTTTCGTTATTTTGCCAAAGTTTTGGGTTTATTCTTGTCGCAGTTGGAAGCGTTCGATATTTCTTATTTTCATGTGTTTTCCGTGATAATTTAATGGTTATTCCATATTTGTTTAGAAGATCAAGATTCTTTGTGTAACTTGACGATTTTTTATACTTTAATATATCATTTTAAATTTTATTTTAAGATACGTTAGTGGCTCTAATGTTTATAATCCCCGAGTACTGGTGATAACGCCACGGTCCTTCATATTTGTTTCTCGTATTTACGAAAGCAGTTGTAGCTAACAAGTGGGATTTCATGATCGGTATATTAAATTATTTTCTACTAAATGCCTAATTTTATAATTAAGACGTATTTGCCAAGTGGTAGGAATGGTATATTAGCGGGCATGGACGTCATGTTTTGTATTTCTTCATCTACGTTCATTAATAAAAATATAATTTATTTGAAGTAAATTATGACGAACGACTTTTTTTCACGTCTCTTTTGATCACTATATTCATTTCTACATCAGTACTGAAATCTCATACTCCACAAATTGCACTTATGCTAACGATTATTTTATTGGAAATCATTACTTGCATTCTCGGTTATTATTACCTATAACTAGTTCTCTACATACTTTCAACTTCAGTGGCCTTCATTTATTATTGAGCCTACATTAATATTATGGACTTAAAATTAGCAAAGGAAACTATATTCTGTGATCGAATATTCACGCTAGAGAACTACAACTATAGTCCCGACGCTCTAATTTCCGGCAGCCAATCGCGTTGCAGGTCGGCTACATTTAAACGTGTGCGTCTTGTGATTCGCTGATTCATTTCTTAATGCTCGATAAATACTTAATATAATCGCCCGCCATTTTAGCTCTTTAGTTAGCGTTCGCAGAAAGCACACGAAGACGTTATTTCTCGCTCAATTATTTGCTGAATTACATTGCGTTTGATTTATTATCATAGGAGTTACGACATGATAATGTTTAACGGTGTTGCAAATAGATTCCTCGTATGGTAGCTCGGCAACGTAAGAACAAAAATGGCGAATGATACTACCTACCTAGACTTTATAGAGCCTTCACTTTCTAAGACGTAAGCAAAGAGGCGGAGTCACGCCGGAAATAACAGCGTCAGGACTATAGATTGAAGCGAATGCAACTGGCATTTCAGGAAACAGAACGGTGACTGAGGTAAGAGGCATTTGAACTATATTTTCGCGGGACAATCTCGCATCCTCTGCTGTCACTTCGACATTCTTGCATTCTTAATCACAGTCATCATCAGTCTTCGTTCAATATAGACGCAAATTCACGTAGTGCACGTGGTAACCTGAAGCTACTGGCTTACTTCGTCCTCCTCCTTGTAACGTCAATTTATTTTTCAGTTGTTTATAACTTTCAAAACTTGCGTACCATTCAATTCAAAAGTTCGTTTAAAATACACATCAACATTAAATGTGCGATGACGACAATGCGTGAGGTCCGCGGGTAAACCTATAAATATTCCGAGTTGGAGTGTGCTAGAGATGGGAAAAGTTATTTTCTCGTAACAGTTCCAACTGTCCCAGTTCCAAGAAAATACTAGGTTCTAAATAACAGTTCCAAAATAACAGTACCACCATATATTACTGTATAAAGCCTACGAAGATAGTCTTTAAAAATGTACACATTATCTTGGAATTGATGTTAATTAAGTATAGGATTCTATCAAATAACATAATGCCTGTATTATAGTAACTACAGAAGTTCGCTCCACAGCACCGGATCGAACCCCTCTCCTCCAGTGTTTTTACAAAATTTATTTATGTTAAAACCCTTTAGTCAAAGTAGTTTCTGCAAACATTTGGGTAAAAAAGGCAAAAGTATAAGTCGAGGGCCATGAGAAAGTCCATCTATCTATCTATTCATCTATCTTTACTATTTATCTTTTACTTTAGTTTCCAACATTTATTTCAGTACGACGAAAGGATTCCCAATTCTGCTTTCAAACAGTGGCGCCAACTTATATGGGCTGGTGGAATCCGAGCCCACCCAATAATTTATCGTGTTATGAGATTTTTTTAAACTTAAGGCTCGTCACATGTTTGAGCCCACCCACTGTTTTTCAAAAGTTGGCGTCACTGCTTTCAATAGTACCAAACATGTTCCGTTCTGTGGAACAGGCGTTGTCATAATGTAGTTCCAAAGTGAAACTAGTATTTGTAACCGCAAGTATTTCGTACTAGCTCAGAGCAACACTGTTATTTTGGAACATAGTGTTCCAAGGTGCTGAAACGTTTTCGAACAGTTCCAAACAAGGAACGGTTCCAAAATAACTGTTACGTTATTTTTCCCCACCTCTAGAGTGTGCAGTGTTATCCCTCACTCAATAAGTTAATCTAGCGTAACAGTATAAAATATTTAATTTTACGTATGGCAAGATATACATGAAGCGAAAAATAGCCCTATATACATAGGCCTATATTATGACAAAATATTATAACAAAGAGAAGTGATTTCATGTCAAACAAACATAATTATGTTATGTAGATAAAAATGTAAATGTCATGTTAAAAAAGTCAGATTAGTAGGCCTATACACAAGCGGAGAGAATACATACAAATATAATGAAAGAATAAACTCTCTACCGTGTTTATTGCGAAACTGTGGGCTCGGGTACAAATGCTGCGTACCTTTCGGCACTGGACCCCGGACTCATTTCACTGGCCTAAGACACAGACTTCTTCATTAAGCTTAGCCTATATTCTTTACTTGTTTCATAATGATATAGCCTTCTAGCATTTAGTCATATTACGTTCCTTCTTATACCTTTATTTTCTCATTCATTCATTCATAGGAAAGATTGGAGAAAACTGGGTTTGCGGTAAAAGACCTGCCCTTGGGGACAAAACTGCAAGCCCAGCTTTCTCCAATCTTTCATATTTACTGCCTTCCTCTTTGTTTCCTCATATGATCTATAGAAATCTTAATGTCGTCTATCATCCGATATTTTCTTCCATCCCGAACTCTTCTCCCGTTCACCTTTCCCTCCAGTACATCCTTCAGTAGGCAGTTTCATCTCAGCCAGTGACCCAACCAATTGTTTTTCCTCTTCTTGATCAGTTTCAGCATCATTCCTTCGTTACACACTCTTTCCAACACAGCTTCATTTCTTATTGTCTGTACACTTTACACGTTCCATTCTTCTCCATATCCACATTTCAAATGATTCTTTTCGTTTCTCTTCACTTCCTCGTAAGGTCCATGTTTCTGCCCCACACATTGCCACATTCCACACAAAGCACTTCACTAGTCTCTCCATTAATTCTTTTTCCTGAAGGAAGCAGAAGATACTCCTTTTTCTATAAAAAGCTTCCTTCGCCATTGCTGTCCTCCTTTTGACTTCCTGGCAGCAGCTCATGTTACTATTTATTGTACACCCTAAATATTTGAAGCTGTTCACTTGCTCTGCTGTTTCATTTACTGTAGTATCCGCACGTTTACCTTGTTTATTTAATTTATATGAGAGCGCACTGCACTAACGTCTATTGACGCACTCTATGGAATGTTAGTGACTGGCTCCAGGACGGCATTGTACTTTGCTATGATGTGAAGAGATAATTATAATAAAGGTAGAAGTTGTAGCAGCACAAAGAAGCTGGTGTGCCCGCTGTTTTGTTTTGGAATTGTCATTTGCTACTAGGTCTGCCAGGGCTGCCAAAATTGATGTGTAATTTTCCGCAAAGACTCTAATGGTTTTATGTTTGGCAGACCATCTAATTTTTCAAAATAATGTAATTTTGGGAACCAGTTTTCTATTTGTACTGTTTCTCGGAAAAACACAATCATATCTTTTATTGTACCGCAGGAGTTCACAATTCTCTTTACTTCATTTAGATCGTTTAGTACACGATTTAGTAGTGTATGGGACGCCCAATGAAGTAAGAGTGCCTTGAGGAGTTTGTCCTGAATAAGTTTTGCAACACCCTCCACTTTTTCTGCCATTACAGAACAGCCGTCATATTTTTTAACAACCATTTTATACATATCGAAACCATCAATTCATAATCATGTTAATATAGTTAAATAAATAGTGGTAGCCAAGTAATTGGTAGACAGGATCGAGGGGAAGGAGAGTGGAAGGCCGAAAGCTATTTACTCTTGCTTTACTTCTTTTTTACTTATGGCTTTAAGGAACTTGGAGGTTCATTGTCGCCCTCACATAAGCCCGCCATCGGACCCTATCCTGAGCAAGATTAATCCAGTCTCTACAATCATATCCCATCTCCCTCAAATCCATTTTACATTATCCTCCCATCTACGTCTCGGCCTCCCCTAAGGTCTTTTTCCTTCCGGCCTCCCAACTAACACTGAATATGCATTTCTGGATTCACCCATACGTGTTACATGTCATGTCCATCTCAACGTCTGGATTTAATGTTCTGAATTATGTCACGTGAAGAACATAATGCGTGTGTTATGTAAATTTCTCCATTCTCCTGTAACTTCATTCCTCTTAGCCCCAAATATTTTCCTAAGCACCTTATTCTCAAACATCCATAACCTCTATTCCTTTCTCAAAGTGAGAGTCTAAGTTTCACAACCATACAGAACGACCGGTAATATAACTGTTTTATAAATTCAAACTTTCAGCTTTTTTGAGTGCAGACTGGATGACAAAAGTTTCTAAACCGAATAATAACAAGCATTTCTCATATTTATTCTGCGTTTAATTTCCTCCCGAGTGTCATTTATATTTGTTACTGTTGCTTCAAGATATTTGAATTTTTCCATTTATTCAAAGGATAAATTTCTAAATTTTTATATTTCCATTTCGTACAATATTCTGATCAGGAGACATAATCATATACTTTGTTTTTTCGGAATTTACTTCCAAACTATCTCTTTACTTGCTTGAACTAATATTCCCGTGCTTTCCCTAATCGTTTGTGGATTTTCTCCTAACATTTTCACGTCATCCGCATAGACAAGAAGCAGCTGATGTAACCTGTTCAATTCCAAACCCTCTCTGTTATCCTGGACTTTCCTAATGATTGATTCTAGAGCAAAGTTAAAAAGTAAAGGTCTAGTGCACATCCTTGCATTAGTCTGCAGTGAATTGGAAAGCATCCGAGAGAAAGTGGCTTATACAGACCTGAATTTAATGCATTTAAAAGCAGGAGGGATCTATTCTCTTGTGTTAAGCATGGAGCGAAGATGTTGCTTAAGATAACTGAGGACAAAATAATAAACATGTTTTCTATGAGTTTACTGATTGGGACATTATATTTATAATCCTTTCTGACTCTGTATTTTCGTAAATAAGAGTATATTATTTTACAAAGTACTATTCTTTACATGCCCATATAGTAGCCTGTACTCAGGCAAAGAAGCACAACGAGATCGATTGTAGAGTCATCTGGAGATAACTTTCAAAGATCACGGAATATATTTCCTACCAGGGATCTCAACAATACTGTCCGTCCGAGTGGTTATGTCGGAGTGTCATCGAAACGACGGAATTCACTTGAAAGTTACTTAACGAGGTCCTTAAATTATTGTGAACAGTCGATAATACGTATTACTCAGACGTCCAATAGAAATTGTGTTAAATACTAGGGAGAATCGGAAGGTGAAGCACAAGATTTTTTTACGGTATACTATTTTGGTTAGGACGTTCAAAGTTGGCAGATAGTTAGTTTGGATCTTACGCTACAGACAGCAATGGCTGGATTAGGTGTCACCCTGGCGGAACGAGCGGTAACTACTGAGTAAAGGTGGAACGTGTGGTAGCATTGTCTACTTGTAAAGAGCAGCGAGGTGTTGTCCGTTTTTCTCAGCAAAACAAAAAAGTCCGAAAGATATCCACAGGAAAATGTTGAAGGTGTATGGTGCTGATTGTCTGGACCGTAGCAACATCTCCAGGTGGTGCAAGTTCTTCGAAGAGGTCCGAGAAAGTCTTACCGACGAAGCACGTTCCTGCCGACCATTGACCGCTGCAACACCACCCAATGTCAGAGGCATTGTGGCGCAAGTCACCCACCCTACAGCCCAGACCTAGTATCGTCTGAGTTTCACCTCTTCGGACCAATAAAAAAATCCCTAGGAGGCGAACGCTTTGGTTCGGATGAAGAAGTGAAATCAGTTTTGCGCAGGTGGTTATACGCCCAGAAAACGGAGTTTTATGAACGAGGTGTAGGTACTGAATCTGGTGTCACGATGGGGGAAATGTGCCGAGAGACTTGGTTCTAGTGTTGAAAAATAGGTAAAACCTGTAGCTTTTGTCTGCATTATTTCGTTTCGCTTACCTATTAAGTACGTTGCCACAAAAAATGTTGTGCATTGCTTTTCGACTCTCTCTCGTAGCTAGGACTGGCCTGTTACAAGCCTTTACAAAGGGGCCAGCAGAAACGGGAGGGTGGAATCTCGGAAGGACAGTGCGTTTGCTTTGCTCAGGTCAATTTTTGCAGAATAACTGAACGTGTAAGCGGTACCGTACTTTAAAGTACTGTACATAATTTTACTATTAATGACCACATTGTTATTGCTCAGACAAAATGCTACGATTCTCATTGCTTTGTAGGTTGCATTGCCATGGATTCAAGAACATTAAAAATAATACGATGAATGAGACAGATTCCAACGCATGAAGGAAGTTTTTGTTATTGGTTTATGAGTACTACTAGTATTAACTTGTAACGGTAAGCCTTCCATGAGTTATAAGATGGTTATTCGGGAAAAAGAAGAGGAGTGATTGAAGAAGGGACGCTTTAACGAAAACATTAAGGTATGGATTGAAAAAGTATTATGATATTTTATTTATCGTCGCAGTCATCGTCATCAACACCAATGACCACAATATTAGACGTATTAAGTCTCTCTTTCGGTATTAAAGTAACAATTATTATGGAAATTAATTTATTGTCCATTTTTGTGTATGTTGTGTCAAAGTGTCAAATTTTTTTTGGAATTTGTTTTTAATTACTTTAATTTTTTTCGTAATGTGTTCTATTCTTTACCAATCCTGAGCCATAAGCGCATCTGTGCTTCTTCCTTGACACTTCACAATTTCAGCTAATTATTTTTACTTTGCTTCAGATTTTAGTATATATTTGTCATTGTTATGCTATTAAAATTCAAGAATGGCGTATTGGTGTGCATTAATGTACTGTAGTATTTTGTATTTCCGTCTCCTGTTTTCATTTAAAAACGACCTTTTAAATTAAGGAAATTATCACAAAGAAGTGATTTTGTTTTATTAACCTTTCTGGGGACTCAATTTGGATGGTTTGAAATCATACTGTCCTTAGCAGTATTTGAAATCGAATACTCAAATAATCGCTTTCTGCAGAAATGGGAAAAATGGAGTTTTGTGTGCAGCCTACCTAAGCAAACGATATACATTTTTTTTTATTTGTAGATGTACCAAATATTGTTTAAAAAGTAAAGTGTTCAACATAGAATTTGCAAATAATTTTTACATACAACTTTCCATTCAGTTATTTTTGTCTCCTAAAAATTATAATTTTGCAGAAAGCGAGTTTTGGAAAAACGGTCCTCAATTGCACATAGAGTAGTCATGGTTTTATTTGAAATCATTACTTGTATTCTCGCTTGTTATTTGATTCACATTTGTAAGTCTTTAATTTCAGTGCTTAGGCCTATATTTATGTTAAAATATTTACTGACGCACCAATACCCGAATTAGTAACTCATCGACTTTACCAGCTGGAGATCCACGTCCAGATTCCGGAGGAATTAAATAGAATTTCAGGTGCTTGAGGTAAGTGGTATTTTAGTAGACTTCTTGGGACACTCGTTTCTGCTGCTGTCATTTCAGTACCTCATATTAATCATAATCTATACTGATGAAAACTGAAAACATCCAGGAGGTAAAGCATTCTTAAGCTTCATGTCGTTTCTTGTACATGATGAAGCTTGTATCGATATGATCAGTTAGAAATCCACTATTATATATTTCAAAAATGATTTTGTGTTCACACCCTGTTTTCATCTATATACTAATGCTTACAGAGTAAGACTGGATGTATTGGATATCGTACCAATACAAAAGCTTGAAAAATATCTTTGAACGAATTAAAATTTAAAATGCCTCCGAACGGACCTGTAAGGAAAGGAACCGTATATACTTGTAATTTAGAATAGACAAGAATATACAACATAATCTATTACGTCGCTATATATATTTTGCAACTTATTTCCCTAATTTTGATCATAATTGAAAATACTTTTATCGTTATAAACGGCATTGAAAGAAACATGCAAGTTAACTTAATGTAGTCTTAAAGTAGTACTTTTTCCTCTTTGATCTCTCTTTGGCGCAGATTACTGGGGCTACTACTCATGTATTAGGTCAAGTTCCTCATTCAAGTTTTATAATTTATAAAGCCAAATAACTGAATTATTACTGGCTGTTGTTTGAGTTGAGAAACGGTGTTTGTAGCTTCATATTTCGGCTGCTGAGGAGTCAGAGCTGAGTTTTTGCTCTTCCATCGATCCCTGAATTTACTATTCGTAGACAGTCTTGATCTTTCGTGTACCCTTGCATAAGGTATTGTTGATTTTTGTGTTGTAGTCCTATGATCATAACAAGGAGTGATAGCTGGAGATGTTTAAGGTCTCAATTCGGATAGTTTTGAACATCAGTTGCTGATGACGGAGTTCCTGAGTCGCTACATTGAAAGGCAACTGGATTAGGTCTAATGGGCCACAAATCCTTTAGCGACATTATTCACTAACTACCAACTTCTATAAATGGAATGGAATTTAACTGAGGGAGCACGGATGGCCCACCACTGCGACCTATGGAGATCTATTGCGCTAACCCTCGATATGAAATGAGTTGCATGCCACAGATCCCCTACGCGCACCGCCCTAACCACATGACTCCCTTAACGACCGGCCCTACAGCCGACAGAATCCATACACCATTCCTCGGGTGTCATTGCAGAAGCCATCCAACATAGCTGAACTACATTCCACGGAGGCCTGTCGAGAGAGTCAGCAGCTTCGAGAAGCCGCCGGTAGAGTGATCTGAAAAGCCAAAAACGGGATGATAAGGAAGGAAAGGAAGTGGCGAATATGAGTGGGGCTCCAATCGCCTGATAAAGTTACCTGATATTCATCCATAGAAGTGAGGGAAAAAAACCGATAAAACCTCACCTAGGCAACTCGTCCTCACCGGGAATCTAACCCGGGACCGCTGGGTTCGGAGTTAGACTCGCTAACCCCTCAGCCACAACTTATATATATATATATATATATATATTTATTTATTTATACAATATTGAATGTCTTACCCAACAAATGTTTTTATTTATTTCTTATTTTAGCTTTCATTATGATTATATATTGATGTATTCTATGAAGTATTTCGTATAGGGTGTTAATAAACAACACCGAACGAATGTAATACGAAAGTTCACATTTTAGGCCGGTGGATGAAGTACTGAAGTCTTTATATCCGGAATTACATGTTTAAGGTATTTTTGTGGTTTATTTATTTAAAGCGCTTGACTGTGTTTCACAATATATTTGTAAACAAATTAAATTTTTATTGTATTAAAAATGGTAATTTAGGTTCGTTTAATCTTACTTATCAAATAGGAAACAAAAATCGTAAATAATTATACCAAATAGTCACTAAGTTACTCAGAATTTAGAAATATTAATCACACAGTTCCCTATGGATCAATTTCAGGGTTATTCTTGTTTCTAGTTTAATTTAATGATATAACCTAAACCATACATAATTTATCCCAGGTAATCTCGTTTGCAAATGATATAAGTGTAATTATTCAAGTAAACAATGCAATCACTGTATAAACACCAATGTTAAATCTAATGAATGACCGGTATAGTGCAAAGAATTTAGCACTTAATCTTGATCAAACCCGTGTAATCAAATTTAGTATATATAATAGTTCCCAGTTTTCCTACAGACCGTATATTATAATGAATGGAACTGATTTCAGAAAAGCTACAAGCACAAAGTTTCTTGGTGTGGAATTGGTCAATCACTTGTTCTGTAAAACACACGTTTTTTAGAATGCGTTACTCCTAAGTTGATATGTCTGTTATGCATTAAGATACTCTTCTTAATGGAGGAAATAAAAACTTTTAAAAATACTTTGCGTTCTATAATAAAATATTAATTAATATTCTGGGCCTACTCGTGTGAAGCTAAACATATTTTTGTGTAACAAAAGAAAGCTATAAGTATAACAACGGGTGTCCATAAATGAAAATACTGTAAATAGATTTTCCGAAATGCAGAAATATTGGCCTTACCTTGTGAGCACATACTAGGCCTATTCCTTATGATGTTTTATATTTAAATACAAATACATTTAACAGTAATCAAAACATTAATAATTTTAATACAAGACAAATCAGATCTCCATCTATTCTCTCTTAATCTCAGACATTGTCAAAAAGGAGTTCACTATTCAAGTATTTCGGTCTTCAATACGATATCTAATTCCTTAAAGCTGTGAAGGTTCAAGAGAAAATATTCAAAACTGTGTTAATTAAATATCTGCGTACGCATCAATTCTACCCAAGTCAATTAAATGTTTACGCTTCTAAATTAAATTAATCTGCTCGCTATTAGACCTATTTGTATACTTCCGTGTAACTTTTGACTTCACCCACATATCACAGCTACAATACTGATGTAAGCTCTATGAAATAGAGTAAATGAAATGAAATATAATACCGTGGCAGCGTGTCCTTTATGGCGTGCACCCAGATGTTTTGTTTCAAAGTTTATGGAGAAGGAAATCAGAGTGTATCATCCAATGTTAAAGAAATTACAAGGGTTGTGGGGAAGGAATGACGTGGCAAGGTTACTATGATGCGAGTACGCATAATTCATTTATTCGTTCACCTTTTTCTGACCTTAACGTCCTTCACTGCAAACCCAGCATTATCCAATCTTTCCTATTTTCTACCTTCCTTTTTGTCTCCGCCTACGTTTCACATCTTAATGTTGTCTATAATCTGATTTCTTCTTCCCCGAACTTTTCTCTCGTTCACTATTCCTTCCATTGCATCCTTTAATAGGCAGTTTATTTTCAGCCAGTGACCCAGTAAATTTATTTTTGTCTTCCTGAGCAGTTTCACGGTCATTATTTCTTCACTCACTCTCTGTAACACAGTTTCATTTCTTATTTTGTGTTTCCTTTTCACACGATCCATTCTTCTCCATGTCCACATTTAAAATGTTTGTAGTCGTTTCCCTTCGCTTCGTCATAACGTCAATATTTCTGCCACTTAATATGTCACACTCCACATAAAGCACTTTACTAGTATCTCCCTCGGTTTTTTTTTTCCAAAGGTTCACAGAAAATTCTCCTTTTCCTAATCCAAGTTTCTTTTACCATTGTTGTATTTCCTTTGACTTTCTGGCAGCAGCTCATCTTACTAGTTACAGTATACCCTAGGCCAGCGGTTATCAGCACAGTGTACCCTCGGACTAGTGTCTCTTACCGGCAAATAAGAGACTACACTATAATGCATCCGTGGCTGCTGGCGGGTAAGTTCTCTCCCACTTCCTGAAGCACGACGGGGCATATTACGATGCACTGCTTGCCCGTTACCTATCTCAACGAGTGCTGACGACTACTGCCCTAGGCATTTAAATCTGTCCATTTGTTCCACTACCTCACTTCGAATTCGCGAGTTTACCTCCTCTATTTTTCTTCCAATAACCATGACCTTCGTCTTGCTTGCATTTGTCTTCAATAACAAAACTCATAACTAGACAGTGGATGTGGGATGACTTATCGTTGAATGTAAGTGCATATTTACTAGACTATATGTTACATTTGTTTCATTCAGACCATTGGCTGAACAGGTTTTAAACGTAAACAGACAACGTCAACATGCTACTGTATTCCGTATAGTCAGAAGGAAAGAAAAATAACATACTGTAGTACATACCTTGCAAGGTTCAGTCCTCGTCATCATTGATGCAATTACCAGGGTTGCAGTAAACGATGATATATTCTCGTAAGTTGTCGAAGCTGAATCGTCTTCGCCTATCGCTTAAACAATTTTTGTATCGAGAGAATTTCTGAAGAAAACCTCTAAAATGGGGATCACTCAATTTCTTTAGAGGAATATTTGTACTGAGCATCATGTTGCACGTGTCGTTAGACCCGCACAACTAAATGATGATGATGATGATGATGATGATGAAGATGATGATGATAATGTAGATGGTTCCTCAGATTTCATTTCAACGTATTTCCTGTGCGATGTACTGTTGCAATGTTTCTATATAGCCTGAGTTGTTCTGGTTTTTATTTCAATTTTACATACATTACACACGATATTGTCTTCGTTAATACATAAAATGTCACTCTCATACTTCTTAATTGCATTTCGTATCTCTGAGCGAATTTAACGTTTTGCCATTATGAATGGATCAGCACAACATATTTAACGCGTACTAAATACTTGAGCAGGATAACACAACTGCACACATTGCGTTGCAATGTTACTATAAACGGATCGGGGTTCCTTCGTTTTGTACGCTGCTGTACTCGCCAGGTACACAAAAGACGGACGACGCGGCACGTGCCATATACTCTGATACGAAACAACTTCACTTTTCTTTAAGTAATCCCGCATCCACTGTCTACTCATAAAATATCAGTAATACATCTACAGACGCTATCTAGTTGACAACAATACAACCAACCTCAACAATAGTACACAGGTCTTCGGATCTCACCCAAAATACCAAATTAGTAATTCGCGATATGGCCAGAGATGTTAAAGCGGATATAAATAACAGCCAAAAAGTAATAATAATAATAATAATAATAATAATAATAATAATAATAATAATAATAATAATAATAATAATAATAATAATAATAGTACCCCTGTGCAACAACCTACTATATAGAGGACCGATTGTTGGGCTCATCTTCACATGCCTTAACAGAGGTAAACAATCGTAATACTGACCAATGCGGACGACGATCCCCCCAGCCATTTTAAGTGGTTCGCGGAACCAGATTGCGCTACTCAGATTCCCAAACTCTCCACGGTTCTGGATGAACACCGATCCCACACACTGGCCGAAATTTCATGATAAAATTCCTTTCCCCCATTAATATTTGAACCAGTGTTCAACGAGTCCAAGGCATGACTATAGCGTGGAACGAATAGTGCGATAAGTCATGTAATCGTGGGTTCGTCATTCAAAATAAAATCACAGATGTGTCTTCAAGCGCTTACTAGAAATTAGCATTTAAAATAATTAAACGTTTTAAAACTAAGTATTCAAGGATCTTTAATTAATGTACCGTTTTCCTTAACTGCTCAATTAGACCTATAGCTTAATGAAACCTTGTATCCATTAAGTCATTCGGTTTCGTTTTGTGTTGTTTATTATCATCCTGTATGTGGATTTGGAATCTCAACTAATCTATATTTCAGATTATATATGTAAAATTTGTTTTTTTAGACAGTTTAACCTAACGTGACGTGATTATTTATCTTTTATGTCAACTGATTATTCAAATGTTTCTTCCTGACTTTAATCTGACGTCCATATAAGTTAATTAATTTTCCTTTAGTCTATAATTTTTTAAAAATAATTTTTCTTGATTTAAATTCATGTCCACTTCTTTGAGAATCCAAATAGGAACATCAGTCAATATGCGATTTTTTTTCTTACTCGAGTTTAAATAAACTTCTACCTGTCTTTCTGCTTCGTATGTACATCCTTTGAGACGGAAATTGGTTGGCATTCAGATACTAAGTCACGTCACGGAATAGCTCAGGAATCATCGTGTGCGCTGAGTTTACACGCGTGCGTTTTACGTAGAGAGATTCGAAGCCCGGTCTTTGTAACGAGAAGAAACAACTCTATCGCGAAGCCATAAAGGCTTTGTAGGGAATATGTCGTTTCGTGGCATACACATACTTCGCTGATACTTAATTTCACCCTCGGACCTGGATGTTTAATATTTCCCGTGTGAATCTCGTGAACCCGAACGACACATATACAAATTCACGCTATAGGAGAGCAACCATTTTCCATGTCAAAGCTTGTACAAAAGTGTCTTATTCTAATTGATTTACTTCACTTTAGGAATTCAAGGCTGACAATTACCTAATTCGTTATTTTTTTACTCAAAGTCATTTTCAGTAGTACCTATTTTATATCACGTATTGGTTTCGATACATCAACAGAGTTATTTTATATATTATGTTGCAAATCTTGTGCCACTTGGGCTATATTTGTTTCTTTTGTGATGTCTTTTTATTTCCGAACAGTTTCAGAAATCTTAAAATTTTCATACGATGTTCAATGCAAGATTTTACTACAAGCAACAATAAATTGTTTCAAGGATATTTAACTTTTAATACTTTTGTGGCTGTGTTCATTAAATGTGAGATGACAACAGTGAGATGGGTGCCACAGTAAGCCAATATAATATAATGTCCTGCGTTCACATGCTCATTGCTCCAACTCACTAAGTGTACCAGGCATAATATTCAATGAGATTTAATTTAAAATATGGAAAGATATAAAACAAGTAAATAATGTAAGACTATAACAAGAATTTTATAACATGCAGAAGTGATTTGCTGGCAAACAGACAAGTGTTGTATAAGATAAGATTTAACGATTAATATTAATAAAGTTAGATTTGTAAACATAAGAAAAGAAAGTAAGTGTCAACATAGTGAAATAAGAAAATAATACGACATCGTAAATATAACCACCTCAGCCATTTTATTTTAGGAGGAGTCCATTTTAAAGTAGATGGTGTCATATAGATGACATAGCCTTTCTTATTAGTATGAGCTAATTATTTTGTCCTTCAGCAAACAGCCAAATATACTGGCGGACATTTGGGACACTTTAATATTTTACTTTGTATTAAATATGACACCAATACGTTTTAAATGATGATTAATTTAACTATACATTTATAAACGTACAGTAACATAGACTGAAAACGAAAATTATTATGACTTCATACCACCAACAATTACCAAACAATAACAACACAATCTACATTTGAACAAAATTTTGCTTATGCGGAGTGTAATAACAACAGGCATTATTGTTGGTAATTGTTGGTGTTATGAAGTCATGTTAGTTCTCTTTTTTTGTATAGCAAGATTATAATCTTATTAATCACTATTTAAAACATATTGGTGACCTATTAAATACCTTTACGAAGTAAAATTCAAGTACCCCAAATTTTTTGTCCGCCGCTGTATATTCGTTGATATACCTCGTTTTATTTATTATTTAAAATACAAATATTAATTGACCAAGGCCAGTGGAGTCCTGCAGCCCGGAGCCGTGGCGCTACAGCTCCTGCGTTCGTAATACCGCATCACGATAGCTCACATTACGCCCGCATCTCCACTCGCCTTGGTCGAGTAATACATAAATATCATTTATGATGTATGAAAACAAGAATATAATCCTGTTTTTCCACATTTCTTTATATTTTTGCATCAGTTATGAATAAATTGTACTATTTCATTATACTTATGTAAATGACCTGTACAAATGCGTTTCCTTCCAATTTTAATTTGCTATTTACAAAATTCGTTATTTGAGTATTAATTGTTAAACTTTAGTGGCTTATAATGATACTTTAAGTTCGTTAGTAACTTTGTCAATCATATAACATTATTGTGAATGTGAATCGTTCGAGTGAAACGATACTGGAAGTGCACATACGCATAAAGTCAAAGAATCTATACATTTTTGTCGTATTGTGAAAGCGCCATAAGTAAATGCAGACTCTTTCAAGAAATGTAAACTGAATATCCTAGGCTCAGCACGCATCCGAATTGCGGATGTGGATTTGTTCAAACGCATCCATCAATACACAGATAATAATTTATACAATTCCTTCAAGCCGGAAATTTGAATTATCGGCAAAGAAATTCTAGATTTCAAAATTTTCTTCTCTGAAAAATAGGAAGATTGCTTGATATAAAAATTTAATAAAGCACAACGACACATCACTTAACTGAAATCAACAGCAATGACAGAAAATGTCACGGATATAATAAAATCACAAAACCCGGCAAATTCAAGAATATTTGGTTTTATAATTCTAATATTATGTGAAAAGAAAGGAAAGATTAACGTGATACCATAACGAATAGAAAGAAGTAGTGGTCGCACTCTGTTAATTCAAACGGCCGATACCACGCGGCGCTAGTGCAGAGTTCGCTCAGTCTGTTCCGTGTGTAAGTACGTAAATACATTTAACGTAAGTTGCACTGTTTACCTTTCGCTCCATATACGTACGTAACTGGCATTGTACTTACAACATTAAGACTATTTGAAAGAAAAACACATTCATATACATCACACTGTAAAACAAATAATAGTTTAATATGTAAAACTTAACTTAGAGCTGCTTGTAGGCATGCAATATGTACTCACCAACAGTTACTTGTCCGACACTTTGGAGAATTTACGAGATGATTTGGCGGCTCTCGGAGCTTGGAGTTCTCGTCGGATTTGTTTCGTCCGGAAGAAGAACCGACATTTCATATAGTGAAAAATTAGTTTCGCTATGATATCCATGGCATGATCCAAGCAGCATCCTGTTCCCGGTGGCTGAATTACAATTGAGGTAATACTGTCTATGCACTCGTGAAATATGTCTCCCCCACATTCCATCGCTCAATTTTTCTTTTATTGTCTGTTCTGTTTGCATAAGCAAATGAAACACGCACGCCCTACAACCCGGAACAAAACACGAAGGTATTGCTTCAAATATAACACGACAAAAACATAACAATCTCGTCCTTTAATAAATAAATCGTGAGAGCTACTCACTTGTCACTCGTGTACGAATAATTGCAGATCAGTGTATTGGCACTTAAAGTATATAACGCACTTAATTACACTAAAAAAGCAAACGAAATGAACGAACACTCTACTGCTTCTTTTATGGATATTCGCTTCCAACTGAGCAATACCGATCGCAGCGCCACTAATTCTCTTGGTCACCGTCGACAATGCTGAACAGATAGGAGTGCGCACACTTCTTCTTTCTATTCGTTATGGTGATACTATAAAAAGCAATTTTCCCAAAGGCAAGATATATTTGCGGTGGGAAGAAAATATCTTCAGCTAGATGACAAATACTAAAAACAACGTGGACCTAACAGAAAGTTTCAAGAATTTAAATTAATTTCCATGTTTCCTTCTCTCCAGATATGAAGATGGAGTCGTACCAGGCGTGTGAACGGACACCGAGTAAAGTCAGCCATCAGGGAAAACGGGCAGTCAACCAGTCGGCCAGCAGAGCAATCGGTCGGCCAGAGAGCCGATCGGCCAGCTGGGCCACCGGGCAACAAGCCAGTCAGCCAGCCGGGCAACCGGGCCGCCAGCCAGTCGGCCAGCAGAGCAATCGGTCGGCCAGAGAGCCGATCGGCCAGCTGGGCCACCGGGCAGCAAGCCAGTTAGCCATCCGGGCAGCCAGCCAGTCGGCCAGCAGAGCAATCGGTCGGCCAGAGAGCCGATCGGCCAGCTGGGCTAACGGGCAGCAAGCCAGTCAGCCAGCCGGGAAACCGGACAGCCAGCCAGTCGGCCAGCAGAGCAATCGGTCGGCCAGAGAGCCGATCGGCCAGTTGGGCTACCGGTCAGCAAGCCAGTGAACCAATCGGGCAACAGGACAGCCAGCCGGGCCGCCAGCCAGTGAGTCAGGCGGGCAACCGGGCAGCCAGCCAGTGAACATTCTGAAGGCCGCGAGCATGCAGCTTCGCAGCAAGAGAAGAATGCAAGCCTTCAATGGGAAGGATTAATGGCTCTCCCCCCTGTATTCGACAAATACCGTTTTGCAGCCAAAAATAATAAATAGTAATTGTTATCGGCATTTGTTTTGGAGTCCAGTGTACTAGAGAGGATTCAACTTTAAGAAAATAGCATTGAACATATGGAGGCTGTTCCAGTAACTATTTATAAGTATTTTTTCTTGTGAACTTGGAATTAATTAGTTTAATATAATTCATAGTTACATGATTTCATTGAGAACTAGATCGATTTCGTATGCTAAAATTTATTACAGCTCTAAAATTACCATATATTTAATTTACAATAACGAGGGAACAGCTAATTTGATGGAATAGTCTTCCGCACTCTTGCCAAAAATCTCCGCTGAAAAACATAAGAGACAAGTAGAGGTGGTACAGTTGGGGCTAAGATTTCACACTGTTAAAACACGCTTATTTGAAAAAGTACACAAAATTTAACTGTCAGCGAAACAACAAAGGCATTAGGTATGCATCTTAGGTTCTTGTTTGATTATAGTGTGAAGTTAATAATGGAAAAAAGTGTGCTGTACGTAATCCTAAGTTTGTATTATAAGCACTTCTTAACATTTTTAATAACGGAAAACGTGTGCTGCACATAATCTCAATTTTGTATTATTAGCGCCCCGTAATATTTAATAACAGAAAACGTGTGCTGCAAATAATCTTAAATTTTTATTATAAGCGCCTCTTAACATTTAATAACGTTAAACGTGTGCTGCACATAATTTTAAGTTTGTATTATAATCACTTCTTGATCCAATAAGATAACAGTTTTGTTATTATTATTATTATTATTATTATTATTATTATTATTATTATTATTATTATTCAGATACTTGGGTTGTACTATAAGCAGTAACATGAGCTGCTGTCAAGAAGTCAACAGGAGAATAGCAATGGCAAAGGAAGCTTTTAATAGAAAAAGACCTCTGGAGAAAGAATTAAGGAAGAGACTATTGAGGTGCTTTGTGTGGAATGTAGCATTCTATGGGGCAAAAACATGGATATTATGACGAAGTGAAGAGAAGCGGATAGAAGCACTTGAAATGTGGGTATGGAGAAGGATGGAGCGTGTGAAATGGACAGACAGTTTAAGAAAGAAAGCTGTGTTGGAAAAAGCTAATCCAAGTTCATGTCATCTCTAAGTTCATAATTAACTGTAGAATTTTCTCCGATTAATCTCTTTGAACCTAGATGAGAAGCGTCCATGTTTAATATTAAAACGGTTCTGAAGCATAAAGCAAGAATTTTCTTGTACCATGATATTATATAACAAATTTATCGATGTAAATTAAGTCTATTTTGAATGATAATTATTTGGATAACATTGTTTAAAGGCTGTGGAGTTTATCATTTAGCAGAAGTGAGATTATAGATATCAGTAATGAGGAATGTTAGCCTACATTCGACGTACAAACGTCTATTATTATTACTATTATTATTATTATTATTATTATTATTATTATTATTATTATTATTTATCGTTCAAAAATAAATTCTTACTTACGTACTTACAAATGGCTTTTAGGAAACCCGCAGGTTCATTGCCGTCCTCACATAAACCCGTCATCGATCCCTATCCTGTGCAAGATTAATCTTCTATCATCATATCCAACCTTCCTCAAATCCATTTTAGTATTATCCTCCCATCTACGTCTCGGCCTCCCGAAAAGTTTTTTTTCCCCTCCGGTCTCCCAACTAACATTCTATATGCATTTCTGGATTCGCCCATACGTGCCACATGCCCTGCCCATCTCAAACGACAGGATTCAGTGTTCCTAATTATGTCAGGTGAAGGATACAATGCGTGCAGTTCTACGTTGTGTAACTTCCTCCATTCTCCTGTAACTTCATCCCTCTTGGCCCCAAAGATGTTCCTAAGAAACTTATTCTCAAATATCCTTAATCTCTGTTCCTCTCTCAAAGTGTGAGTCCAAATTTCACAACCATACAGAACAACCGGTAATATAACTGTTTATAAATTCTAACTTTCACATTTTTTGACAGCAGACTAGATGACAAAAGCTTCTCAACCGAATAATAACAGGCATTTCCCATATTTATTCTGGTTTAATTTCTTCCCGAGTGTCATTTATATTTGTTACTGTTGCTTCAAGATATACAGTATGAATATTTTCATCTCTTCGGAGAATAAATCTCCAATTTGTATGTTTCCATTTCCTGCAATATTCTGAACGCGAGACATAATCATACAGTTTGTATTTCGGGATTTACTTCCAAACCTATCGCTTTACTTGCTTCAAGTAAAATTTCTGTGCTTTCCCTAATCGTTTGTGGCTTTTTTCATAATAACATATTCACGTCTTCCTCATACACGAGGAGCTGATGTAACACGTTCAATTCCAAACCCTGTGTGTTATCCTGAACTTTCCTAATGGCATATTCTAGAGCGAACTTAAGAAGCAGAAGTGATTCTGCTCTAAGTTTCACTGAGACACATTTTAATTAATCGAACTAGTTTCTTGGGAATACCAAATACAATTAGAATTTCAATTACATTACCCACATCCAATTCAGTTACAATTTCTTTCCACATCTTTTCTCTAGATTTTAAAGTACCACACTAAGCCTTCTTATTTCCAGCTGGGCCACCGGGCAGCAAGTCAGTCAGCCAGCCGGCAACCGGGCAGCCAGCCAGTCGGCCAGCAGAGCAATCGGTCGGCCAGAAAGCCGATCGGCCAGCTGGGCCACCGGGCAGCAAGCCAGTTAGCCAGCCGGGCAACCGGGCAGCCAGCCAGTCGGCCAGCAGAGCAATCGGTCGGCCAGAAAGCCGATCGGCCAGCTGGGCCACCGGGCAGCAAGCCAGTTAGCCAGCCGGGCAACCAGCCAGTCGGCCAGCAGAGCAATCGGTCGGCCAGAAAGCCGATCGGCCACCTAAGCTACCGGGCAGCAACCCAGTTAGCCAGCCGGGCAACCGGGCAGCCAGCCAGTCGCCCAGCAGAGCAATCGGTCGGCCAGAGAGCCGATCGGCCAGCTGGGCCACCGGGCAGCAAGCCAGTCAGCCAGCCGGGCAACCAGCCAGTTAACTATCCGGGCAACTAGCCTGTCAATCAGCGGGATATAGGGTCGCCAGCCAGTCCGTCAGGCGGACAACAGGGCAGCCAGCCAGTCAGCAGTCAGCCAGCCAGGCAACCGAGCCGCCAGCCAGTGAGTCAGCCGGGCAACCGGGCAGCCAGTCAGTGAACCTGCAGGGCAACTTGGCAGTAGCAGTTTATCAGAAGATTTGTCAACCATTCTGAAGACCGGGAGCATCCAGCTTCGCAGCAAGAGAACACGCCAAGAAGGTGGGTTCCGTCTCTTAATTTTATCTTACTATCGGTCTTAAAAGTGTTTTCTCACTCTCTGTAAATACCTTCCACAATGACTTTACGAACGATACTAAATTTTTCATTCCTACGCTGGTTTAGCACCGGCAAGTTCTACATGTGTTAATCATGTTGTTGCGTAGTCTCGCTACTTTTATTATCCAACTTAGGTTAATCAATATCTGTTCATTTTCGGAAATCCTTTAGATATGTACTTTAATCCTTGACTTCATAATAAATTTGTCTCATGTAAAGAAGTAGCGAATTGTGTAACATTTCAGAAATATGGTGGTATGAACGATTAATTTTACTGTTTGATTAATAAGTTGCACTTAGTCATTTCACATCTCTGATTGGGGTTCTGGCTGATATTTACATCTATTATCAGGTAATACATCTCACTTGACGATATGTGTCAGAGAAAGAGCAATTGTTTCTATACATCATTATGAAATTTAATTAGTGTAATCATATGTAGCTAGTCGGCGATGTATTGTGCAATGGAGGGGGGAAAGGAGCTGCCCTTTGCTACGCCATTATCATCTGGCCTAATTTTCTCATAAGAGGTGCCTTATTGGTATCACTTGTGAAGTTCAGATCTGACTCCGGATAGCTGAATAAATACACCTTTCGCCTGTCGAGAGAGGAGGATACATTTTTAACTATGTGAAAATTTTTGAAACACTGTCAGTTTCTGAAAGTGAAGAAAGATATTTCAACCACTATTTTGTGGATATATAAAGAGAGTAGAATCGCATTTTTAAGTTTGCTATTTATGTCTAAAATATTCTAAAATCGTTACGATACAGAATATTTTATGATATCACAGTTAAGGTAAAGGTTCAGTCTTCCAAATTAGTTCCTTGAAATTTTTGTAGACCTACTGTATGTCACTTTCATATACAAGTATATCTTAATTGCAGAATTGTTGTGAATTAATGTCGATATAAAATTGTTTAGAGACAAGTAATCATTTCTAAAATCTTTTCACCCAGGAATTTTAAATTATAGGCGAAGATATTATCGATTTAAAAATTTTCTTTTTCTAAAAATAAGAAGATTGCCTGATAAAATTTTAATAAAGCACGACACATCGCTTACCTCAAATCAACAGCAATGACAGAAAATGTCACGGATATAATCAAATCACAAAACGTGGCAATTTAAAGTATATTTGGTTTTATAATTCTAATATTGTGTGAAAAGAAAAGAAAGATTAACGTGATATAATGAAAAGAAATTTTCCCAAAGGCAAGATATATTTGGGGTGGGAAGAAAATGTCTGTGGCCATATGACAAATACTAGAAGCAACGTGGGCCCTAACAGAAAGTATTGCATACTTTCAAGAATGTAAATTAATTTGCATGATTCCTTCTCTCCAGACCTGAAGATGGAGTCGTACCAGGCGCGCAGGCGTGGGACCGGACACCGAGCCAAGTCAGCCAGCAGGGAAACCGGGCAGTCAGCCAGTCAGCCAGCTGTGCCACCGGGCAGCCAGCCAGTCAGCCAGCCGGGCAACAGGGCAGCCAGCCAGTCAGCCAGCTGGTCACGAAGGCAGCCGGCCAGTCAGCCAGCTGGGGAAACCGGGCAGTCAGCCAGTCAGCCAGCCGGGCAACAGGGCAGTGAGCCATCAAGCCGGCCGGGCAACAGGATAGTCAGCCAGTCAGCCAGCCGGTTAGCCGGGCCGCCAGCCAGTCAGCCAGCCGGGCAACCGGGCCGCCAGCCAGTCGTCCAGCAGAGCAATCGGTCGGCTAGAAAGCCGATCGGCCAGCTGGGCCACCGGGCAGCAAGCCAGTCAGCCAGCCGGGCAACCGGGCAGCCAGCCAGTTAATTAGCCGGGCAACCGGGCAGCCAGCCTGTCAGCCAGCGGGATATAGGGCCGCCAGCCAGTCAGCCAGCCGGGCAACAGGGCAGCCAGCCAGTCAACCAACCGGGCAACCGGGCAGTCAGCCAGTGAACCAGTCGGGCAACAGGGCAGCCAGCCAGTCAGCCAGCCGGGCAACCGGGCCGCCAGCCAGTGAGTCAGCCGGGCAACCGGACAGCCAGCCAGTGAACCTGCCGGGCAACTTGGCAGCAGCAGCAGTAGCAGCAGCAGTTTATCAGAAGATTTGTCAACTATTCTGAAGACCGGGAGCAGCTTCACAGCAAAAGAAGACACCAAGACGGTGGGTTTTGTCTCTTAATTTTATCTTACTATCGTTGCTAAAAGTGTTCTTCCACAGTCTGTAAATACCTTCCATAATGACTTGATCATAATAGATTCGTCTCTCCTGAGCTTGTTTTGCACCGGCAAGTCCTACATGTACGAATCACGTTGTTGCGTCGTCCCGCTACTTTTACTATCCCACTTAGGTTAATCAATATCTGTTCATTGTCGGAAATCCATTCGATTAGTACTGTTAATTTTTCACTTTATCATAAATTCGTTTTACGTAAGGAAGTAGTAAATTATGTAACATTTCTGTAATACAGTGGTATGAACGGATAATTTTACAGTTTGGTTAATATGTTTCACTCAGTCCTTTCACATTTCTGATTGAGGTTCTGGCTGATATGTACACATATTATCAGGTAGTACATCTCAGTTGACGATGTGTCAGAAAGAGATCAATTGTTTGTATACATTATTATGAAGTCTGATTAGTGTAATAATTAGGAAGCTAATTTTATGTGCTGTAAATTTAAATATATTTATTTTTATGTGCTAAAAAGTACGAAAATATTTGCTAAAAATAAAAAATAAATATTTTTTTTAATATGACAAAAATACCTTACTTAGCTTGAAAAAAAAAATGTTACTAGGTACTCACCAATCACACTTGAGTATCAGTTGCTAGTAGTTGTCCGAGAATTGCAGTGAACAGCAAAGGTCATTTCCAAATTCCCTATCACAAATGCAAGCCCATTATCTCTGAACAACGACTTATACTGTGAAAACGATCTTTCCACATCACAGGACGTCAGACGAGCATATTTAAGGAGAGTAATGTCGCAAACACCTACACCGTCAATTTCACCTACAGGCACACCCTCCAATACTTGAGCAACTTTACACATTTTTTTATATCCACTGTTTTGCCGTGAATGCACACGTGAAGCAGCGGCAATGTGCTTGTTTCCAGACAAATGTTGGGTTACCTGAGAGCTCTGATCTGCACTTACTGATTTACCACATGGTTGGCAAAATAACACTTTTCCGTCGGTAATAAAAATGTTTTTAAATTCATCTACATATTGCTGTAGACGCGATCTGAAACTCGATTTGATTTCAGGTATCTTAAGAGGCTAATTAATATACACACGTCTTAACGTAAAAAAAAAATGTTTCTAGCTACTTACTGACAATGTCGGAGAAAAGCTTCCCATAGCGAAGCCACTACGTTTACACTACGCAGCTTATGCTTATGGTCCGAAAACGGGGAATCACAACAAGATATATTTCCTCACTTCATAGGGATGAACGAGAGGCGAGAGATTTGTTTAAATTAAATAATGTTTATACCCGAGATCTATCCGTTGTGTTTCACAAATAAAGCGGGAATGAAATCATCTTCAGCAACAATAAACATTCCTAATTATGTGTTGCAAAATCTCTCCTTCTTGTCCATGTTAATTTATTCTCATTTAATAACACTGATATGCTACCTAGCAGTTCTCAGAACTTGAGGCGATACTATTACAAAAATGGATCACGGATACACCACACAGCCCATAGAAACACGAAGCAACCAAGAATTCTTAAAAAGATAACGTTTTTCTGAGTGATATAATTGATTTAGTTAAAAAAAAAATAAAAGTTCTTGTAAACAAATTATTCAAGTAAAAAAACTCCAAGATTTATGTGTTTATAATAGATTTCCTGAAAATATGTAATTACATAAATTTTTTGTGAAAATATATCTTTTTATGTGAACTAAAATTCGGTTTTTAAACTTGAAATTTGACATTTGGAATTTTTAACTTTGTTAACTGTGTTTTATCACACACAAGAAAAATATTTACTTACATAGTAATCCGCTCCTTAGTAATAATATGTAGCTAGTCAACTATGTATTATGAAATGGAGGGGGAAAGGAACTGGCCATTCTACCCCATTATCATCTGGCCCAGTTTGTCTCATAAGAATGTTATGTTTTATTTAACGATGCTCGCAACTGCAGAGGTTATATCAGCGTCGCCGGTTGTGCCAGAATTTTGTCCCGCAGGGGTTCTTTTACATGCCAGTAAATCTACTGTTATGAACCTGTAGCATTTAAGCACACTTAAATGCCATCGACCTGGCCCGGGATCGAACCCACAACCTCGGACATAGACGGCCAGAACTATACCAACTGTGCCAACCAGGTCGACGTTGTACTCATAATGGGTGTTTTGTTGGCATCACTTGCTAAGTTTAGACCTGTCTCCGGACAGCTGTCTAAACAGTCCTTTCGCCTGTCGAGAGAAGAACACATTTTTAACTACCGGTATGTGAAAATTTTTGAAACTCTCACAGGGGACTCTATGAAGGTGAAGAAAACTATTTCAACCATTATTGTGTGGATATATAAAGAGAGTAGCATCGCATTTTTAAGCTTGCTATTGATGTTTAAAATATTCTAAAATCGTTACGATGTAGAACATTTTATGATATCACAGTTAAGGTAAAGGTTCAGTCTTTTAAATTAGTTCTTTGAAATTTTTGTAGACCTACTGTATGTCACTTTCATATACAAGTATATCTTAATTGTAGAATTGTTGTGAATTAATGTCGATATAAAATTGTTTAGAGGCAAGTAATCATTTCTAAAATCTTTTCACCCAGGAATTTTAAATTATAGGCGAAGATATTATCGATTTAAAAATTTTCTTTTTCTAAAAATAAGAAGATTGCCTGATAAAATTTTAATAAAGCACGACACATCGCTTACCTCAAATCAACAGCAATGACAGAAAATGTCACGGATATAATCAAATCACAAAACGTGGCAATTTAAAGTATATTTGGTTTTATAATTCTAATATTGTGTGAAAAGAAAAGAAAGATTAACGTGATATAATGAAAAGAAATTTTCCCAAAGGCAAGATATATTTGGGGTGGGAAGAAAATGTCTGTGGCCATATGACAAATACTAGAAGCAACGTGGGCCCTAACAGAAAGTATTGCATACTTTCAAGAATGTAAATTAATTTGCATGATTCCTTCTCTCCAGACCTGAAGCTGGAGTCGTACCAGGCGCGCAGGCGTGGGACCGGACACCGAGCCAAGTCAGCCAGCAGGGAAACCGGGCAGTCAGCCAGTCAGCCAGCCGTGCCACCGGGCAGCCAGCCAGTCAGCCAGCCGGGCAACAGGGCAGCCAGCCAGTCAGCCAGCTGGTCACGAAGGCAGCCGGCCAGTCAGCCAGCTGGGGAAACCGGGCAGTCAGCCAGTCAGCCAGCCGGGCAACAGGGCAGTGAGCCATCAAGCCGGCCGGGCAACAGGATAGTCAGCCAGTCAGCCAGCCGGTTAGCCGGGCCGCCAGCCAGTCAGCCAGCCGGACAACCGGGCCGCCAGCCAGTCGTCCAGCAGAGCAATCGGTCGGCTAGAAAGCCGATCGGCCAGCTGGGCCACCGGGCAGCAAGCCAGTCAGCCAGCCGGGCAACCGGGCAGCCAGCCAGTTAATTAGCCGGGCAACCGGGCAGCCAGCCTGTCAGCCAGCGGGATATAGGGCCGCCAGCCAGTCAGCCAGCCGGGCAACAGGGCAGCCAGCCAGTCAACCAACCGGGCAACCGGGCAGTCAGCCAGTGAACCAGTCGGGCAACAGGGCAGCCAGCCAGTCAGCCAGCCGGGCAACCGGGCCGCCAGCCAGTGAGTCAGCCGGGCAACCGGGCAGCCAGCCAGTGAACCTGCCGGGCAACTTGGCGGCAGCAGCAGCAGCAGTAGCAGCAGTTTATCAGAAGATTTGTCAACCATTCTGAAGACCGGGAGCATCCAGCTTCGCAGCAAGAGAAGACACCAAGACGGTGGGTCTCTAAATTTCATCTCACTCTCGTTCCTAAAGGTGGTCTTCACCTCTCTGAAAATACATTCCTTAATAACCTGACGAGCTATACTGATCTTATGTTTCTGAACTTCATTTGTTATACCAAGTCCTGAATGTAGTTATCAAATTGTTGCGTCGTCAGCTATACCACTTAGGCCTAGGTTAATTAATACCAGGTCATGTTCTTTGCCGGAAGCGCATTGCGATATGTACTTTGATCTTATACTTCTATCACTGATTTATCTTAGGTGAGGAATTAGACCTATTAAATATATGTGAATAATTTCGAGGGAAAAATTGTTCCGGGGCCGGGTATCGAACCCGGGACCTTTGGTTAAACGTACCAACGCTCTCCCACTGAGCTACCCGGGAACTCTACCCGACACCGACGGTGTCGGGTAGAGTTCCCGGGTAGCTCAGTGGGAGAGCGTTGCGGTGTCGGGTAGAGTTCCCGGGTAGCTCAGTGGGAGAGCGTTGCGGTGTCGGGTAGAGTTCCCGGGTAGCTCAGTGGGAGAGCGTTGCGGTGTCGGGTAGAGTTCCCGGGTAGCTCAGTGGGAGAGTGTTGGTACGTTTAACCAAACGTCCCGGGTTCGATACCCGGCCCGGGAACAATTTTTCCCTCGAAATTATTCAAATTAACTTTACAGGGAATTATTCCTGAATGCTTAATTTGCACTATTAAATGTATGTAATAATAATTCTAGGGGTATTTATCTTTATTTTAGTATTTATATTATCTGCTATATTATGATTGGATTTATTAAGGTACCTTGACTATTGTTTAAGTTATAATTTATATCTTATCCAACACTTGCTCGTGTGGTAGTAATTTACCTCTGTACTTCGTAATAGTATATCAATATAATTAATTTCATATATCTTTCCATATTTTAATGTAAACCTTCCTAACGTTATTTATTATCTCTTTATCGATTGGGAAGGAACATTAACACCTTAGATCAAAACGCATATACATTTTACGTATGATCCATTTAATTGTACGCCATCTCAGTATAATTAGCCAGCCTTGGAACAGGATATGCGGAATCACCAGAACTGGGAACCATCCAGCCTAGTATCCCGAACTTAATCCAGGAGGGGAACATCTGCTTTCTTCAATTTTCGTAACCGTATGTATTCTACTTTATCTATTGATAGCAATATTATTTGCATATTTTTCTGCGTTCAACTTGATATTTTCTGGTTAGTGCAATGTACAATATTTAAGGGTTTCGTTCCATTGTTAGTAAATGCGTGCCGATTGAGGAGGATTTTTAAAAGAGTCATCCTCCAGGATTAACTTGTCTTATTACTTTTTGTATCAGTAAGACTGAGTCTGTGTAAATCAGCGATATCACTTCAAGCATGTACATTTTAATGTGTACAACTAGTACTTCATATTGCGTGCGTTCTGAATGTTTCCACCCCAAGAACGAGCCAGACAAAGACTTAAAGTTATGGGTCTATATTAGAGTCGTGCACAACCGGTTACGAAAAATATACATAATATATTGCTACTGAACGCCTGGCGCTATAGACAGTATGCGAAGCTCTTCCGTCTCGCGGAGTAGTCCAATGTTCGGTTTAACGAATGTCCGAGTCTCTCTCGTGTGGACGGCTCTGGATCATGAAAGACAGATAATATTGAGCCATCCAGGAGTTCCAAGAATCGTTGCAAGGACGCGATTATCATCGTGTACCTTTCAATTGATATTTCCTCCTTTCTCCCGATTGATTGACTGATTGATTGATTGATTGATTGATTGATTCATTCATTCATTCATTCATTCATTCATTCAGCAATCCAGTTATTGCAACAGCACACATCATGAAGCTGCAATCATTAGAGCTTGAGAGTGCTTTTATTTTTGTTAATAACTTTTTAGCTGCTTAAAAAAATGATTTATTAGTGAAATAATACATCCACTTAGAATAATTAAAAAACACATAGGCTATATTAACAACTACTCTGTTAGAGGCAGCTTATGTAATTTGAGTTTAAAGTATGAACGTTACAATAGTAAGTGTGTAGCCCTATTTATTTCCTCTTCTATTTTGTAAGTAACTGTAATTTATTTTATTCTTGTATTTGTTTACATGTCCGATTTCTTCTATGCATTACGCTTATTTACTTTGTTGTTATCGGTGTCCATTAGTTGATTTATGTATTAGTTATGAAGATAAATGTACCAAAGTATCCAATCAATTGTAATCCTATTTCAAGCTAACACATTTTTTAATTAGAAAAAGTAAATTTACTTCAATTCTTACTCCATTTCTGAAGTTAGAAAATGTCATCAGAGTTTCTGTATGGTAAAATGCACTTGGTATTCTGTCCTATATATCTGTCGTCCTGTTTAGCCAGCAAGACATCAGTGAAGGTCGGATATTCGGTTGGATCCTCAAGCGCGCCGGTTGTTCTGCGACCGGTCGAATATAAACCGGTTCTAAGCGCTGTTCTGCAGCTTTCTGGTCTAGCACAAGAACGAATGCAGTATGCAATTTGTGAACTAAGTACAATGGTTTCAAGAAAGGTAATAAGTAACGCATAACAAATTGAATTACGAACGTAACATGATATTAAAGGAGAGAATTAAGGTACCGGTAGTACTCAACTTTGTTTATGAAACTTTTATATACCGGTACATAAAAGTAATGAACTCTAATTAATAGGAAGTGTTTCGCTAGGAAAGTTATAAGACTGCCAAGATGCTGAATTTTTAACGTGTTGCTTAATTCATTAATTACTTTTGATAATATCTCATACTTTCTAAAGACGTAAGTAAAGATTTTAATTAATGTTTCAGCTGTTTCTGGAGTGTTGTGAAATCGAATTTTGCTTCTTCCTGTAGTTCTCCAAATTCTTCACCATCCTGCCTAACTACCTTTCTCATACATTGGCAACAATTTTCAAGAGAAAATTTCTTCCCTCATGAAGACTCGAACCATCGAACCAGTGCTCTTTCCAAAAGACAAGTCCAAGGTATGACGCCTTAGTCTACGCAGACTTTAATATTTTACTTGAATTGAAAACAACCAAATTTGCTAAACATAAAGTATAATCTTGTATACTACAAACATAATTATTTTTTGTGCAACAAAAAATTATATATATAAAATACACTTTTTCTTTTTCTGATGCATGAGCATGGGGAATTTTTGAAGTTCTGTTACGAGTTGGGCCTATTACTTTCATTTCACTGATCTTCGTCTTGATTGAAATTTAGAGGCTTGCATTAAGAATATTTCCAATCTTCTCATCCTTCCACAATTAAAACGAATGTGAGCAGAAACTTGTACCAGTGTGGGAATACATCTAAACTAGAGCTGGGCACCGGGAGCGAATCCAAATTCTAAACGGGGACGCTTAATATTCATCCGTCACTGCAACAACGCTGCGCGGTGTTCGGCGGGGAAGAAAGGAGTTGAAGAGAAGACATATGGCTCCCCGTGAGAGAGTAGAATTCTCTCTTGATGCCCAGCCCTGACCTAAACTGTAATTTCAGTAAGAAAATAACATACCAAGAAAAGAAAATGCATAATATTTATGTATTCTATATTTACGTAGGCTTATTGTGCCTAGACCCACAACTCTACTGAACACACGCACACACTGCAGGACTCCCCCGTGTACTGGGTCAGGGTACCCGGGCGCCACTGCGAGACACCACACACACTGGGACAATGGACAGACAACCAGTCCCCGTGAAGAGATAAGAATTAAATGCCCCCGACTTCACGACCGGGAATCGAATCCGGGCCACCTTGATCAGGAGTCCAGTACGCTACCTCAAGACCATGGAGGCGGACTACAAATATATTTAATTATATTGAAACAGAACTACAGCTTCCAACGCTATCAGCTTTAATATAAATACACAATCATTCTATGACAGGAAAGTGCACTTTGTATTCTTGCCTTTACGAAAATTCGGTGTAGATATAAGACCTAATATGTAGAATATTGTATTCTGTAATAATACCTAATATGATAATACAAAACTCAATAACATTAATAAAATATTACACATACAAACCTTCACTCAACATTTTACAATACTATACAGTATAGCATATTGTCAATTACTTTCCTCCAGTATTGAATGTTAATTTTCTGTTGCTCGACACGGTTGACGGACTCATTGTCAGATTATTTATTTTAGTAAATTAGGTCAATGTGTTTCCTACTATAGACTGATGAATATAAATTCATTTCATCCTAAATTAATTTCAAAATTTAAAAAAAATTCAACATGTTTCACAATGGTCTTTGTAATATATTAGGCCTAATCGTTTCATATAAGCAGTAAGCCTACATATGAAGAGATGTATGTGTAATTTAAAGGAGAATGTATTAATAAACTAAAGCAGAAAGCACTATACAATAAGGACTAGAAAAGTTCATGCAATGGTTATCTATAATAAATTAGTTAACGTTAACAAAATCTCATTGTATATTCTTTGACATATCAAATACCAATAATGATAAGGAACTTCCACAGATTAATATAAACAATAATATAATTACTGTCGGTGACTCAGGAGAAGACGAGAGCGGACTGAGGAGGAAGGGATGTGAACAGATAACGTAAGACAACACGAGCCTCCTTCTGTTCAACTTTGCTTTAATTTCCATATGCATTGTTACTCATGTTTCCTGCACGAGTAATAACCTGGCTACTGGGATGCTTATCTCAGTGATGTTTATAATAATCAACAGCGATAGTCAAGAAGGTCACATTCTTTCCGCTCGTCTTCTCCTGAGTAACGGACAGTAAATGTGTTTCAAATACTAGATTCTCAGGTAATAACCATTGATTGCAATATGAAGTTGACATTTTTTTCTAATGAAATCATTGTTAATTTTTGTGATCAGGTATAATGCTCAACATTTCGTTATAACTATTTTATTTATGTATACTAATAATAAATCTGTATCCGAAATTTTTCTCGTAATTTTCGATTTTCCAAAAGGAATTGGTCCTAACATATATAATTAACTACCCTGAAACCGAAAATCGCTTTTTTTTAATTTTTGTTTGCATGTCTGTCTGCCTGTCTGTCTGGATGTTTGTTACCTTTTCACGCGATAACGACTGAACCGATTTATATGAAAATTGGAATATAAATTAAGTTCGTTGTAACTTAGGTTTTAGGCTATATGGCATTCAAAATACTTTATTTGAAAGGGGGGTTATAAGGGGGCCTGAATTAAATAAATCGAAATATCTCGCTTATTATTGATTTTTGTAAAAAAATATTACATAACAAAAGTTTCTTTAAAAATGAGTTCCGATAAGTTTTATCCTCTGCAAAATGTTGATAGTACTGATATTTAATGAGAAAAATGAGTTTTAAAATTAAAATAATTCCATCTAAGGCGGTGCAATGAAATAAGAACAAATGACTTCGTCTATAAGGGGCCTTGGACAACAACAACCGAAAGATATTAAACATAGCCTACAGCGAATGTTTGGGTGTTTGTATGAAGTAATATCGGAAGCTAAATTAACCGATTTGTATAATTAATTATTATTTCACCATTGGAAAGTGTAGTTTCTCTAGATGGACATAATGCTATAATGTTATTACAGTAACTTCTGAGTGAATCGAGGACAGGTAAGATTAAAATTGCTTCTTATGCACAGAAAACTTAATAGGCTTTTTTGTACATTCATTAAAGTATGGTTGCATGTAATAACAAATAAGAAACATGTTAAAGGAAGTTCTCATTGCACCAAATGAGTGTCTCTGAACCAAAATGATCGCATTTTAATTATTTAAATACAATTTAAATTAAGTAACATATTAAACGATTTATCTTTCTATCAAACATGAATGTTCCCTGGATCAAACGTCTTATTTTAATTATGAAATTACTTTATATTTATTTCTAACAGGTGCAGCGGAGCGCACGGGTACGGCTAGTAGTAAATCAACTTACGCACACAGAATACTTATTAAATTTTAAAGAAGAAAGAGTTTGTCCAAAGGGCTGGATTCAGAAAGAGCAGCCTACCTAAAACGCTCGTTGCATTTCCGCGCTGAAAATCTATACTTAAGCGTTGATGCAAATAATCAATGCAACGGCGATCACTAGTAATAGAGATCAAAATTTGGCCGATTTGAGATACCAAAACTTCAGCGTCATGACTCTAAGGACCGAAGGTATCCACAGCAAAGGGGATAAAGTTATAATAATTTTCTAAAAGATGTGTATATTTATTGACTTTTTCTTCGCGGCTACTTCAGCAGCAGACACGCGCGTCTGGAGGTATTCTGCAAGTGATGTGGAAATTAGGAAAAGTCAGGGTCCGTGATGTGGAGCTAAAGTGTCAACGCAAGTGGAGTCCGAAATGAAATATTTTAAACTTTATAAGAAATTAAAACATGCATGTGTGTTGTAACTCAGTGACAGTGAATCACATATGGTTATAATTTATATCATTACAAAGTTTGTTTAAATTTTCTTAAAGTGAAATAGAAAATTGACCAAAATTATTTCTACATCTACAAAAAATTAGAACTTCTTAAATTGTGACTTTCACAGGAATACGTATTATATGAACAATCATCCTCTGATTGAGGTTCTGGCTGATATGTACATCTATTATCAGGCAGTACATCTCACTTGACGATATATGTCTCAGGAAGAATGATTGCTTGTATGCATCTGAGGTTTGATTAGTGTAACATGTAGCTAATTGGCGACGTATGCAATGGAGGGGGAAAGGACCTGGACACCCTACCTCATTACCCTCTGACCTAGTTGCCTCATAAGTGATGCCTTGTTGGTATCACTTGTGAGGTTCAGACCTGTCTTCGGACAGTTGACTCAACAACAAGAATATTCTCTCCCGTCTTCTGTTTCAGGCCAGAAATGTGATTACTGATTCACTGAATAACAAAAATTTTGCTCTGATTTAAAATAATGTGTCCCTTATGGTTTGATGTGCCCTAAATCTGAAAATGCATATTTTTCTTCATATCACGTAAGGTTTTTAAGATATACTATGATTTCACTTTTCGATAAGCGTTCCCCCAGGAAATATCTGGCGCTGGTTGCGGGTATAAACCGAAACAAAAGCTAATGCATTTTATTAACAGCTATAATTAATAAACCCAGCATCCCCTTAATTATATTAAATCTATATTCACCTATATTATATATACTAAGTATATTAAAATCGGGTTTATGACTTATTTCCGGTTTCTTATGGTTGTTGGTATGTTATTTTGTACTTCTAATAAATAAACAGATATTTATCTCTTCTATTAAGTAAATTCCATAACTCTTCAAAGTGAAGTCTATACAATGAACAAACAAGGGTGTGGTTTTCAGTATTCAAAGGAAAAGTTTACCAGTTTGAGTGAAGGAAAATTAAAAGGGGGCATTTTCATCGGTCCACAAGTTCGCAAAGTTATGGCTGACCCTTTGTTTGAGGAAAAACTTTCCGTTAAAGAAAGAATGGCATGGCGAGCTTTTAAAGACGTTTGCTCAAATTTCTTGGAAATTCTAGGGTAGAGAATTACATGGAACTTGTTGTGGAAACCATGTTAAGTGCATATGATACAGAGGAGTGTAATATGTCTCTCAAAATACACTTTTTACAATCTCATTTGGATTTTTCTCCTAACCTTGGAGCGGTAAGCGACGAGCATGGGAAAAGATTTCATCAAGAAATTTCTGAAATCGAAAGGCGATATAAAGGAAGATCATCATCCAGCATGTCTGCAGACTATTGTTGGTTCCATGTAAAATACAGTCCCGGGTCTAGTTATAAACAGAAGTCACCCAGAAAATTATTTTAAATGTAAGTTCAAATTCCGAGATTTTTCTCATGATATACATTAAATATTTTTATTGTTGTTTTAAACTATGTAACGTAATTTTTGTATCCAATACACATTTTTCAATTATTATGAGGAATTTTGAATCCCTAGTTTGTTGTAATTTTATGAGTAGTAGTGAAAAATTAAAAACAAATAAGTTTCGTCATAAGAAATTCAATTCATTTTCCCTGGAAAGTAGTACGCGATGGGGAAATTTGGATTTTAAATTCAGATTTAGGGTACACATATTCGAAAATCGAAAATCGAAAAATCGAAGGAGAATTGGGAGGAAAATTTAAAAGGTACGCAAAACGCGTCCTTGCAAGGGGTTGGGGGCTGTACAAAACTAAATATGTGAGCTCCAAGCCTGTTGGCCACTAGTCTCACTCCGGGTTACGCTGCTCCCCTGAAGGAGCTCTAGAAAATTTTGAAGGGGAAGCCGAAATTGGACGTAACCTCTTAGTAATATTTAGCTATTTTTATTTCAGAGCAAGACAAAAAGTAAAAGTTTGTTGTTCAGTGATTATATACGCAACCACCATTGTTTTGTTTGGGAAGAAATCTTGTACAGCGTAGAAATAAGTAGAATTTCTGTAATATCTAAAAAAAAAAAAATGAAATTAATACTGGCCAATTAAGAAATGTCTTTGTTATATTTGACTAATGAGGAAATAAAGTTCCTTGTATTCTGAGATGTGAAAATTGAAGTAGAATTTTATTGCACTTCGTAATACAGCAAGATGTTGATCTTGTTCAGTCTACCCTTTCGCACATCTAAACAACGGTTAAGCTTGTGGCTTCAGTAGAGTAGGCTACTCTTGGAGCAGGACCGATCCTCATTTTTCTTTCCTTCCAGCTTGACACCTGGAGTTATAGATACGGAAATGACTGAAGCTTTCCGTTTACCTTTATTCGGTTTCTTATTTCGAAATTCCAAAACACATTCGCTTACATATTCGCTCTCCATATAATGGTTATATGCCTCATTTCTCACTTGTAAACTTGAATCGATAGTTGCATAAACTACATGAGTAAAATTTTATCGAAATTAAGTGCTATACAGTATTCGTATTTAGTATATCAGGTCTTGACGCATAAATAACATGAGTCCTTGCATTTCAAATGAATAAGCTTGCACATTCATTTTCATGTTCTTTGTATAAACAACATCAGTCCTGTACTCATGTTATTTATGCAACAAATGGAAGATCAGAGCAGCTACCTACGTTTACAGAGCTGATATCACTTTACATTTTCCTTTGTTTTATATTATCAGCTGTTAGTGTTACAGCCTTACTTGATGTGTTCAAGTGATTAACAAAACAAAACATGTCAGTGAAAAGACCAGCTTTTCAATATGAATGTTCAGTTTCATACAGCCATGTTTGGAGCAGTTGTGCAAAACATGGACCAGACAGTTGGTTTCGCTAGTTTCTTCTCCTTCAGCTTTCAAATCCACTGCAGTGTTTGCTATAATTAAGTGAGGTATTGTCTTCTGACAAGCAAACATTCTGATGGGGATAGATAAAAAAGTTTCTTTTTCTTCCACCGTGTTAATAATTTCAAAAGAAGTGCTTATACAAATTCTGGCCGTCCAGAAAGTGATTTTCCCTGAGGCCGTTTACAGAAAAAAGCACAACTGCATAGAAAGATTTATTGAAACAGATACAGCAATTTATGCGCTATTTTTCAACATAACTCCCAATGAAATTGAGACATTTATCATACAATAGTATCAATTTTTGTATCCTTGTGTCGTAGAAGTCAGCCGCCTGGAATCAGCGTTTGACAGCCGCCTGCACCTCTGTCGATTCCATGATATGACAAATGTTTCAATTTCGGTGTGGAATATGTTGAAAAATAGCTCAACAATTACTGTGTCTGATCCAATAAATTTTTCCAATGAAATTGTGTTTTCTTTCTGTCAACGGCCCGTGGCGGACTTATTTTTTTACGGCTTTCGTAATTGCGGTCGAGTGGCCAAAATTTGTATAAGCGCTTCTTTTGACGTTATTAACATGGTGAAAGAAAAGAAAATAATTTTTTTATTTGTTCCCGTCAGAATATTTGCTTGTGAACATAAAGACATTTTTACAACATTCAACTTATTGTCTTCTATTTTTTTTAATATATCATGTGCTATTGCTTCAGAAAATTCGTCACTGCTCTCATAAAAATCTAGAAGGCATGTTTTCATCTCGTTTTCTAAGCTGAAGTCTTTACTGTAAGTAAAATAGGGAACTTTTGGTGTTAGCTTTGTTGCTTACATCATTTGCCACTCAGACATAATATGCGTTATTAGCTTTTTTAGTTGATAGGTTCAAATCTGGACCTGGGCTAAGACATTCTGAGAAACTGCTGCAGTCTTGCTCATTCCTGGGATAATCTTTGTAGCAATCTTAGAATCGTGAAAATGTTATTTAGTTTGACTGTGCAATCCAAACTTCGAAAAGAATGGTCATGCTGAGCACAGTGATACATCAATGTCAATTCTGATGTTACTGTCTCATCAGAAAGGATCGAAGTAGTTGACTTCAAAAGCAAATCAATGAATGAGTTGGAAACCAAGTAACGTCTGTTCAATTTTATGTTTTTGTGGCTGTAACTGATGGGTTATGTCACCTTTACCTTAGTCTGATCAATCAACATTTGCAAATGTACGAAACATGTGGCTTTCACTAATAAATACTACTTTTTTTTTCTCCTCAAACCACCCGTCCTCGACTTTACACGTTCTTTTTGGCATTTTTATGCTGAACTAGAAAAATGCTGTAAATTCACTAATATAACACAAAACACAGGAAAAACGAGAAAAACTTAAACCGCAAAAAATGTGAGAATAACGCCAAGGGAGTACTCTTTGAATATCGGAACCGGACTAACGTTAGTTAAAATTTATGCTAATAACTAGCAATGCTTCTGGCATTGATCTCAACTATAAAGAAGAAATAAAACTAAAAGCAATACTCCGCTCACATTATGGCTATGGGACACAGCAGGCAAAACTCCAGACTAGACGCATTTAAGAATATCCAACTTGCCCGAAACAATCATCCTCAGTGTGTCACAGCAGAGTCCGTATAGGCCAGTTTCTATCTGATAGTTTTCCAATTCACTGCGGGCTAAAGCAAAGAGATGCACTATCACCTTTACTTTTTAACTTCGTTTTATAATATGCCATTAGGAAAGTTCAGGATAACACAGACAGTTTGGAACTGAACGGATTACATCACCTTCTTGTCTATGCGGATGACGTGAATATGTTTGGAGAAAATCAACAAACGATTAGGAAAAAACACGGAAATTTACTTGAAGCAAGTAAAGCGATAGGTTTGGAAGTAAATCCCGAAAAGACAAAGTATATGATTGTGTCTAGTAACCAGAATATTGTACGAAATCGAAATATAAAAATTGGAACTTCATCCTTCGAAGACGTGGAGAAATTCAGATATCTTTGAGCAATAGTAACAAATATAAATGACACTCGGGAGGAAATTAAACGCAGAATAAATATGGAAAATGCCTGTTATTATTCGGGTGAGAAGCTTTTGTCTTCTAGTCTGCTGTCAAAAAATCTGAAAGTTAGAATTTATAAAACAGATATATTACCGGTTGTTCTGTATGGATGTGAAACTTAGACTCTCACTTTGAGAGAGGTACAGAGATTAAGTGTGTTTGAGAATAAGTTTCTTAGGAAAATACTTGGGGCTAGAAGGGATGAAATTACAGGAGAATGGAGAAGGTTACACAACGCAGTACTGCACGCATTGTACTCTTCACCTGACATTATTAGAAACATTAAATCCAGACGTTTGGAATTGGCAGGGCATGTAGCACGTATGGGCGAATCCAGAAATGCATATGGACTGTTAGTTAGGAGACCGGAGGGAAATAGACCTATTGGGAGACCGAGACGTAGATGAGAGGATAATATTAAAATGGATTTGAGGGAGGTGGGATACGGTGATAGAGATTGGATTAATCTTGCATAGGGTAGGGACCGGGCTTATGTGAGGGCGGCAATGAACCTTCGGGTTCCATAAAAACAATTTGTAAGTAAGTAAGCTGGTATAGGGTGGGCTAGTGCACAAACTTATCGATAAGCTCCAGAACTACTTTGGCATTGCTTTGAGGGCCAATACTGGCAATGTAGAAGATAAGTGTAGAGCAATCTGGACTTCCTTGTTCCTTATCGCAGCAGATGATGACCAGCCTCTCCATGCTAAGTGTCCAGTGGGTGAAGGGAGTTGGTGTCCTTACCAAGTAGTGAAAGTCAAAGGAGAAACATACAGACACAAAGGACCTGGCATGAAAATAGATATCGTAAGAGCGATTAAATGTGTATATGAGAGGTTGACTGACCTAAAGTTGTTGGCAAGGTGCTTACATGGAAAATCCCAAAATGTAAACGAGGCGTTCAATGGAACAATATGGAACAGGTGCCCCAAGGAAGTTTACTGTACCCAGCTCATGAAACTGTAAATTTTTGTGTCAGTGATGCTGTGTGTCATTTTATTTTTGGGTCCAAAAGTGAAAAATTGAAATTCTTAGGAGGATGGATGTAAAACCTCGTACAAACACTATCGCAGGAGTTGCCGCACAAATGAGGACACAAGGTGCCAAAAAACATTCAACACCTGAAGTAAAAACAAGGAGGAGGTGTCTGAGAGACAGAAAGAAGCAGAAACTGGACCAACATGAAGCTTCTGAAGGGACGACATATGATACTGGAGGCTTCTAGGCTCTGAAATTTGTGGCTCATTTCCTGTAAGTAGTAATTTTAGAATATTTAATTTTTGAGACTTGATATCTCAGACAAATATGATGATACCAAGAAGATATTAGTGTCATTTTGAAGCTTGAAATGTCGCAACATAAAACACTATCATATTTTACATGTATGATAATATTTCATTGATGTAATGAAAATAAAAAGTAACTCTATAGCCGACACTAAACAATAGTTTTAGCTATAATACAGTGAAAAAAACTGTGGCTCTATCTTAAAAACGGCATGAGATATCATGATTCAGTTTCAGGTCAAAATTATAAACAAAATAATTTTTATAAATATTTTAGAAACAATTTCAAGAGATCTGTTTAATTTATTCTCTTTCCTGTACCATACTCCATTGCATACAAATTTTACAGGGCAATATTAGGGGTACCCAAAGAGCGCGCAGTCCTACAAGAGTACGCAGCTTTAATTTTCTATGTTGGCTGCATTGCAACGAGCTGAAGTGTAACTTGTAAGAAGGTATCTTCATAAGGGATGTTCTGATATAGAAGTCACTTTTTATTGCTGAAGATTATATTAGTTATTGATAAGTTGCAATTTTTTATATTAATCTTGTAATTTTGTGTATTTTGAAATTAGTTTCTTTCTCAGGAAATAATTTTGAACTAGGTTTTACAATGTGCGCATGGAAAGCGTTCTTCCTTAACCTGTAAGTTCCCACAAAGCGGGAAATCAGTTATTGCATGCTACTTCCATCTATTGTAATTTTTTGTCAGTACAACCAGGCCTCAAAGAGGGCGCACAGCTGGATCCCTCAAGAGTGCGTGCGTACTCTTGGAGGACACTAACATTTCTAGCATTGTCGGATACAATAAAGCAGTTTAAACTTCTTCTAGAGATGTTAGTGTTTCTTGTTGATGTTTATAAAGGTAAATTTTTATATAAAATTTTCTACTAAGTAGGTATACTTTAGTATATTTACAATCTTTTAGAATAAACATCGTGTGATTCTTCATTTTAGGAAACGTCGTGTAGGGAAAGTTGCATCAGCTGAGAGAGGACAGATAGTTTCAATTGTGTGTTGTCTGTCTCGAACAGGCGTCTATATTCCTGCAGCTACTATTTTTCCGAGGAAGAGACTCAATCCTGAATTGTACAGAGATGCTCCTGAAGGCACCTTGCACCTAATTTAGGATTCTAGATGCATGAACACGGAGCTTTTCGTGGAATGGCTGCAAAATTTCACAAAATTTGATAAAAGCTTCTTTGTGCCCTTTAATATTAGAGGAGAAAAATTCGCTCCGGCGCCGGGGATCGAACCCGGATCCTTGGTTCTACGTACCAAGCGCTCTGACCACTGAGCTACGCCGAATTCTATCCACAGCACCGGACCGAATTCCTCTCCTTCAGTGTTTCCCTTTGTGGCCTTACTCCTAGTTAGGCATATATGTTGACGTTTATGTACAATGTCAACTGCCATTACACTAGGGGCGCACTCAGCTGAGTGACTTATTTGGCCGGGATTCCGCAGTTACATGCACTGCTAACTGTGAGAATATTATGGATTTATTAATTTGTCCTACAGCATTCGGCGTAGCTCAGTGGTCAGAGCGCTTGGTACGTAGAACCAAGGACCCGGGTTCGATCCCCGGCGCCGGAGCGAATTTTTCTCCTCTAACATTAATAGTCAATATCACAGATATTATTCTGTAGGACAAATTAATAAATCCATAATATTCTTTGTGCCCTTTAAATCTGCCTATTCTACAGAATGTGATGTTCGCAATCCAGGACGTGTGATAACTCACAGGGAAGTGTCTTCTCTCTTCTGTAGAGCATATGAAAGAGTAGCTATTCTGGAAAAGGCGAAGAATTCATTCCGTGTCACAGGAATCTTCCCTTTTAACCCAGAAATATTCACGGAGGATGATTTCCTATCGTCTGCCGTGACATCTAGACCAGAACCCAATCAAGAGACTGAAGAGAGGAAGCCTCAACAGAAAATTTAGTTAAATCCTGATGTAGAGGGATCTCAACAAGTCCGTCAAGATACATTTCAAACAAATTCTATCTCTCGTCCTGACGGTGAAAATAATTTGAGTGGACAAGTTTGCTCGCCGTCCACTCTGCTTCGTCTACCTTCACCAAACCTCCAATCAAAAAGGAAGAGGACGGGGAAGAAATCAGAAATAATGACTTCATTTCCATACAAGAATGCTTTGGGGACATCAGGGAGGAAACAAACCGAAGGAACTGATCAGAAGTCCATTTGGTCAAAGGAGAAAAAGCGACTGAGGATTGACCCAGAAACTCCCACAACATCCAAAGAAAATTGCAATATTTTCTGTCCAGGTTGTGGTAAAAAATATCAGGAACCGTTGACAGAAGACTGGGTGCAATGTGAAAACTGCAAAGAATGGTGGCATGAAGCCTGCTCATGCTATGAGGGAACTAATGTATTTATTTGTGACATGTGTTAGCGCGTACTCTTGAAGGACTGTATGCGCACTCTTAGATGCTTGTTCCTACAATAGTGCGCAATGCCCAGATTTTGATCAAAGTGCCAATACTAATCTATAATTTCTTGTGTAACTGATTTGTGTTTTATGTTTAAATAAACAATGTTCAATAACTTCAATGACATAAAAAGTTTTTACTTTATCACTCAGCTTTAATGCTGACAAGCTAATTAATTTATGCGCGTACTCTTAGAGTCCTTTTCCCTATGCAAAACAAAATTGTTTCTATGTAAAGGTGTACATATACCTAAAGGCAATTTATTCATTTTGTTCGTCTATAGTTGAGTTGAGATTTCTGAAACGTCTAACCAGTTTAATTAAAAATAGAAGCAAAAAGGTGCTTTCAGATGTTACAAAATAAAAACATAAAAATTACATTATTTTGTTTTATTATAAAATAAAATTAAATTAACTGTCGACCTACAGTTGGAGAGTTGGTATAGTGCTGGCCTTCTATGCCCAAGGTTGCGGGTTCGATCCCGGGCCAAGTCGATGAAATTTAAGCGTGTTGAAATGTGACAGGCTCATGTCAGTAGATTTACTGGCATGTAAAAGAACTCCTGCGGGACAAAATTCCGGCACATCCGGCGACGCTGATATAACCTCTGCAGTTGCGTGCGTCGTTAAATAAAACATCACATTAACATTAAAATTAATTGCTGTATTCAAGGACAATGTTTTATAGCTATAAGAAAAATAAATAATGACATTTCAGCAACATACTCTCGGATTCCAAAATCTACACTACTTTCGTTGAAATTTTTTAATTTTCCGAAAATGGAAGCTTCGAAAATTGGAATGAAATGTTCATACTCTCTCTCGCTGTCATAATATTAATACTCGATCACAACGCGATAACACACTAGAAATTCCACTTCACACATAATCTCTGTATTCCTCATCTTTCACTGTTTCACTGGAACTCTCTGCCGCCTGAAGTCAAGGGCTCCCGAACATTGAAATCTTTCAAATCCAAGTTAGAAAATTATCTTATGACAAGTTGCCAAACTAACTTACTATTATGACAAGTGTTGTATTGTATGTTTCCACGTATTCACATTTTTTTATGTTCTAGTGTTATTTAACTTATTTTATATTTTTGTTTTATATTTTCCGATAATGGTATATCTATAATGTGATAAGCTGAGCTATATATAATCATAATTTTCCTTACTGTGTATACTTAAAAATATTGTATTCATTGTATGTATTGTACTGCACTATTTTATTACTATTATTATTATTATTATTATTATTATTATTACTATTCTTATTTTTTATCATTATTATTATTATTATCAATAATTGTCTTATTTTTGTACTTTGTATGTCTCATTTATTTTGACCTCCTTTTTTCTTTCTTTCTGTATGTTATATATTATGTGTGATTTCTACTTACTTGTTGTTTACATTTTATTATTATTATCTTATTCAGTTTTGTGTGTAAAATTGTAGTGTACTTTGTAAATTTATAGTGTTTTTTGTAACGCAGTTTTACTCCTGCTTGAGTGTTACAGAAGGCCGTATGGCCTTAACTCTGCCAGGTTAAATAAATCATTATTATTATTATTATTATTATTATTATTATTATTATTATTATTATTATTAGTGGTCAGCAGTAATTTTGCGCCAAACATAAAACTAACAAATTGTTACTAAATAATTTCGACCTCCTGAATTAAAAAAAAATAACAAGGAAAATGTTCCATTAGTTTGGGTTTTCGAGGTGAACAATATAATTAATTTTCTATGTACTTTATTTAAAATCACCGTATTTCTTGTGAAACTATTTGTGATCACCCATTATGTGGAAAGAATATTAGTATAAGCAGGCCACTACGTTAGAAATACTTGTAGAAAAGTAAATTATTTTATTGCCCTTTTATGATTCTATTTGGGGGAGGTGAAAAAGTTCGCGATATGAATACGCTTGAGTTTACATGATTTTACATGAGATGTATATTTTATTTCACTGTGAGCCTTGGTGACATTATTGTAGTTGGAGAGAGAAACAGCTTCGCCATATGAAATCGCTTCCGTTTACCAGGAGATTTCCGTGGTGTTAGTATTCTGTATAAGACGTGTATTGCTTTAAAATGTGCTTTAATGATAACATTCAAAGTACGAATGTTTATATGTGCGGATTTTAAGGTTGTAGCATTGCTTCTTAGAATGTAATTAGGCTACACAAAATCTTTCTGTGCGAATGGGACAGTCGCGCTCGAGATAAGCATTAATAAATAAAAGTATGGCCAACACGACAATTACTAGAGCCAGGGAAGAAAAATATTATATTGTACCTCAAAGTAAAGTAATTTTATCCCCTTTACACATTAAGTAAGTAAGGGTTAATGAAGAATATTGTTGAAGGGATAAATCATGAAACTGAAGTATTTAAACATAAGTTACCCAGGAAAAAGTTCCTGCTACTAGTGTCTCAGAAATAAAAGAGGGAGTTTTCAATGGACCACGAATTAGAGTAATAATGAAGGACAATCACTTCGAATCATTCTGGAAGGAAACGAGGGAGCCACCTGGATTGCGTTCAAGGAGGCTGTATTAAATTTTCTGGGCAACCGTAGAAGTGGGTACTACGAAGAACTAGTACAAAATTTACTGTTGGCGTTTGAAGCTATAGGTTGTAACATGCCCCTGAAAATTTACTTCATTTACTCCCATCTTGACTTTTTCCCCGACAAGTTTGGCGAATTCAGTGATGAGCATGGTGAGCGCTTTCATGAAGAAATTTCATTATTTAAAAAAGATACCAAGAACAGTGGAGTACCAATATGCTAGCAGACTATTGTCGGACTTTACTCGTGATGTACCTGATGCACAGTATCAAAGAAAATGCAGAAAAAAACTGTAATCTTCTGAATAGTGAGTGTTTAACTTTATGGTCATTATATAAAGCAGTATTTTGAATAGATACAAATTCGAAAATTTCTCAAAAAACCGTTACCTAAAACTGCTTTTTAATGTCATATTCGTATTCAGGAGGTTCAAATTATATAGAAAACATGTATCACATGCCCAGTGCAAAAAATAAGTTAAAGTATGTTACACAATGATCAACATTAGTTTTAAAAATAATTACCAGGAAATAGACATTTATTTCAATGACCGAATATCGAATTAACCCATTTATATTGTATTATTATTTGAAAAAGTTTTGACTCCTATAGATGTTTCTAATCTATGTGTTCTATCAGTAAGTTCATTACCACATGACTGACATAATGTAGTATCACAGACTGTGGTAGTATGATAAAAAAACTGTGGAATTTCATCTGTCTACTTTCACTTGTTCCAGAGAAAATGGGAACACATGCAAAGAAATGTAATTTTATTAAAAAACCAAATACACAGATGAACACGTGAAAAGAACTATATTTCCTTAACTGCACAGTCGCAACATTAAAGCTACGGTTTCGCTACGGCGATCTTCGCCGACGATCATCGCTGGCGATCTTCGCTGGAATTCTGTCCCGTTTATTTCAATGTGCATGGTTTCTTTACGGCGATGAACGTCAACGAACGTCGCTGGGCTCGACGAACATCGTCGGCGTTTGCCTTGGAGGCAAAAACCTGGCGATCATCGCCGAGAAACCAATCGTAAAATTACATCATTTAATAACATGTGATTTATACATCATACATACCATAATGGCGGTAAAACAGAAATCTTTCTGCAGTTTCTCCACTAATGAAGACGAGATATTACTTGATTAAACACAAATCCCTGTTCGACATGAGCGAAAAAGAAGAACCAACGTAAACAATAACAAATCTATATTTTGCAACAACCAGAACTGTTAATGCAATTGAGTAAAGTGATTCATAATTAATTGAAGGACACACACACGATGCGGCAGATTTAGCTACTGAAGCAAAAGTTTCAGTGTGAAATAGTAAGTGAAGTGGAATTCCGAGCAAAGGAGAGAAGTGCAACAACCTCCTTCTCACATTATTTTTTTATTTATAACATTATTTCCTAAATAAATGCTCCTAAATGAAAAAAATAAATAACATTGTAAAAAGTAAAAATAAAGTGTTTATATCATTGGTTTTTACCTTAAAGTTATGCTTATCTTTCAGTTGGGCTTATTGGTTTGTAAATAAATTTTGTGGGTAATTTTATAATATCATTTTCAATTGAACTTAAAACAAAATGAAATTGTTCGGGAGAAAGTCTGAAATATTCCTTAAAATTGGTGGGTTCATTTTCAGAATGTCTTAATATAAATGAATTAAAAGACCCCTCTGTATATCTATTTCTAAACATGACATTAACTGCTTTAAAGATCCGTACTTGTTTTTCAAGGCAAAACTTTTATTATAACGTTATCATATTGTCATCCACTTATCAGTTGATCAGACATGGTCAACTATATAAAACAATTTACTATCCACCTACGAAGTTCGCCGGTAAAGAAACCACTCTCTGATGATGACCGCTGGCAATTTCAATCGTCAGCGATGATCGTTCGACGAAGATCGTCGTATCCAAACCGTAGCTTAAAGTTCAACTCCTATTATGAAAACGCAGTCAACATAGTATAGAATGAAGTTTCTGCTACAAAATTAATAAAATAAGAGGAAGGAAATTAATATTCTCGGAAAAAGTAAAGACACGTGATTTTTATAATGACTATTACACTCTTACTACGTCATACTACTTTTGACCAATAAAACGGTAAGAAAGAACGTATTTTAACCAATCATGGCTGCTTATCGCACAATTTTATCGCCTCCCTAGCATTTGTTTAATTTTATCGTGTCCCTAGCATTTGTTTAATTTTATCGCGTCCCTAGCATTTGTTTCTTTATTTGCCAACATTTGAAACTGCGCTGGTCTGGACGTCAAAAATATATATAAAATTACAAATCACTCCAGTCGATGCACAGCAGTTTCAAATATGACTCGCATTGGCATTCAAGAACAAGAATTAATAAAAATCACTGATCATACCTATGCATCTTCTGAAATCCGATTTACAAATAAATGAAGAGCACCATTCGGAAATCCTGAATAAGTTGAATACACCATGTAGGCCTAAATCAACGAGTTCCACTTTATTATGCACACGTCCAATATAACATCAATTGAACCACCAACCACATTCAAATTTGAAAATTGTACATTCAATAATTATTCCTTTTAAAATTATTCATTCGGAAATTCTGAATAAGTTGAATACACCATGTAGGCCTAAATCAACGAGTTCCACTTCTATTACGCACACGTCCAATATAACATCAATTGAACCACCAACCACATTCAAATTTGAAAATTGTACATTCAATAATTATTCCTTTTAAAATTATTCATGTTTATTTTTTATGTCATCGTCGTTAATTAAAACTTTTCTAACACTTGTGTATATTAGTTAGGTTATGTTATAGCTTCTTCGGCGTAATAGATCGACTATTGATCAAATTTTTTGTATTCGACAGATAATGGAGAAAAAATGGGAGTATAAGGGTACAGTACATCAGTTATTCATAGATTTCAAAAAGGCATATGACTCGGTTAAGAGGGAAGTATTATATGATATTCTTATTGAATTTGGTATTCCCAAGAAACTAGTTCGATTAATTAAAATGTGTCTCAGTGAAACATACAGCAGAGTCCGTATAGGTCAGTTTCTATCTGATGCTTTTCCAATTCACTGCGGGCTAAAGCAGGGAGATGCACTATCACCTTTACTTTTTAACTTCGCGCTAGAATATGCCATTAGGAAAGTTCAGGATAACAGGCAGGGTTTGGAATTGAACGGGTTACATCAGCTTCTTGTCTATGCGGATGACGTGAATATGTTAGGAGAAAATACACGAACGATTAGGGAAAACACGGAAATTTTACTTGAAGCAAGTAGAGCGATCGGTTTGGAAGTAAATCCCGAAAGACAAAGTATATGATTATGTCTCGTGACCAGGATGTTGTACGAAATGGAAATAGTGTAAAAATTGGAGATTTATCCTTCGAAGAGGTGGAAAAATTCAAATATCTTGGAGCAACAGTAACAAATATAAATGACACTCGGGAGGAAATTAAACGCAGAATAAATATGGGAAATGCGTGTTATTATTCGGTTGAGAAGCTCTTATCATCCAGTCTGCTGTCCAAAAATCTGAAAGTTAGAATTTATAAAACAGTTATATTACCGGTTGTTCTGTATGGTTGTGAAACTTGGACTCTCACTCTGAGAGAGGAACATAGGTTAAGGGTATTTGAGAATAAGGTGCTTAGGAAAATGTTTGGGGCTAAGCGGGATGAAGTTACAGGAGAATGGAGAAAGTTACACAACACAGAACTGCACGCATTGTATTCTTCACCTGACATAATTAGGAACATTAAATCCAGACGTTTGAGATGGGCAGGGCATGTAGCACGTATGGGCGAATCCAGAAATGCATATAGAGTGTTAGTTGGGAGACCGGAGGGAAAAACACCTTTAGGGAGGCCGAGACGTAGATGGGAGGATAATATTAAAATGGATTTGAGGGAGGTGGGGTATGATGATAGAGACTGGATTAATCTTGCACAGGATAGGGACCGCTGGCGGGCTTATGTGAGGGCAGCAATGAACCTTCGGGTTCCTTAAAAGCCATTTGTAAGTAAGTAAGTATGTTATAGCTTCTGCTCTGAGAGGATAAAAATAACTTCTGCTATATGATATTATGGATAGTCACATATCAGAGATTGTTTAATATTAAGATTTATTGAATAGTAATCATTACAGTGTCTGTATGAAGACACTACTGCCATCTAGCATGCATCTAGCGTAATATTTGTAATGTTGAGATGGTACAATAATACATTTGAAGACAGTTGTATTTTGTAAGTCAATTAATATTTTATTGTATTGGAGTACTTCGTTACTTCTAATCTTTATATACTTTCTTCTAATTGTGTAATAGTCAATTAAATCTCACTCGAGTTTTGATTTTCTCTAGATAAATCAAAACGTCTAGTGAGATTAATGTTGATAAAAATCAAGTAACATGAATGCAATGCATAACTGGATCATAAAATGTACGTTATATCAGTTTCTTCAGAAAATTTAAAAATACTATTTAAATATAAAATATGAAAATGACAATATTTAAGTTTCCTTGCGGCCGGTTGATTACATTTAAAATCAGGTCGAAAGTTCTCAACCCAAGTATTGTACCATCAATTTTATTACCTACAGCTTCTATTCACTGACGCTAGTTCAATTTTTTCGTTCTCTATGGAATTCGCGTTCATCGCTCAACGCGTAACAATGCCGTCTTCAACAGTGTAAATGACATATTGGACCGCCATTGAGTTTTGATTTCATTCAAAGCAAGAAAAGATAGCACTTTATGTGTACTGAGGAGCTCGGTTCGATTCCCATGGGACAATCAGGATGAACCTCTTCCCACTAAGGTAAGCTTTGTAAGTTACATTGCGATTCCTGCTTGAAAACTACAACAGTAAGTAGGGAATAAAACATTTACATTTTGTAGCGTCAATGGCTATTCTAGGAATAAATGTGTATATTAGGGGGCTGATAATTAAGACTCGATTGGACAGGCATATTTAAAAATACTAATGAATACACGACGCAGTTTAAAAAATACTAAGGACGATGAGGTTTTATGGTTGCAATACATTACACTGTTTTATGACCACTTTCCTTACTAATAATAGTAACAAAATAAATCATATAATGCTATCAACATATGTGAAAGTTTGGAAACATGTGAATCGTAAATAGTATTTAAACAGTATTTTAAATTTGGATAATGCTACAAAATGTATACAAACTCACGAAAATACGAACCAATAAAAACATGTATCACCAATAAAAATCATTACAATAAAATCGTAATATTACAAAATAAATATTAATAATTGAAGAGTCCACTGCAAGAATGATAGATATCATTTGGAATATATTTTGCAGGAGAAGCAATTGAAAGTTTGAAATGCTTAGCGCTCAAAGCTTAACTGTGATTTTCCGATCATTACTGGACAATGACTATCAGTATCAATGCCATATAACTCTCTATGTACATTCTATATGTCTTAAGCTATGCATTGACAGTCTTGGTTCATTTTCGAAAAGAAAGTGACATCCATCATTCTTGCAGTGTACTCTTCAATTATTATTGATATCATTATTACTATTAAAGATGTAAAAAGGAATTATATTATAATATTAGCAGTTTCATATATGGATTCTATGCGTATTTATCATGAAAACAGTTTGCCGAAATATGCTACATGAAGAAGCAGAAATGAGGCTACACCTTCCCACCCTAAAACCAAATAATTATACAAAAAATTTATAGCCTTTAAAAAAGAACATATTCATCCCACCAAACAGAACAATTAAGTTCTAGATTTTATATCATTACATGGGTTATTCATTAAATACTATTAAAATATATTAACATTTGTATCGTAAGGATTATTTTGTTTTTGTTTTTTTGTTGTTTTTTTTTTTATTCTTTCAAAGATCTTATGAAAGTTTACAGTAGGCCTACTGATTAAAGCGAATGTGCACTTTAAACTAAACTGAAAATGCAAGTTTTGACAATGTATTTGCATTATTAATATAATTTCAATCTATAGTTACAGCCACTTCAACAAATGTGTAATAATACATACTTACAAATGGCTTTCAAGGAACTCGCACGTTCATTGCCGCCTTCACTTAAGCCCGCCATCGGTCCCTATCCTGTGCAAGATTAATCCAGTCTCTATCATCATATGTCACCTCCTTCAAATCCATTTTAATATTCTGCTCTCATCTACGTCTTTGCCTCCCCAAAGGTCTTTTTCCCTCCCGCCTCCCAACTAACACTCTATATGTATTTCTGGATTCGCCCATATGTGCTACACGCCCTGCCCATCTCAAACGTCTGGATTTAATTTTCCTAATTATGTCAGGTGAAGAGTACAATGCGTGCAGTTCTGCGTTGTGTAACTTTCTCCATTCTCCTGTAACCTCATCCCTTTTAGAACCAAATATTTTCCTAAGCACCTTATTCTCAAACACCCTTAATATCTGTTCCTCTCAAAGTGAGAGTCCAAGTTTCACAACCATACAGAACAATGTGTAATAGTAATAAATAATAATAATAATAATAATAATAATAATAATAATAATAATAACAAATATTCTAAGAATAAAGAAACTTCGAAATCCTCCCATATCACACATGAGACTTATTTGCTATCCGTTGTGTTAATTCATGTTCAAATGAAAGTGAGAAATGTATTAATATTAATAATGAATAGTACATTTTAGAAAGGAACTAAGTCAGAATTTGCTACTTTTCAGGAGAGCAAAGAAACGTATTTTCAAGAATAGGCTAAATATGAGTGTACCAGTCCCATACCATAAATATCAACTTGAAACTATTAATAATTTCATCCGTAAAAAATTGCAAATTTTGACTCAGTTCCTTTCTAAAAAGTTCCATTCAAATATATGTATATTTGTTCTTGTTGCCGTTTACTAATGCTGAATTTCTGACAATGAAAACATTAATTCTCTCTCTCTCTCTCTCCAGTATTTTTCACTCGAGGACGCTAAGTTGATAGTGACTGGGCAGTGTTGAAGATGATTTTGATTCATTTTCTCCCAGGTGGTATATATTAATTATTGGATAAGGTACACATATTTTATCACATAATTACACATTTGGATGAGCTGCGATTATGCTTAATTTCTATTTGTTCCACATAATAGTAGGCCTACATTATGCAACGAGCCTATAATGACAGTAATTAAGACGCAAGTATGTTTGTTTATGAAACGAGCGCAAGCGAGTTTCATAATTTTCATACGAGCGTCTTAATTACCATTATAGGCAAGTTTCATACGACTTTTTATGCTCGACCATATTTCTAACTTGAAATTATTAAGAAGTATTCACTTTATTTGTATCCGACAGAAGATCGGAAGTGACCTTGTTCATAGCTCGTGAATTGTGAGATGTGCGCAGACGCGAAAGTATTGATTTTTTCGAAGGAACGATAATGCAATTGACCTTGATGTAATGCAGAGAATGTATAACCTGGAAATTAATTTAGAATTGAAAAACGAGATGACAAATTGAATTTATTTGAATATTATTTACAATTAACGCTAATTATTATAGTAACAGAACATAACCTTCTGCGACAGTACTGAATTTCCAGCCTCCGTGACGTTTCCCTCGTCTTTCGATTGCATATCAGAGAATAATCGAAAACCTAAACTTTAATGAATAGGTGTACTTTAATGACATGCATTAAAGGACTGCTACCAGGTGTATAATTACTACACTTCGGCATTGTCGAGCATAAAATACTAATTTTTACTGAATTTAAATATAATACTATTACTACTACTACTACTACTACTACTACTACTACTAATAATAATAATAATAATAATAATAATAATAATAATAATAATAATAATAATAATAATAATAACCGTATTCTTGCGAGAGTTGTGAAGGACGAGTATTTTCCCTTGACCAAAAAATAAAATTCAAATTAACAATTAGTATTTTACCGTGGACCTACTACTTAAGCTGTTCATTTTCATTCTTCAGGTGGTCCTAGTAGTTACGAAAACAAAGTGCCACGAAATGCCGTTTCTGTAGTCATCATTTACCCACATTTTCCTGCTGTGTTTCATGAAATAATATTTATGTTACACGTTAATTTTTATTTGTTCTTGTTTACAACGTAAACAATGATGCACAATTGGGTCAACACAGAAAATTGTCTTCGTAAGTTACACAATGCACGCTATTGAAATTAGTTTGGAGTGATTTATTACGGATAATATAAAAGACTGATTTAGAAACATGTTAATGGAATTATTCTTGCATCACATGTACTCGTATGCTTCATGGATAAAAATGATCGTATTTTATTATTTAGATATAAGTTAAGTTCAATTCACAAACATGATCAAAGATTTCTTCTTGTGCAAAATCGGATGCATCCTGGACCGAATGATCATATCTATATTATGCAATTTACTTTATAAAGTTTGCTCCAGCATGGTTCAGAATTTATTCTCAACTGTCTACTCATGCGAAGGGTGCGATTAAAATTATAAATTATTAAGGGAACTTAACATAGGGTTTGATTAGTTGTTAAATATTTGTCTCATTCATTCATTCATTCATTCATAGTGTTCTGCCCAAGGGCAGGTCTTTCACTGCAATCCCAGCATTCTCCAGTCTTTCCTATTTTCTACCTTCCGCTTTGTCTCCGCATACGATCCATATATCTTAATGTCGTCTATCATCTGATATCTTCTTCTGCTCCGAACTCTTCTCCCGTTTACCATTCTTTCCAATGCATCCTTCAGTAGGCAGTTTCTTCTGAACTAGTGACCCAGCCAATTCCTTTTCCTCCTTCTGATCAGTTTCAGCATCACTCTTTCTTCATCCACTCTTTCCAACACAACTTCGTTTCTTATTCTGTCTATCCATATCACACGTTGCATTCTTCTCCCTATAAACATTTAAAATGATTCTATTCACTTCGTCGTAATGTCCGTGTTTCTGCCCCATACAATGCTACATTCCACATAAAGCACTTCACTACATTCTTCCTTAGTTCTTTCTGCAGAGGTCAGCAGAAGATACTCCTTTATTAGTCTTATATACTTATGAATATTGGTTACAAACTTTTTCAATTGTAATTGCTTTATATCATAATTATAGGCTCTTGTTTTTGTAATCTCTGCTACTTTAGCCTATTGCTTATATTATTTGTTAATTTGTCTTCTTCTTTCTGCTTATCTACAGTGCGGTTTTGAATTTCCGACCACGAGCATTTGCTCATATGAGTGGTAAATTCTTTAATTTATATATCTGTTTTTGTTTAAATATTTGACACGTTCATATTTTTTGATGATGTAATAGTTATTTTAATGTATTTTTATGTCTTTTGTATTTAACATGTATTTTTGTAGTTTCCTGATTGTAATAATTGAAATCTTTATTGCAACAAGTTTGTTTCCTAAATAAATTGAAAAAATAATAACAAAAATATAATAATAATAATAATAATAATAATAATAATAATAATAATAATAATCTAGAACAAAATATTAAAATAATAGGAATAATAATAATAATAATAATAATAATAATAATAATAATAATACCGGTAATAATAATAATGCCGGTAATAATAATAATAATAATAATAATAATAATAATAATAATAATAATGGTAATACTTACTTACAAATGGCTTTTAAGGAACCCGAAGGTTCATTGCCGCCCTCACATAAGCCCGCCATCGGTCCCTATCCTGTGCAAGATTAATCCAGTCTCTATCAACATACCCGACCTCCCTCAAAACCATTTTAATATTATCCTCCCACCTACATCTCGGCCTCCCTAAAGGTCTTTTTTCCCTCCGGTCTCCCAACTAACACTCTATATGCATTTCTTGATTCGCCCATACGTGCTACATGCCCTGCCCATCTCAAACGTCTGGATTTAATGTTCCTAATTGTTAGGTGAAAAATACAATGCAAGCAGTTCTGTGTTGTGTAACTTTCTCCATTCTCCTGTAACTTCATCCCGATGGGCCCCAAATATTTTCCTAAGCACCTTATTCTCAAACACCCTTAACCTATGTTCCTCTCTCAGAGTGAGAGTCCAAGTTTCACAACCATACAGAAGAACCGGTAATATAACTGTTTTATAATTTCTAACTTTCAAATTTTTGGACAGCAGACTGGATGGTAAGAGCTTCTCAACCGAATAATAACACGCATTTCCCATATTTATTCTGCGTTTAATTTCCTCCCGAGTGTCATTTATATTTGTTACTGTTGCTCCAAGATATTTGAATTTTTCCACCTCTTCGAAGGATAAATCTCCAATTTTTATATTTCCATTTCGTACAATATTCTGGTCACGAGACTTAATCATATACTTTGTCTTTTCGGGATTTACTTCCAAACCGATCGCTTTACTTGCTTCAAGTAAAATTTCCGTGTTTTCCCTAATCGTTTGTGTATTTTCTCCTAACATATTCACGTCATCCGCATAGACAAGAAGCTGATGTAACCCGTTCAATTCCAAACCCTGTCTGTTATCCTGAACTTTCCTAATGGCATATTCTAGAGCGAAGTTAAAAAGTAAAGGTGATACTGCATCTCCCTGCTTTAGCCCGCAGTGAATTGGAAAAGCATCAGATAGAAACTGACCTATACGGACTCTGCTGTATGTTTCACTGAGACACATTTTAATTAATCGAACTAGTTTCTTGGGAATACCAAATTCAATAATAATATCATATAATACTTCCCTCTTAACCGAGTCATATACTTTTTTGAAATCTATGAATAACTGATGCACTGTACCCTTGTACTCCCATTTTTTCTCCATTATCTGTCGAATACAAAAAATCTGATCAATAGTCGATCTATTACCCCGAAAACCTCACTGATGATACCCAATAATTTCATCTACGTGCGAAGTTAATCTTCTCAAAAGAATATTGGACAAAATTTTGTACGACGTCAACAAAAGTGATATTCCTCGAAAGTTACCACAGTTGGTTTTGTCCCCCTTTTTAAAAATAGGTACAATTATGGACTCCTTCCATTGTTCTGGTACAATTTCCTTTTCCCAAATAGTAAGTACAAGTTTATAAATTTCGCTATATAATGCACTTCCACCCTCTTGTATTAATTCTGCTGGAATTTGATCGATACCTGGCGACTTGTACTTTTTCAGATTTTCTATCGCAATTTCGACTTCTGAAAGCGTGGGTTCGGGTATAAATGGCTCAGCAGTTTGTATTTCAATTTCGTCCCGATCATTTCTATTTGGCCTATGTATATTTAATAGTTGCGCAAAATAGTTTTTCCATCTGTTTAGGATTGATGGAGAGTCTGCAAGCAAGTCACCATTCTCATCCTTGATCTCGTTTACCCTTGGCTGATATCCGTTCTTAAATTCCTTTATACCCTTATATAAATCTCGAATGTTTTTATTCTTACTATTTGTTTCTACCTCATTCAGTTTTTCCTTCAAGTAACCTCTCTTTTTATTCCTAAGTGTACGACTTGCTTCCCGTCTTTCATTGAAATAATTATCTCTCTTCTCCTTAACTGGATCCTGTAAGAATTTCAATTTTGCCTGTTTCCTTCTTTCTACTACCATGCAACAATCTTCATCAAACCACAGTTTCTTTTTCTTAGTTTCATAATAACCTATGCTCTGCTCAGCTGCAATTTTGATACTATCTCTGATATTTTCCCACACGCTATTAACATCTATAATTCTTTCTCAACTTCGTCGGAACTTTCTAAAGTGGCAAACCTATTTGAAATTTCGACCTGATAATTTAGCTTAGCTTCCTCGTCCTTTAATTTCAAAATATTGAATTTAGTAATATTAACTTGTTGCTCTACTCGCTTGACACTGATAATCTTTCTCTTAATTCTCCAATCGCCAAATAATGGTCAGAATTACAGTCTGCACCCCTGAAAGTTCGAATGTCTACTATACTAGTATGTCTCCGTTTATCTATCAAGATGTGATCTATTTGGTTGTGTGTCAATCCATCTGGAGAAGTCCAAGTATATTTATGTATATCCTTATGGGGAATGTTGTACTTTTGACAATTAGATTTTTCGATGTGGCAAAGTTGACTAATCTAACTCCATTGTCACTACTAATTGCGTGTAGGCTCTCTTTTCCAATAGTTGGTCTAAAAATATCCTCCCGTTCTACTTTAGCGTTGAAATCCCCCAATAAAATTTTCATGTGATATCTAGGGAACTGATCAAAAGTATGTTCCAATTCCTCATAGAAGCTATCCTTTATATGGTCATCTTTCTCTTCTGTAGGGGCGTGAGCATTTATAACTATGATGTCGCACCATCTACCCTTAAGTACTAAATATGATAACATGTCACTGATAAATTCGACCTTTTTTACTGCCGATTTTATTCTTTTATGAACAAAGAATCCTGTTCCTAATTGGTGATTATTGTTTCCTTCCCCATAATACAACAAGTAATCTATTTGTGATATGCCATTCCCATCTAACCTAACCTCTTGTACTCCCACGAAGTCTATTCTATATCTAGCTAGTTCTTTTGCTACTAATGTTACCCCTCCTGTTCTATAAAGACTAGTTACGTTCCAAGTGCCAAATCTCAAAACCTTATTCCTTTGCTGTGGTCGTGCCAGAGAATCAGTCCTATTCCGAGGCTTATTGTAGGGATTCGTAACAAGCTGTTTTTTACGGTGATGGGTTGTTAGCCCTTCGCCCAACCCCCAAGCTGGAGGACCGCCCCTTATCGGCTGTCCACGACAGCTTATTCAATATATTCGCAGCTACCCTCCATATCTGGAGGCCGTCTCCTCTATCCGCAACCTGAGGACGCGCCATGCCGTGGTGATAGGGACCCACAATACATGGAATAATAATAATAATAATAATAATAATAATAATAATAATAATAATAACAATAATAATAATAATAATAATAATAATAATAATAATAATAATAATAATTACAAATTGCTTTTAAGGAACCCGCAGGTTCATTGCCGCCCTCCGATAAGCCCGCCATCCGTTCCTATTCTGTGCAAGATTAATCCAGTCTCTTTCATCATATCCTACCTCCCTCAAATCCATTTTAATATTATTCTTCCATCTACGCCTCGGCCCCCCCCCAAAGGTCTTTTTCCCTCCGGACTCACAACTAAGACTCTTTATGTATTTCTGCATTTGCCCATACGAGCTATATGCCCTGCCCATCTCAAACGTCTGGATTTAATGTTCCTAATTATGTCAGGTAAAGAATACAATGCGTGCAGTTTTGTGTTGTGTAACTTTTTCCATTCTTCTGTTACTTCATCCCTCTTACCCCCAAATATTTTCCTAAGAATCTTATTTCAAACATCCTTAATTTCTGTTCCTCTCTCAAAGTGAGAGTCCAAGTTTCACAACCATACAGAACAATCTGTAATAACAATAATAATAATAATAATAATAATAATAATAATTATTATTATTATTGTTGTTATTATAGCATAGAGAACAATAAGGTTAAAAATAATAATAGCTTACCTAAAATAATAGATAATATATTAATAGTAATAATAATAATAATAATAATAATAACTAATAATAATAAAAAACAAAGTAAAAATTGACTACGTTGAGTATTAATTAAAAGTGATTTGCAATGGAAACCGTTTCAGAAACACTGGCATAATGTCTTAGTTATTATTATATCTAATACAAATTCAAGAAACAGTTACGAAAATCATTTATCTCTCATTCAACAGGAATATATTGTACGAATGAACAATTTCTTCGAAATGTTTGTAATTTTTCATCCACGTTACGAACTCGCAATATCAGAGGTCTTACAGGTGGCCACGAACTGGTCACAGATTCCTCGTGTAACGGCTAAATTGACACGAACTCATCTTTCTTCCTTGGGGCTCCTATTTTCGAAGCGGTCACAACGTTGACAGAAATTGATATACATTGAATTCCTTAACTCCTTGTATCCCACTTGGTCTGATCACTTGTTTGGATCATATAATCCCGTAGCTTATCATGGATTCATTTTGCCTTAATATCACCTCCATTCCAACAATTCAGCCAAGGCTAGTGACCCTCGTTAAATAACAGGCTTGCAAGTTGCCGGAAAGAAAAAAAAAAGTACATACATTTTAACTTTTCACGTTCGAATGTGGAAAGCTCCACTGTGTGTACTGCATTTTCGCCACTGCCTCCGAGATCGTGGAAAGAAAAAGATATACCCACATCATAATCCATCAGCCAGAGTGTAATCATCCCCAGCACACGAGTCCCTTTTTCTATTCCATCTACCTACGCCAGTTATTACTAGCTGTGTTAAATTAAATTCCAAGCGTTCCGAAAATTTTAGAAGATCTTTACAAATCTTTCAGAACTTTCGAAACAATTTCAGGAATCTACATGTAATTCACTGAATCGATTAATGAAGTTTCTTGCAGTATTATAGGTTTAGACAGAAATATCCCTTCGGCAAAGAAAATTTTCAGAGAAAGTGAACTCTAAATGTTTCATAGAATCCATTCATTTAGGTATAACACTAATATAATTGTGTCAATCTACAACATGGGACACCCAACTTTAGTTTTATCTCTAAAGTGAGCCAAATTACGGCATTTATAGCTCTTCAATCTTCTCAATCCCTCGATTAAAATTTATTATTCCACATTTCTGAAAGTTTCTAGGAACAACAGGAGCCCATGCAGTTGGAAGGCATCGACGCCAAGAATGACATGCAGCCCATGGAGTGGGAGTCTGCAACTAGCCCAGCCGAACATCTGGCTACAACAGAATACCAGACAATGGAATGGGATACCCAATGGAAATGCTAGTGAACTAATCGTTTCGCCAACAAGGTAAGACCTTGCGGCTTTCATCTTCTTTATTAGGTCACATAACTTAATTAGCATGAACTATTACTTCAGCAGTATTTCTGGTCCGCATTGCACTAGCAGGAAACTGAGGGTTTAAGATTATTTACCTCCAGAAATATAAGGCTTTTGTTTGAGAACTATTCTAGTTAAATGATTGAATTTTCATAACGCCTTGAACGGATAATTCTCCTTAATTCTAGAAATTAGTTAGTACAGATTTTTTGATAGCTTGCATGTTCGAATGTGTGGAAATATGTAGATTTTAACGATGATAAAACACTATGTTCTTTCGTATAGGTTTTGTGTCTTTTGGGATTTAGGCAAAACAAACTGTTACAGACCGCGTACAAAAGTATCAATTACAGATCTAGGCTACGAGTATGTACAGGCTGAGAAAAAAATTGGAGCTCCCTTAATGTTTGAGTTTCGCTTACAAAAAACTGCGCATGTGCAGTAAACAAAGCCCCTGTATATATGCTACTTTTGGACAGTCGTGCGAAACTGTTGCCTACTTACCAGTGGACTTCCATCAAGACTCGCTCCATGAAAGAATTTCGAGAACAGTAAGTACTCAGTGCGTATGAGAATGCGTAGCGTTTCTTTTTGATTACGATTTTGTTGAGACGGGCTGTTCGCTCTTTGTAGCGCCTGTTCGGTATGCTTAGCTATGCGTTTTCTATATTAATATTATCAGAGGACTGAAAGCAAGTAATGGTCTCTTAACCAAAATTATAGTAATTTAGCAATTATTTCTGATGAAAATACTTAGGAACTCCTCCAATTTCATAGTATGTATTGAAACAATTAGAAACATAATTCGACCTGGTGTGCACAACAATACAGAAAGGCGGGAGTAAGATTATTCCAGTGTTCACGTTAAACAATGTGGCGTACACAAATTTACAATATGAATAACACTGGACAATTCTGCAAAGCATAGCCTATGGAAAGTGTTGTCTGAGCGGTAGTTTTGTGGAGACTTGAAATCATGGAGACATGAAATGTGTAGACCTACCTCTCTTCAGTGTCTGTCCAAAAATAAGTGCACGCGCATAACATAATATTCACACATAATTTCTCGTCGACGTCAAATGTGAGCTCTGTTAGACATATTTTCGCTCACGGACACCAAGACTCAAGGGGCTTTAATAGGACGGTCAAAATTACTCCACACAATTATAAATGTTGAAGTTAAAACACTTTTTTTCAGAATTCTACTAATAAATAATTCTAATAAATTATATTCAGTTCACGATTTTTCCTCTGTAGGCCTATTGTTTCACAACATCCCTTATCACAGCATAAGTTAATAATATTAAAGTGTTAGTTTGGTTAATCTTGATAAATTTTAGTAGGTTATTTTACGACGCTTTATCAACTTATTAGGTTATCCAGCGTCTGAATGAGATGACGGTGATAATGCCGGTGAAATGAGTCCGGGGTCCAGCACCGAAAGTTACTCACCATTTGCTCGTATTGGGTTGAGGGAAAACCCCGGAAAAAACCTCAACCAGGTAACTTGCTCCGACCGTGAATCGAACCCGGGCCACCTGGTTTCGCAGCTAGACGCGCTAACCGTTACTCCACAGGTGTGGACATCTTGATAGAAGTTGAACTTCATCTTATTCCTATTTCGCATCTAGGTATTAATGGTATTTGTGAATTTGAAATGATGTCGTTCTAATAATCTTATTATTAATGTAGGCAGAACTTTATGTTTATTTTTCAGTAATGATGTTAATTTTACATATTTAGTATTTCATCTTATATCGTCCTTGAAGACCAACTTTCTTGGTGTAATGTTCGATAAGGATCTTAACTAACGTTTTCATATTGGTGACCTTTATAATGCTTTAGACTAAATTAGGGGGGGCAAAGGCTAATTGGGATTTCCCGGTCTCTGATCGGGTCAAAAACCCTGATGGAACTGATATTTAACCCTTGTGTTGAATTTCGGTGAAGTCCGGAGGGCCTGATTAGTCAAATCCACTCTCCTCACCTCCACGTTGGGGCCCCCCGGGATCTTTTGAGATGCGAAAGAGAGAGTGGTGTGCGGAAAGCAATGGGAAGCTGCCGCATTCACCTATCCCAAGAAAATTTGCAATTAATGGCATGATGAGTCTTTCCCGGGTAAAAAATTCCGGACGTAAACTATCTCCCCAATCGGATGTCCGGGAGGGAGATACTCGGGAAGGACACGTCATGACGCAAAGCAACGGAGAGGATGAGAGAAGAACGACGACTGCAACGAGCAATTCGAAGACACCACAGCTACCAAGTAAGTTGGAAAACATGAAGGTAGCAATGAGAAGAAACAAAGAGGATGTGATGGAAATATCAGAAGTGAGGTGGGAAAATATTGGGGAGTTGATTATTGATACCGGTAGGCCTAATAGGGCTCGGAAGTTGATGGCAATTTATATAATTTTTTTTTTAATCACAGACAATGCAGGATACTACATTAACTCGTTTTACTTCAATACGAACCCTTAGGCCTATAGGTAGTCTATACCAATTTTTATTTTGCGTTTATTTGCATTTTTCGGTCATATGTTGTTTACTAGTCTTTTTATAGGAAATGTTGTACTTTTGTTACATTTTTTCCCTTTTATGCTATTCATCCTCTTCATTAGCTAGCAATCAGTGTGGATAAACTCAGAATATTATTACTTTTTAGCTGGATACGAAACAGAAGAAAGGTACATGAAGGACGCAACCACACAACATCCAGAAATCATCCAGATGAGAACAGCATCCATATATGTGACCGAATCCATATTCTCTGAAGGTACAGTAATTGTTTATATCAATGGCTGTAGTAATATTTCAAAGTAGGGAAGCAGTAATTAAATACAATGAATATTTAGAAAATAATTTCCTACTCATCTTGATTTAATCTGCAAAACGATCCCCCCTTTTTGTTTGTCAAACTCATCTATGACATCATCGTAAAACCGAGATTGTTGTAACAGTTCCTTAATAACAGATTTTTCAATTTCAAAACTGCCGACTGTGACATTCGCTCTAGACTTGACCTGATATGATATGATATGATATGATATGATATGATATGATATGATATGATATGATATGATATGATATGATATGATATGATATGATATGATATGATATGAGATATGATATGAGATATGATATGATATGATATGATATGATAAATGATGACATAATATGATATAATATGTATACGATCAGATGATACCTTTGCAGTGAGTTTTAAGGCTCTTATGGCGGCCCAGATGATAGATGAAGTGTCTAAACTTTACTCCCCATCTTCGTGACGCGATTCAGTACTTTAAATTATACACATAGGCCTAATTTTATTACGCACGTACATGTTGAATTGCAATTTTCTTTTATTTGTAGCTGCTTATTATTACGTTATTTAATACCTTTATTTAAATTATGAAAATTATGGTATTAGCGGAGAGAACATGTTGTTCAAAAATTAGAATAACACAACTGGATTTATTAAAGAATCTGCACGTGTAACATTGACTTTTGTTTATCTCGGATTACTGGAGTTGCGCCATGTTAACTTTACAACCAGAGATTTGATAGTTGGTTACGAAGCTGAACAAGCAAATCCATAAGCGAAAGTATTAATATTGTAATTTCAAAGTTATCACAATGTACCTATGTTTACTATTGGGGATTGCATGACCTTGTTGTGGGTAGTACTTGGGTGGTCTATGCTGGTGCAGTGCAGCTACTGGTAGGGCTGCCCTTGCCTTACAGACCGAAGGCGAAGATCTAGAAAAATAAACAAATCCAGAAGACGAAGTGGAAGAGATATCTTCACTTTAGATTCAAATTTTGAATATGGGAAGGCAGAACTCCTAGCTGAAGTGAAAGCAATCTTCCTAAGGGAAGAAAACCTGGATACAAAACATGTAAGTTGGGAGGCTGAAAGATGACAAACGCACCACCCAACTATATCTGCGCAGCCTCATAAGGTAGCCAGGCGAGACACTAATTACTGCAAAGCGATATATGAAGGTGGAGGAATATATTGTTGGCATACTTGGGGAAAAAGGAAAGGATCATGAAACTGAAAACGATTAGAAAAAGAAAACCTTTCAGTATAATCCCAGAGGAATAAGAACAGTGGAAAGCCGTTGGAAAAAATGAGTCCTGTGTTATATAACGCGGGAACAAGCTGATTAGGCTAATCCATGTAGTTGATGATGATGATGATGATGATGATGATGATGATGATGATACTACTTTGCAACGCAGAAAGAGAAAAGGGCTCACTTTATTCAGAAATTAGTAGATAATGTAATGTGAAATAACATCAAGTGAAATATTATTATCATGAAATAATATCTTAATTATTCTATCTGCCTAATTATAATCCCCAAATTACTTTCCCCTCATTAGGTTAGGCGGTAACTTGGATAAAGAGTTCTAACTCCTTCGTCCCCATACACCTTCATTACATGTAAAGGTGACACTTTTATCTCTACCTTCACTACTATTATAATTATAAAAAGTCACATTCTAACACAGTGACCCCACATTTTTCCACGGACTCCGTAGAAATTCTTTCAATGTGTTGTAATTAAATATACTTTTTATGAGCTGAATAGGAGTTATTACTCTACAACGTTTCAGTTTTGTTCTGTTTTTATTGGAATATAATTTTTTGTAGGTACGATATACAGTACATTGCAACATATTAAAATGCTAGTACTGGAGGTAACTTCTTCATTGAAATACCACGATATCAAGAGCAACCGGTAATGTAACTGTTTTATAAATTGTAACTTTCAGTTTTCTGAAAGCAGAGTGAATGACAAAAAGATCTCAATCGAAAAATAATCAGGAGCTCCCATATTTATTCTGCGCTTAATTTCCTCACCAGTGTCATTTACATTTGTTACTTTTGCTCCTAGGTGTTTGGACGTACCATCTCAATGGGTACTTACTTACAAATGGCTTTTAAGGAAACCGGAGGTTCATTGCCGCCCTCACATAAGCCCGTCATTGGTCCCTATCCTGTGCAAGATTAATTCAGTCTCTATCATCATATCCTACCTCCCTCAGATCCATTTTAATATTACTCTCCCATCTACGTCTCGGCCTCCCCAAAGGTATTTTTCTCTCCGATCTCCCAACTAACACTCCATATGCATTTCCGGATTCACCCATACGTGCTACATGCCCTGTCCATCTCAAACGTCTGGATTTAATGCTCCTAATTATGTCAGGTGAAGAATACAATGCGTGCAGTTCTGCGTTGTGTAACTTTCTTCATTCTCCTGTAACTTCATCCCCCTTAGCTCCAAATATTTTCCTAAGCACTTTATTCTCAAAACCCTTAATCTCTGTTCCTCTCTCAAAGTGAGAGTCCAAGTTTCACAACCATACAGAACAACCGGTAATATAACTGTTTTATAAATTCTAATTTTCAGATTTTTTAACAGCAGACTAGATGACAAAAAGCTTCTCAACCGAATAATAACAGGCATTTCCCATACATTTTATTCTGCGTTTAATTTCCCCCCGAGTGTCATTTATTCTTGTTACTGTTGCTCCAAGATATTTAAATTTCTCCACCTCTTCGAAGGATAAATCTCCAATTTTTATGTTTCGATTTTGTACAATATTCTGGTCATCGTAGACATCAGGAACACGAAAATCAGAGTCTGAATATTCGGTTGGAAAGTTCCAAGCGCACATTGCAACTGCATTGACTACATCTGGGAAACCTAAGAAGAAAAAGCGTCGTTCCAATGAACATCAAGAGATCTCTCTGAAACTAAGAAAATTTGCGATCCGACCAGTTGACGATGTCCGATATGATGGTTGTCTGCACTAGCCCCAGTACTCTGCCAAAGCAAGATGCAAATATTGCTCTAAAGGCTTTACTCAGGTAGTTTGCTCAAAATGCAAAGTAAATCTGTGCATGACTTCGGGAAAGAACTGCTTTCTCAATTTCCATAACAAGCAATCCGACAAAGATACTAAATTCTGAATGTTTGTAATGCTTTGTAAGACATGACTGTGGATTTTTATTATTTTCTAAAATAACTCATTGTTATTTATTTATTTATTTAAATTTAAATATACAGAATAAAGAATATAATTACAAACAAACAAGAGAAATAGAAATAAAATAATACAAACAATATAAAAAAGGAGATACAGTAGTATTAACAAAATTTGAGACCGAATGAGCAGCACTCGTGTTCGGTCGCAGTTCAGATATAATATTAATAGGCCTATAAGAGAATATAAAATAAAATAAAATGGGAAATAGAATTTAAAATTACAATTACAGAAATTATATAATACAATATTAATATAAGAGAAATATAGGAAATAAAAAAATAACAATAAAAATAAATAAGTAAAATAAAATAGGAACTAAAGTTTAAATTACAGCGGCAATGGAATTATATGATATAATATTAACACTAGAGAAGAATAATATCGCACGTGAAAAGTAGGACTATATATTTCAAAATTATAGAATACAAATATAATATAGGTTGATTAATTCATACACATAGGCTATAAATTTATTTAGTAAAATTGAAATGTAATTGTAATGGTAACACATTTCTATTTTCTGTTGACATTCTTCGTCTAGTAATTAAAATATTGCAAGAAGTTTATTCCTGTTTTATAATACTTGTGTCTTTGCATTATAATAACCACTCCACCCCAATGTAGCTCTCAAGCTACAAGTTAAAGTAGTGTAACCATACGAGGGATTTTTTTTTACAAAGTGCACATATGAGTGAAAAAACACTCCACTGTTGCGATAAAGTAGAGAAATTAAATTTTACATTATTTTTATACAGTTGGGGTTTAAAGTGTAATATGATATTCAATGAAAGCCAGTGAATGCAATGAGACATGCATAACGATCAGTTCATTTTGCTTTTTGCAGAATTACTGGTTGTGGACTGTGACGATTATATGCCAACATCATCTGCCACTCCTCCAGCAGAGTAGGAAAACGGTGCAGAGACAAAGAGAAAGGAGAAGGGTAATGTCTTCTTTTAAATTATTTTGGCGGTTTTGTTGTTGTATGGGGCGTAAGAAATAGTAAATTTTAAGTGTATGAATAGAGCTCCAACAAATTCTTCCTAAACAAGATAGCAGGACAACCATAAAATTCAATTTGATAATGCGTGATTGTGCTTATCCCATCTTAATAAAACTGCATTGCATGTAAGTAACTTTAGTCTCTAACTACCAAACTGTTCACTTAAGAAGACACTATAATACTGTTATTGAACGCTACCTTGTTTACGAAAAAATTTTTATCTCTACTTATTAAATTAGAGGCGAAAATAGGGGTTAAAAAGTGAAATGCCATAACTGTAGTTCAATGTAAATTGTAATGTCGCCAAAAAAAAAAAAAAACAATCGATTCCCAATTTAGAAAATGGAATGGCTCTCCCTTATACTTTATGTAGTCTTCTTCTGCTCTGTGTCCTTCCGGTGTCCTTTGGATTCCCCTGGTTCCCATTGTATTCGTCTTATTCTCTTCGCATCAAATATGCTGTTTTTTAACGCCTATTAATCTCTTGATATTTCTCTCGTTCTCATTGTATTCCCTAAGTAATGCCTGTATACCCATTGTTATTGTTGTATTCCCCTTTCTTGTTCTCGAATTTTTGTTATTCTCTTTGAATTTCATTTTTCATTAGTATTCTGTTCGTCTTCCTCTTTTCTCCTCAACTTACCTCGTTTTTCTTTCATTCCCCTTGTTCTCCTTGCATATCCTCTATTCTACTTACAGTAACATTTTCCCCCATTATACATGAGTCGTTAAATAATTAGTGGCAACAATGTCTGTATGTGGTGCTATCAGCGGTAAGTGATGCAAGCTGACAACAATGAGAAAGAAGAGCATCTGATGTGTGTTATCTGTGAGTTTGAAGACGTAATCTCATTTATAAAACATTTGTAGTGAGTTCAATTTGTAGACAGTTATCTTTAGTGGACTAAATTTTTACCAAATACGAACAAAGATGCTTCATTAAAATTCAGATTGCAAGAGGCAGGAATGCTCCACAACGCCATACAGTATTACTGGAAGCTTGTGGTAAAGAGACTTCACCATATTGTACCGTGGCTAGGTGAGAACATGCATTTCGGAACGGAAGGGAAGATGTTCATTAAGAACTGGAGCTGCAGACCGCAATCGGCAAGTGAAGATATGCATGTAAACGCTATAAGAGCACTGCTGGAACACCTATGGTCAGAAGGAAGTGAAATTGGGAGATGAATACATCGAAGATACACATTGTCACCTATTCTGCTCAACGATTTGCTACTGATATGGCGTTGTTAGCTGAAAAGGAGATGCTACAAAGGAATATGCTACTGGAGCTAAATGACATCTGTGAGCAATATGGGATGAAGATAAATGCAAATAAGATGAAGATCATGGTCATAGAAAGAAAAATGAAGAAGGCAATCTTGCTAATTCTAAATGAAGCAGTAGAGCAAGTGGACAGTTTCAAATACTTTGGATGTACTACAAGGAGTAACATGAGCTGCTGCCAGGAAGTCAAAAGGGGGATAGCAATGGCCAAAGAAGCTTTTAATAGAAAAGGGAGCATCTTCTGCGGACCTCTGGAGAGAGAACTAAGGAAGAGACTAGTGAAGTGCTTTATATGGAATGTGGCATTGTAAGGGGCAGAAACGTGGACGTTACGATGAAGTGAAGAGAAGCGAATAAAATCATTTCAAATGTGAATATAGAGAAGAATGGAACGTGTGACGTGGACCTAAATAATAAGAAATGAAGCTGTGTTGGAAAGAGTGGCTGAAGAATGAATGATGCTGAAACTGATCAGGAAAAGGAAAATAAATTGGTTGGGTCACTTGCTGAGAAGAAACTGCCTACTGAAGGGTGCAATGGAAGGAGTGGTGAACGGGAGAAGAGTTCGGGGCAGACATTAAGATAGGCTATATGGATCATAACAGAAGACAAAGAGGAAGATAGAAAATAGGAGAGTTTGGAGAAAGCTAGGTTCGCAGTGAAAGACCTGGCTTTGGACAGAACACTGAATGAATGAATGAATGAATGAATGAATGAATGAATGAATGAATGAATGAATGAATGAATGAATGAATGAATGAATGAATATATTTCTTTTTGTTCCCGTAAAATATCGCAGTTCACGGAGAGGGGGCTATTACGTTTCTGAGGAGGACTAAGTGATTTTTCTGAAAGGAAAGAGTAAGTTTTAGGCCACATATGAGGAAACGAGGTAGTGTTGACATTATGTAATTGTAAGGATTATTAATGACAATTTATACAGAGTGTTTTAAAAATGGACTGAAAATAATCCCAGTGTTAGGGAAATTTTAGCTAACAACAGTTAGTGGTTGAATTGTACCGTAACTTGCATGGAAAATATGTTATATGCAATCAGACCTTATGAATCACCAGTATCTTGTCCTGAAAATTGACACCTGGTCCCAGTAGGGGACATCCTACGAAATAGTTTCAGGAGAGCAGCAAGAGTCGTAAAAGACAAAAAGTGGAAACATTATTCGCAAGTATGAGTAGACGCAAACTAACTTCTGCTGGTCAGATTAGTTTACGACCGGAATAACGTTAAAATTATGTTTTAAGGAACATTTTTTTCATAACTTTTTTTTTTTTTTGTTTTTAATTTGATTTAAGAAGACAAACTTTCTCCTAAGTAATGGTTCGATTTTTTTTGTTGGGGGGGGGGGCAGGTCAAGCCTAATAATAACTGATAGGCTTTTGGCAGTAAATATTCCACTTTCTGTTAAACAAACTGAAACAATGATGCCATGACTCTGTAAAACTCCATTTTCGACTTATTCAGGGAATAAAAATCACTCCGATCAGCTCGAATCCGCTCTTGTCTGTATGACTTGCAGTTGCCTGAGTTACTGAGACGAAAGACTTCACTTCTGCGCGGCATGTCAGTATCCTCACCAAAGTCTAAACGTATATAGACGGCCCAGTTCAAAAGGGAAATAACTCAAAATTTAAAGTTATGGGAAACCTGAATTTTTAAGTCTCATATTGCTGTGAAAAATCCAAGTAACACGTTCTAATTACCTATTTAAAATTTATAGCATAGTTATATGAAACACTATTAACAGAATTCTGGAGTAATTTCAAAAATCCTTTGATTTCTCATAGCAACATATTGCTTTAAACTGTAGTATTCTCAAAACTTTAAATTTTCACTTCTTTCAATAGCTAGCAATCACTGTGATAACGACGATTTCAACTGAGAATAATATTGCTTTTTAGCTGGACCCGAAACAGAAGAGAGGAACATGGCGGACGCAGCCATACAGACCAGCGAGCTCAATTTGTATGTGGAGCCCAGAGTGATGGTGATGACTAGGGCGTCCACACAAACCATCCAGTCCGTCTTCTCTGAAGGTACAATAATTGTTTACATCAATGGCTGTAATAATATTTAAAAGAAGGGAAGCAGTAACTAAATACAATGAATATTTAGAAAATAATTTACCTACTCATCTTTCATTTAGCAGCAGAACGATTCTACCTTTTTGTTCATCAAACTCGTCTATAATGTCATGGTATAACCGAGATTGTTGTAACAGTTGCAGTTTTATGACCTACAGACATAATAGAACGATGGTAGGTGGGATACGCCCTGTTACTCGCATTTTGAAAAAGTCGATTTTTGGCCGGGTTTTGAGATGATCGGTACCACTGTGCATCGGTTCCTATCCTGAGCAAGATTAATCCAGTCTCTACCATCATATCCCACCTCCCTCAAAACCATTTTAATATTATCCTCCCATCTACGTCTCGGCCTCCCCAAAAGGTCTTATTCCCTCCGGCCTTCCAACTAACACTGCACAAGTTATGCATTTCTGGATTCACCCATACGTGCTACATGCCCTGCCCATCTCATACGTCTGGATTTAATGTTCCTAATTATGTCAGGTGAAGAATACAATGCGTGTAGTTCTCGTTGTGTAACTTTCTCCATTCTCCTGTAACTTCATCCCTCTTAGCCCCAATATTTTCCTAAGAAACTTATTCTCAAACATCCTTAATCTCTGTTCCTCTCTCAAAGTGAGAGTCCAAGTTTCAGGAAAAACAAAAACTTAATAGACTATAGTGGACTTTATGTTTTCAGTAAACAGCTGGATACATTAAGAAGTTCAATTGATTGACTGATAATGTAGCCTATGTTTAGGCCTATTATTGGGGTTTGCATGACCTTGTCATGGGTGCTCTCAAACTACACGTTAAAAAATGTAATCTTACGAGGGATTCTTTCTTTCTTTTTTTTTTTTTTTTTTTTTTTTTTTTTTTTTTTTTTTTTTTTACAAAGTGCACGTTTGTGTCCAAATAGACTCCATTATTGGGATAAAATATATAAATTAAGTTTTACATAATTTTTTTTAAATATATTTTGGGTTTAAAGCCAGTGCATGCAATGACACATCCTTAACGATCAAGTTCATTTTGCTTTTTGCAGAATTAATGGTTTCCCATTTCCACTATGACGATTATACGTCATCATCATCAGCCAACTCTGCAGCAGAAGAGGAAAACGGAGGAGAATCGGAGACTGGAAGAAAGAAGAAGGGTAATATCTCCTTTTCAATTATTTTGTTGCTGCTGTTAGAAACGTAAGAAGTAGTACATTTTAAGTGTATGACTATACCTATATTAGAAGTATCAGTTACTACGTGCTTCATCTTTTGATTCTTTTTGAGACTTTACTTTTATGATTAAGTTGTTTTTAATAGTTTAGTGACGTACATGTTGTCATGCTACTGTCCGTCCGAGTGGTTATTACGTCGCAGGGAAATCAATGACAACTACTTAATTAAGAAGGCTCTTCTCTTTAAATTATTTTAAACAGTTGTATAATAGTGCGTAATCTGTCTTTTAGCCCGACATGAAACAACTGACAAGCTGGCAAAGCCGACGGAGGTGGAATCCGCCGAGGAGCGCATCAGGCTGGAGGAGCTGCGGAAGCAGGAGCTGGAGCGTTATGTTCGTTACTTCGATTTCGGTTGCCGGGAAGGTACAGTAACTGTTTACATCCTGAGGTAGTGGCACAATCAGAGTCCGTGGAGTTCAAACTGCTAGTCGGCCGCCATTGTTATTCCATTTCAATACTCTTAGAACAGGAATATTTAAATTAAAACTCAATTCGGGCCAGTGTCCGTGACCTTAAAATTAAAAATATTCTATTCTGATTTAGGCTACATAATTTCTTATAAAATTATATATGGAAAATAGCGAGCGCTCGAATAAAACTGGATGATTTGTCGGCATTTCCAACGCAAAGGATTGCGGTACTCTTGATATCCATGAACTCTGTGCACAAGTTCAGCAGACTTGAATCCTTACAGGTAGCGAATAGGGCGTTTATCCAGTGACGTCATTCAACCAGTTCTCACCAGTGGCCCGACTCACTTGTTGAATTTGTCGCAGTTCGCAGAACCTGTTCTTAAACGTCTCAAGTTTAAACGAAGTAGGTTCTTGACAGAAAGGAAGGACATTCATTTAACATTGTAACACAAAATTCTCTAGCTTTTTAATATGGCAGTAAACATGCTTCCAAGACGTTACGTCCATTGAAACCATGTTCATATGACTTATGTCCTCTAATATTTTTGTCCACTTTCATTTATATCCACATTTTATGTGCTCCATTTTTTGGGTCCATGACTGTTATGTTCATTTTTATTTAAGTCCACTTTCATTTATGTCCACTTTTATTTAAGTCAATTCCTTTTGTACCACTAGAAGATGTTCAGGCTGTTTTTGATAGCCTTATAGATAATATTGAGCCTGGCGTAATGGATTTAGCATTGTATATGGAAAGAACTTACATCCGAGGAACAAAATGAACAATGCCAGCTAGATTTGCACCTGAAATATGGAACACTTATAATCAGGTTCTGGCAGGACAACATCGAACAACTAACGTAGTCGAGGGCTGGCACAACCGCTTTCAGAAACATATCGTCACACATCGCGCATCGGTCTGGAAATCCATGGAATTTATCAAGAAAGACCAAAGGAATAATAAAATTATAATAATCTAATTGCTTGCCGGGCATTTTAATGTGCGACATCCTATTAAAAAATCATGTCCACAAAATGTAAGTCGAGTTGACGAGATTGTTCGGAATTACAACCACTACAATGAAGAAGTACACATCAGAACTTACCTCAAAGCTGTTAGTTATCATCTGAAGCTATATGAAGATAAATAGGCAGAAGAGATTGAGTAGAGAATTGAAGTAAATTTGTAGATGGACATAATGTATTGTACAATCATATAGTGGACGTAAAATGTGGACATAAAATTTGTACACTTGGACTAAAATAAAGTGGACATATACTTCATAGGACATATATTTATGAACATAGTGTAATTGATTTTTATGTAATGGACATAATAAAATGGACATTAAAATTGTGGATAATATAAAAAGGACCTAATGTCTGTGTTTCTTAAACATAATCATATCATATTATTAAATTTTTTTTCTCATCCAAGTGTGCAGTCAGTCAGAACAGGAATAAAATATCGACCGCCCAGTTCTAAACGGAAACAACTCAAAATTTAAAGTTTTGAGAAACACGCATTTTGAAGCTTTATCTCGGTATGAACTTAATCCAAATTCAAATCATGTTTTATATATGCCGTAAGTTTCAAATTAGAGTGTCTTAATTGGAATTTTCACAGTAACATGAAGCTTATAGAATTCAGATGTATTCTTACTGATTATTGTGATTTTCAGTGCTTGAAATACATACAGATATATATAATAAAAGTTTTATGTCTCTCCTGAAAAGTTTGGAAAAATCACATACGTATGTAATTAATATGTACAATTAATTTTGAATATTCGTCATTACAGTTGTTCAAAACATAAAAAAAATTGTATGACTTGCAAATAGACAGTAAAAATATGCAGTTGCATACGAATCTTCGCCCTATTAATATTTCATTCAATGAAAGCCAGTGAATGCAATGGATGTTTAACAACAAAGTTTGGTTTGCTCCTTGCAGACGACTACCAGGAGGATTTTCAAGCTCCCATAACAGCGCCCATACCAACGCCGATGCCAGCACCATCACCCGAAGATGAAAAAGAAGAAAAAGATGATGAGGAAGATTCCATGTCAATAGGTCTACCATCATTTGCGCAAGAAGAAGAAAAAGAACAAGAAGATGATGAGGAGGGAAATAGAAGACGTGGCTGCTGGTCCTGTTTAAAATATGTATTTTGTGGTTGTTTTCGCCGTCTTTTTAGGCGTAAGTAGTCACAAATTTTTATGTCTAAGAGCCATTTACAGATAGATCGCCCTCGGCGTGTTCTACGTTTCCTTACCCACTTGTTCATAGTTAATCAATTCTGTTACACTAATAGTAAATTACGTATACTTCTTAATGTTACCAACCATTAAAACGTTCGTTTTGTTTGGCGGTCTTTTTCTCTATGTGCTAAAAATATATCTGGACCTCAGGCTCCGTGATTTGGGTCCACTCAATGTGGCGATATTTAAGCGCGTATGGTCGCATTTTCCATTTAATTTATAGGCACATCACACTTAGAAATATTTGGAACTGTATATTATGAATTTATCATTATTATGCCAAGCAACAGGAAAGAAATGTACGTTTTTTCTTGGTTCTTTTTTTTTCACACTTCGTCCCAAGAAATGTATTTTTCTCTTCCTGCCACTAGAGTGCACTGAAATTAATGTGTGAATGGGAACAGACTTACAGCAAGGTAAGTTCATGCATTTCCTTTCTTTTCTTGAATGAAGTTAGTAATTACGAATGTTCTAGCATTTTTAAATGTTAAGAGATACGGTACTAATGGCCAGTTTTTCCAAATAATATTTAATTTGGCTTAACAAATGTTAAATTAACAGCTGGTTTATTTTAAACGTTTTGTTAAGATGTTTTCCATTTTTCCAACATAATTTTCTTTAAAATAACCAACACTTCATTTTTCCAACATAATTTTGTTTAAAATAACCAACACTTAACTTTAACTGTTGTTAATACTATTCTAACTACTCAACAGCAGTTGGTAATGATTTTGCATATATAAGACAACTTCTTATTGGCTGATATTATTATTTAAATTCTGTAATGTAGAGTAAGTCATGAAACATGTGTAAAATCGTAACCTGTTACAGTAGCCATGATTCATACAGTACAGAGAGTTGATAAATGAAAGTTGCATTGACTACTATTGAATAATAATTATTATTATTGTAAGTATGGTTATATTTTATAATGCTAAATATGAATTTCTGTTTAGAAAAATCTCAGCATTATGACCACCAGGTGACAATAATTACACGAATGTGTGTAGTCAACTGTACACAAAACCCCGAGGAGAATTCCGTATCATATAAAATTCACTAATTCAGGTCCATGTATAAATTATATGTAATTTCGTCCTAAAGAAGCAATTGCTGCTGAAACATTTTATTATTTACTCACTGCGTATTTTGAAGTACTACTGACATCGGCTATAGTTGAAGAGCCAGTAACATAGAATCTAGAGTTAATAGTAGCTGGTGAATTGGAACAAGTGCCTATTTCTGTTTGTAGGATATTCAAATCTGACTTCAATTTCTTGCCACGTTGAGATCGCACATTTTCTCAATATTAAATGGATAATAGCTCAGCATCGAAATAAGTGTCAGTATGATAATCAGTTGACTTATAAAGATTATCTTCCCTATATTAATATTCCAAAATATCTTTTAAATTATATATTACCAGTCTTATGGCCGGTTTCACAAAGCTTCATTAAGGTTTTAATGATTCATTAATTTATTTACTGGTTCATTAAATCATTTTTATATCTCACCAAGCATCTTTAGTCTAACGAACCAGTAAAACTATCATTAAATTTAGTGATAGAAATTTCCGTCTTTAAATTTTTAATTATTCATTAGTTGCAATATAAAATGCGGAACTTTCGACGCAGAATTGTTATATCTGGAACTGCTCGAAAATTAAGAGTCAAATGGAGATAATGTTAACCATTTAAAAACCTATCATTTTGAAAATTTGAATGACACAAAAATTCACAAAAGATACCGCGTCACGAAGATCGTGGTACCGGTACTAAAAATTTTATAAGAAACTGATCATAGGTTAGCATATCATAAAAACGGCTGAGACAAAGCTGAAACTAGTCAACTAAGTAGCATACAACTGAGTTTTATTTTAAGACATGAAAGTGATTATTATAACTACATACCGGTACCTAAGAAATATTAGTGAATTAATAAATAATGTGCATTCAAACATAACAAAACTTAATTGGTATATTAACTTTCATTTATTAGAATTATATTATAGCTAGTGATAAGATATGTTTGCACTGGCTTTAAAACAGAAGCGAAAGATCTGGATTCTTGGAATTTATAATCGTTTTCTTTCCGATGGAAATTTAATTTTCCAGCAGGATAATCACCCCGCTCACACCGCCATAAACGTTCAAAGACGGTTCACGGAAAAGCATGAAAAAGAGGAGGATTGACAAATATCGGGACATCCCGCCTCAAAATCCAGATCAGTTCTGACTACCTGGAAAGATTTCGCTAAGGACCAGAACTATTTCCGCGATCTGGTGGACTCAATGCCCCGAAAATGCCAGGCAGTGATAGACGCCGGTGCCATGTGGATGAAGTATTAGATCCACATGTGTATTTATTTTATTTTGCTTTAATTTGTTTGTTTATCTTTGTTTTATTTCGGAAAGAAAATTGATTCCCCAAGAGTTTTTTAAATTCTCCTAGTGGAGCCAGAGTTGCGAAATAATTCGTTCCAGTATACACAAAATTAAAAAAATGAAGAAAGGTAACATGTATAAAAATTAGTTACGTTACTAAAAACAAGAATTATCGCTGAGAATCGAACACGGGCCTCGGAGATGGCAAGCCAACTCGCTACTGACTACTCAATCGAAGAGTCATGACGTAACTTGCGCGACGAAGTACATATAACTGCTCGGCTTGAAGGCTAGGGAGACAGTGCACATGTAAACGTTGAAACCGGCCCTTACTGTAAACATTCCTCAAAGAGAAACATAACATGTTATTTTCACAACTTTTGTCTGAACAGCTGTGGTGTTATCCGCCATGTTTAACTGTTTGTTAAATGAGTTAACGGCCTGAAATCCTACATTTAAAGTTAACAAACGGTTAAGAATCTGTTAAGCCAAACTGGTGTTGAACAAATTGAAAAACTGTATTTAACAAGCTGTTGAAGGTTTAACAGTCGTTAAGTGTTCTAACAATACTTGGACAAACCGGCCATTAGTCTTAAACTACATTAACAACACCGTTCTAGCTTGCCGTTTAATAAGAAAATGTGATAAAAATTTGAAATATTTTTTATAAACTTAATGTTTGACAGTAAAATCATGACCACCTAACCAAGCCGAACAATCGAGGGCTCAGAATAACGAGGTTCTATCTACTGTTTTTTAAATGTTACCGGAGAGCATTTTTAAAGTTTGTTTAGAAATAAAATGAAAACGGAGAACAGTTTTAATCACCACTCTGGTATGTTAGCTTCGTAAATGAGGTGTTTACCAGTTCGTGAACCTAAAAAATTTGGAATAATGTTATTTTATATTGTACTGAGTTGAAATAACTGGCAACAAGTTTACGCATATAGAATTTCGCAATAACACATTTTTTGACATGGGCAATAATATATTGAGGGATGCATATTTTAGAAAGTGTCATTTTCAGTGAGCTGATGTACATTCACATACTACATTAGGAAAATGATAAAAGTATCACTGAGTTGCTTTTTGATATATGCATACAATTCGTTTTCGCCTCTATTTCAGAAATGTGTATATACATATTCCGGTGTGCTCACTCGAAAGCAAGTTACGTAATTATTGACATTGCGAAAAACACGGACTTCCTAAGCCTAAACGAATGTCTGCGATTATCCTTGAGCTTTATTTTCATACTGTCATTACGTATGCAATTTAAGAATAGGTTAACGAGATATTTTTCTAACAATTATTGTCAACAATAATAGCTGTTTCAGGTTTCTCAGTGTTTAATGGTTACATATATCACAGATAAATATATAAATTATCTCATTATTATTATTATTACTATTATAATTACCATTATTATTATTATTGTTATTATTATTATCATTATTATTATAACTATTTCTTACCAGTGTTTATTATTGTCACACTAACATTAGTTATCCAATTTTCATCATTTACTCTCATGTTGTTTTATGATCTAGATATTAATGTAATAACTATGTAAGCAAATGTATTTAATTAGAATTAGAGTCTGGCTGGGCGGAAGAGAAGGCCTACTGGCCTTAGCTCTGCCAGATTAAATAAATAAATTATTATTAATTATTATTATGCTAGTCGCACTGAAATTACAGTCGCTTAAAATCGAATGGCATGTTAGTGGCTATCATAGGAATATGTGGGATAAAAACATCGTCTTCTTTCGGTTTGCCAGTTGATATTGTCACTTCTATTACGTTTTGCATGAGTTTTTTCATTCCAATTCTTGTTCCATTGGATAATTTTGGAGGGTCAATATTTCGCAATAGTACTATTGGTGATTGAAAATTAAGTATTTAATTATGTGTTGGCAATCCTTGTGGTTTGAAAGAATTCACTTGGTAAAACCAAGACCACCTTCAATACTCAGACCTGAATGCAGGTATCGAAAGTATCCAAAATGGAGCCGGTAGTGGTCCAAGCATGATTACCACGTGATTTTGTTATGATGTTTTCTTGTGTTAATTACGTCATGAAATGGGCCGTTCGTGTTGTGTATCGGGTTGTAATTCTAATACTGGACCTGCGTCTCATATTTCAGCGTTTAAGTTTCCGAAAAATACAACTTTACGCGACAAATGGTTTAGGTGCATAATCGTGACAATTTCCAAGTTAAGGAAATTATAGTTTGTTGTTTGTTGTTCAGTCAACTGTCCGAAGACAGATCTGAACCTCGCAAATGATAACAACAAGGCATCACTTATGAGGCAACAAAGCTAGGATATAATGGGGTAGAGTGACCATTCCTATCTTCCTAAAATGACAGTGTACCAGATAAAATATTTTGAACCTACATTAGTTATTAGGGAACATATTTTTCCTATCATAAATGGTGATGCTTTTCGTATTCTTAGGGAAATTTCGAATCTTACCAATGATGCCTAAACAACCATAATTTCATTACTAACCTTCATACCATATTGTCGGTTATTCTAGCATCCAGAAAGATTCCAGATCAACGGAAAGGGGGACAGATGGAGACATCGAGCAGCCACGACCGGGACCCCAGAACACCAAGCCTGATCACACTGTGGAGCGGCGCCGATCCTTCTTTAGGTACAGTAATTGTTTACATCCTGAAGTGGCAGCGCTTCCAGCTACGCACTAGTTCGATTGCTGGTAGCGAAGAGGAGATTCATCGAGTAGTGCCATTCAGCCAGTTGGTCCAAACCGCTTGTTAAATTTGTCGTAGTTCGTAAAACCTGCTGTTAAATGTTTGTCTTAATTTCTTTACAGAAAGGAAGAACATTAATTAAACACGTAATTCTCTAGCTTTTTAATGTGGTAGAAAATATAATGCTAAAATAAAAGACAAAATACAATTCGAAGCGAATCATATTTATTATTACATTCTATTTAAGTGTGCAGACAGCTAGGACAGGAATATGATATTATGCCTGTAGCCATGAAACACACTTACGCTTATTTTGGCTGTCGTTTACCCCTATACTTTCCCCTTTCAATGAAGATACCGCATACACAAGAATGAAACGTAGTAAGCTATTCAAAAACATAATTAAGAAAACAAATGAACTTCCAACTACAAAATGGACTATTGAGCACATTAATAAGGTATATCGTTTTCCTCTTGTAATATTTCTCTTACAATTTCTTATTTTACTTAATTATTCATCAATAATACTGAATGCTTTATAGCCTCTGGGTTGGTAGCTGCGCTTATGTTTGAATCTACATTCCAGAGCGCAATGAAACGTCAAAGCGGTCGATAAATTCTTTTTAATAGTGGTGGTTGGTTGATGTTTCGAAAAGTAAAAAGTTAAATTGGTAAATACGTAGTACATCACCCCCATTTTTTAGGAAAGCCCTACTGTATTTTTAGTTTACGAAAAATATGGAAAAACTCGCTCCTGCCACTCCGTTATAAAAATGTATTACATTTTCCTGGACCAAATACACAATGCGGCAATGCTACGAAGTGGCGCTGAAATGCTGTAATACATGTTAAATTAACTTAATTTGCGGTAACAGTAGATTCTGTAAGTGCGTGTGCAGATGTGGAGCATAGAGCTCTAACAAGCGAGCGGCACTGTTCTATTCTTGGCTAGGTACGCCTACATCTTCGACAGGTAAGATAATGTGCATGATATATGAGCCGTTCAGAGTAGAAGTGGTGCAAGTCAAAAATGTGTAATGAGGGTTAAAGTAAACATTCTGTAAAATACAGCGCAAAGTAGCAACTAATATTAAATTTATTTAAACTATGTGGTTAGCAAGAAGTCCATATTAATTGCTACTTTGCGCTGTATTTTACAGAATTTTTACTTTAAACCTCATTACAGAATTTTGACTTACACTACTTTTGCTCTGAACGGCTCATACATTTGAAGATGTAGCGAGGCAACCCTACGCCGCTCTGATGTCGGCCCAGTGCACAGATGAAGTCTCGGAAGTCTACCTCTCCTCCTTCCTCCCGCAGGTCAAATTTTAAATGATACACATAAAAGCATGTTGATTTCCAATTTTACTTTATTTGAAGCTGCTTATTATTCCATATTTCTATTGAGATTATGAAATTTGCGGTAATTTTGGAACACGTTATATATTATTTGTATTTTTCCAGCTTTATCCACATTGATGTGGATCACTGTTATACCCACAGAAGGCTTGTTCAGCCAGGTGTGATAGTAACGGATAGGTGAAAGACTTAGCGCGGTAGATGGGAAATGATGTGAAGGATTAACTAGGGTTGAAAAGGTGTCGAGTTTTGGCCCTTTAAATTGGTACTTCGCTTGGAGAGACTTCACAAACATACACTCATAAGTAAGGCCAAGGTTTATACACAAAATTTTCAAATGTGCATAATAAAACAAGACATTTGCAACAACATGCAAAATCCAATGTAACTAGAGTTTACTATTATTCTTAAAAAAAAAAAAAAAAAAAAAAAAAAAAAAAAATTGAGAATGATATGTCAGGCATTTTGCACCAAGAGCCAATATATGCACATCATTTCCTTGTTTACCTTACTTTATCTGGTTACAAAACACAGCCAATAGCGTTTGAAGCTTATCTGTTGTCATACTCTGTTGCCTACAAGGAGATTTTTGAATACTGAAAATTATCGTTTGAATACTGAAACATGAAGTTGTTGACAAAATGTTTGTGTGCAAATTGTGATTTTCTAAGATTCAGGTTGAAGCAAGCCACTTTTTCTCGTTATTTTCTACATTGAGCACAGTGCTACAACAAGATATTTCGAAAGTACCATGTCTAGTTTTGTCTTCACACTGGTTCCTTGTGTGTGGGAAATGTGTATTACGAATAATAATTCTGCAGGAGGCATCACGAACATATTCACATAATCCGCACACAAAATACAACAATATCACGCACTTGACACTCAGACTGCTGGCGTGCCAACAGAGAAAAAATGTTATTGGTTTTTAAGTCAGATACGTAGGGGTATTTGGGAATGCAGCAGTGGAAAGGAACAAAGGCAGAGGGTGGTTGTTCGGGCTTTTCCACACCTACCCTTCATATGCAAGGATTTTCTGCCATAGAGTAGAATTAACAAAACCAATATTATGTGCTTACCAAACAATCCGAAATAGTATATTTTTACAAAATATGCTAATTTGGGGTTTTCTAACACAAAATCCTGAAAATATACTACATTGTATGATCTATAGTTTTTTTATATAGGCCTATAAGAACGCCTGGAATGTGCAAACATATGTAAGAGTAACTTTAAATATTCGTCATTACAGGCGTTCAAAACATGTATAAATTATTTTTGCATGCCTTGCTTACGAATCCTCGCCCTATTAATATGACATTCGATGCAAGCCGGTGAATGCACGCTTAACGATCATGTTCATTTTGCTCTTTGCAGAAATACAATTTGTCGACTATGAAGCAGAAGAGGAACTGAGAGCAGAGAAGAAGAAAATGAAAAAATGCAGTATATTCCGTAACTTATTTTGTTGTTTAAGACGTAAGAAAAGTAAATTTTAAATGTAGAGATGGAACAATTCCTTTCTAGACAAAGTATCAGAACTACCATGACATTCAATTTGAAAATACGTGATGGTGCTTATTCCATTTTAATAAAACTACACTGGAGTAAGAAACGTAACTTCTGTCGCTAACTACCAAACTATTCACTTAGGAAGACACTACAGCGTTATTGAACGGTACCTTGTTTACGAAAAAATTGTTCCATCTCTACTTATTAAAATAGAGGCCACTTCATAAATGATAGTCCTAAGCAATTATCTTTGCATATCTAATGTATTCGGATTAACTGATAACTTAGATAAGTTTCAATAACTATATTTCACATTATCTTTATTATTATTATTATTATTATTATTATTATTGTTATTATATTAATATTATTATTATTATTACTATTTTGTCTTTTAATGCCTATTATTCTTCTTATATTCCTCTCGTCCTCATCGCAATCCTAAGTAACGCTTGTATATGCCTTGTTATTGTATTCCGCTTCCTTGCTCTACTTGAATTTTTCTTACACTTCTTCTATTTCCTTTCTTACTAATATTCTCCTCGTCTACTGATTTCTTTCGACTTCCTCTTTTCTCCCTTGTTCACTTTTCATTCCCTTTGTTTTCCTTGCATATCGTCTATTCTATTTACAATAACATTTTTCCTCATTATATTCACCTTATTCTCCATGTACTGCCTTGATTTCCTCGTCTTCTACTACTTCTGCTTGCATTCCAATTGTTAATATTGTATTCCTCTTATAGTTATTATATTCCAATTGTTCCATTTATATTTCTCTTATTCCCCTTGTTCTGTGCCACTCGTTCTCGTTCTATTAATCTTATCCTCCTTGCGTTTCATGTTCTCATTGCATGACCTTTTCCTCCTCGTATTCTTTTTCTCCACATCTTCAATTTTCCTATCTGTTTTCGCCTCGTTTTGCTTGTATTACCATTGTTCTCCTTGCTTCCTTTCTCTTCCATTTGTTCTCCTTGCATTCCCCTTTTTGTCTTTATATTCGGCTCGTGCGACTTCCATTTCTATTGATGTTGTATTTTCCTTGTTGATCTTCTTTTACTCTTTCTTTCTTTGCACCTCTCTTGTTCTCATTGTAATCCCCTTATTTTCCACGTATTCCGTTATTCTCATTACATTTCCCTTCTTCCATTCCATTTTCTCTCTCTGAATGTCGTATGTCTTCTTTGAATGCCTTCTTTCTCTTTGTATAGGCCTACCTCGTTTTCTCAATGCATAGCCTTTTTTCTGCATTTCTCCTAGCATTCGCCTTGTTTCCCTTTCATTCCCTTTGTCTAGCTTGCATTTTTCTTGTTTTTCCTTCATTTCCCTTCTTCTCGCATTCTCTTTTTTTAATTGGATGCTCCTTGTTCTCCTTGCATTACACTTATTTTCCTTGTTTTTATTTTATTACAAATGTTTTCATTGTATTCCCTTCGTTCTCCTTGTATTCCACTTGTTCTCTATATATTTCTTTTATTCTCCTTCCATTTCCCTTGTATTTTCTTTGTTTGTTCTTGTATTACCTTTGTTATCCAGATATTTCTCCTGGTCTCCAGGTATTCGCGTTGTTCTCCAGGTATTCCTCCTTGTTCTCCAGGTGTTACTCTTGTTCTCTTGGTATTAAACTTATCCAGCAGTTATTACCTTGTTCTTTAGGTATTCCACTTGTTATCCTTGTATCCCAGTTGTTCTTCTCGTATCCTTCTCTCTTCTCCAAGTACGAATATTCCCCTTGTTCCTCTCATATTTTATTCCTGTCCTCCTATCCAACACCTGTTCTCCTCGTATATGTCTGTTTTCCTCGAATTCTACTTGCTCTCCTCGTATTCCCCTGTTCTTCACGTATCCTCTTTTTTCTCCTCGCAACTCCAGTTTTCTTTAAGTCTTCTATTCGTAACGCTTCTGCGACTCGTATCCCGCTGTTCTCCTTATATCTCCCCTAATCTCCTCGTATTGTCCTGTTCTCATATCAAGTTCTCCTCTTATCCAAAAATTTCTCCTCGTATCCCGCTATTCTCCTCGCATCCCACTGTTCTCCTCGCATTCCCCTGTTCTTCTCGTATATCTTCGTTTATCTTGTGTTCTCCTCGTATCGTTTTGTTCTCCTCATATCAAGTTCTTCTCTTATCCCAAATGTTCTCCTTGTACCCCGCTATTCTTCTCGCATCCCACTGTTCTCCTCGCATTCCCCTGTTCTCGTATATCTTGTGTTCTCCTCGTATCGTCCTGTACTCCTGATATCAAGTTCTCCTTTTATCCCAAATTTTCTCCTCGTATCCCGTTATTCTCCTTGCATCTCACTGTTCTCCTCGCATTCCCCTGCTCTTCTCGTATATCTTCGTATATCTTGTGTTCTTCTCGTATCGTTTTGTTCTCATATCAAGTTCTCCTCGTATCCCGCTATTCTCCTCGCATCCCACTGTTCTTCTCGAATTCCCCTGTTCTTCTCGTATATCTTGTGTTCACCTCGTATCGTTCTGTTCTTCTCATATCAAGTTCTCCTCTTATCCCAAATTTTGTCCTCGTGTCCCGCTATTCTCCTCGTATATCTTCGTATATCTTGTGTTCTCCTCGTATCGTTCTGTTCTCCTCATATCAAGTTCTCCTCTTATCCCAAATTTTCTCCTCGTGTCCCGCTATTCTCCTCGCATTCCCCTGTTCTTCTCGCATATCTTCGTATATCTTGTGTTCTCCTCGTATCGTTCTGTCCTCCTTATATCATGTTTTCTCCTCTTATCCCAAATTTTCTCCTCGTATCCCGCTATTCACCACGCATCCCACTGTTCTCCTCGTATATTCCTGCTTTCCCATTCCTCTGTTCTCCTCGTATATCTTATGTTACCTTCATATCCCCCAAGTTTCCTGCAATTACCCTGTTGTCCTCGTAGTCTCCTTGTTCTCCTGATATTCCCTTGTCCTCCTTGTATCTCGGCTTTATTCCTTTTCTTCCACTTTTCCTCCTTCTATACCTCTAGTTATCCTTAAACGCCGATTGACTTCCTTTTATTCCTCTTGTTCTCTCTATATTCTGCTTGGTCTCCTCGTGTTCTCCTTGTGTGCTCTGTTTTAGTACCCCCTTCTTCTTGTATTTTACTTTCCTGCTTGTATTCTCCTTTCTCTCCTTTTACTCCCATGGTTCTCCCTGTATTCCAAGTGTCCTGCTTATATTCCCTATGTTCACTTTCTCCTTTCCTTCCCCTTTTTCTCCCCCTGTTTTCCCTGTCGTTTTCATTTCATTCACATTATTTTTCTTGCATCTCCTTGTTCTCATTGTATGTCCTTTTCCTCCTCAATTCTCTTTCTCCTCCACGACTTCTCCTTCTCTCCTCGCCTTTCCCTCGTTCTCCTTGTATTCCTCTTGTTTTCCTTCCCTTCCATTTGTATCCTTGCTTCCCCTTATTGTCTTTATATTCGCCTTGGCAGCTTTTCAATTCTGTTCCTGTTCCACTCACTTCCTTGTTTTCCTTCCTTTTCCCTTTCTTTCCTTTCACTTGTCTTGTTCACCTTGTACTCCCTTTGTTGTTCTTGTATTTCTTTTATTCTCCACAAATTAATTTTGTCCTATTTTCCTTGTTATCCGTCTTCTACACTTATATTTTACTTTTATTTCCCTTGTTCTCTTTGCGATCTCCCTATTTTCGTTGTCTTCCGCTTGTACGCCTAGTAGTTCCTTTGCTATCCTTGCAAGAATTCTTCTCATTGTATTCCTATTGGTTTCATTGTATTCCTCTTGTTACTATTGTATTTGCTTCTTCACCTTATATTCCATATCCCCATGTTCTCCCGGTATTCCAGCAATTCGCTTGTTAGTTCCGCAACTGTTCTTGTATACCCATTTTTATCTCATTATTAACCCTGGTTATTTTTTTATTCCCATTATTCATATTTATATTTATTTATTATCATCATACGGCTTTCAGGTAGTGGTTTCCCTCACATTTCTGCATACGGTCCACCACTGCCCTTGGTACTTTCAATCACATATCCTAATATATTTCTCCTATCATCTATATCTCCCCATATCTTCCCATTACTTAAAGTTAAACCCTATTTCTGTCTACTTCTTCCTCCATGCTTTCAGATGTATAGTTATTTTCAACTCTTCACCTTTTTTGTCTTCCCTCAGTCCCATTCCCGGATACTATGCAATACTTTCTACCTTACTCTAATATACAAACATTCTCGGCTATAATCTACTCATCCATCTCTACTAACATCGTCGTCTTACATTACTATTATCCTTAATTTTCTGTTTATCTTAAAAACCTTTTTATCTCGACTAGTATTCACTTAATTGTTCTATTTTGTCATCTACATTACCGTATCATATTTTTTGCCTCATTTATTGTTCCAATGTTCTCCTGTTTATAATACTTACTTGCTATTACTTGTTCAATTCACTTATCACTTTTTCACTTTATTGGATAACTTTTACGGTTCACTCTCACTACTTGCACTCACTTTCTACCTCCTCTCTCGATTACATGCAACCCTAAATATATTATTTACTTACTATTTCTAACTCTTATTAGCCTCACTACCTTTAATGCTTTTCTTCTCACTGATTTATTCTATTCATCTTCTCATTAACAGTTCACTACTTATTCCTACATCTTATTCACATTTCCACTTCAGTTACACTAATTCATCTAATCCTCACGTTTTTGACCGCATCTAATACCACAGACTAAGTCAGATTTCTCTTTTAGTTCATTTATTACACTTCACACTTCTTTGTTTACACTTCCTTGTTTCTTTAACTATCACAAAACTCTCTGAACTTTTATAGTTTCCTCTAGTTTTTCGCACATCTTTAGTATTCTATCAATATCTCCCACGGTTGTTGGACTTGGATCATCTGCGCTCTCGTTCTCTGTTATATTCTCGACTTCTTTCTTCTCTACATCGCACTCCCTTTCGTAACTTACACTCGCGAGGTCTCTTTCCTTATACTCTCCATATTCACCTTAGATGATTCTCCTATTATTTCCAACCCTGGATTCCTCTCCTTCTCTCCCCTTCTTCTTTCCTCTATTATCCCCTCGCTTGATTCATATCCATCAGTAGCCCCCCCTTCTTCACTAGACTCATTCATCATTACACAGATTAAACCTTCTTTCTCTTATCATTCGCATACTTCTTTGAGGCTGTATCCTCTATGCCACTCTTGTTTGAAGTGCGCTTCTCACTGTCTGCTATCTTGGTAAAATTTTGCTTGGTGATCCGTTTTTTTTTTTTTTGCTCCCTGGTTCGATGTCTTCTTTCTGCGTGTGTCGCGTTCTTGCTCAGACTCCTGATTCATCATTTTTAGTTCCATGCTTCACGTCAAGTTCGGATTGTAACAGCTGTTTCGTCCCTTTATTCGGTATTAAGCCAAACCATAGCTTTTCCAACATTTCTTGACTTCCCATATTGTGTATTGCAAATCTTTTATTCTCTTTAGTTTTTGCCTTGTACAGGGACATCATTTTATTTTTACTAACATTTTTTTATATTAACTTGCTTATACCTCTGGATCAACACCGTTTGCTACTCCCTTCCACGACTGGAGTTCGATGATACTGGCGTAATATACAAACAAATCACTTTACGAGGTATAGGAGGGAAGAAAAGTAGTTCATCCATTTACGTAAGCTGGGAAATATCGCAATTTTGAGTTTGATAATTTTCATTAGGTTTTTGTTTAATCAAAATACAGTACAGTATTAACAATGAGTGTTTTTACTCACGAATTGAGTTGTCCATGTGAACGTATTCATTATGCAGTGTATATTATACTGTCTACAGCACATTAGCGTACAATATAGAGAATGAAGTTAAATTAAAAAAAATAATCATAATATGGATATTTGAACACATTTTTAAAAATGGAGGCCATTCATTTACATACAGGTTTCAGTTCTAATGTGCATATTATCGCACTATAGACTATTGTACCTAATTCAAATTCGTAGTTTCGTCCTTCGTACTGGCAACTCATGTTGAAATAATTCTGTTCCTATTCCATAAAAGAGTACTTTACGTACTGTAAATTCAATCTTCACTTCTATCCGATCCGAAAAGATAAAATTACTCAGACATGCTATCTACTGTCCGTCCAAGTGATTATGTCGTAGGGTAGTAGAAAGGGAGGAAATCACGTGACAGTTAATTACTTAACGAGGCCCTTTTATTTAAGTTATTTTAAACTGTTTTATAATAATATGTAGACGTCCAATTCCTAACACAAGTTAATGTTGTCAGAAAAGAGCTAAGATAGCCCAGCCACTAGATTTTACCAGTGGCATATACTGGTTTAAGGGTCTGGGCTACCACTGACCCTATTATTACACAAAATATATTTTAAAATCCCTATAATAAAATTCCTTATCTATTTATATGTGAATTCCAGACGTCTTGATTGGGACGAAAATACTTTGATGACTTCGTCATTGAAATTACAGTTGGGCTGCTTGCGAAGTTTCTGTAGAAGTGACTTTTGAATGGACATCAGTGCCAAGCCGGATAAACGTTCTTGTGTATGAGTTTATCTACAGTAGGATTTTATTCTCTTCAACGCAGAAAATGTTCTTTCTACCGATGCTGACGTAGCTGGTATTGTCACAATTAATGTTGCCAATTTAAGGACTTCAGGAATAACTTGGTTCAGCTGGTTTTTATATATGGCAGATAATATTTCATGGATAGGTTTGTTCGAAAAATCAAAGACTTCTGCTGAATATATTACACTTAATTCATTTTTCAAACGTACTTGATCAAAGTGACTGTTACAGGACTGAAATAATTTGTTTAGTGCCTCATTCGGGAAGTTTTCTCTATAAGCAGAAAATTTTTGAGAATCTAGAAGATGTGTGAACTGAAGCTTTCCATAATCAGAAAATCTGTCAGTAATTTCCATGTGCATACGATCTAGTATGCTGTAGTACAGCTGCCTGTATTTCAATTCATCATCTCCTTTTCTTCGCTTTAATGGTGGTTCCTTTGTATTGTCTGAAGAATTTTCATTTTCCATATTACTCCATATGGACGGAAACCCACTACGTCTGAACTCGGATATAGTATTTTTTAACTTTGATACCTCTTGCAAGCAGTATGCTATGTCTAGACTTCTTGTCTGAAGAATATTGTAGAGCACATCTGTATGTGCAAACACTCTAGCATAGACTTCAAGAAGAAATATATTCTGAAACTGTGTGAAAAAATACAAATATCCTTGAGCCTGCACAATTACATCATCATCCCAGTTTTCTTCAGAGTCATTACAAATGATATTTTCAAAGAAAGCAGTCAGTTGTTCTCTGTATTCCTTTACTGTATTTACAAGCCGAGATGTAAAATTCAATCTAATTGGTGCTATTTTTGGGAGTTTCTTTTTCATAAATTCCTTGAGTTTTTCTGATCTTTTAGGAGATGATGAGAAAAATGCAGCTAAACCCGACAGTGTTTTGAAAAAAATGCGGCATTCTGGAATGGTTGAAGTAGTTTGTTGCAAAACTAAATTGAGAACATGGCTGTAACAATGGACAAATAGTGCTTGAGGATACTTTTCTTGTACTTTTGTTTTTAAGCCATTAATATTTCCCGCCATAACTGAAGCACCATCGTATGTCTGTGCAATTAACTTATTGCCGACATTGTATTCTGCTATAACACCTTCCACATGCTGAAACAAAGCAGCAGCAGTTTTGTCCGAACTGACATTTGTGAATCCTATAAACCGTTCTTGAACATTGGCAGTACTGTCGACGTATCTTAAAACAGTGGACAATTGACTCTGATTAGAGCAGTCACTTGTTTCATCAACAACAATGGCCACAAAAGGTGCTTCTTCTATTTCAGATTTTATGTTCTTTATCATAACCCCACTTATAGCAAATATTAAGTCATTCTGAATTGCGGGAGAAGTACCACGGAATACTGTTGAACTCTCAAGATGATTGGCCAGTAAATGGTCAAATTCACTTAAGGAACTTAAATATTCAATATAATTTCCTCTATTGTCTGATTCCACACTCTCATTATGACCCCGAAAAGCCAATTCTTGTTTTCCTAGAAAGCAGACTGCGTTAATAAGACAAGAGCATTGTGTTGATTGATGTGTAGAGCTTTTTGCTTATCTAGCTGTAAATCAATTATTGTCTTCCCAAAGTTTGCGAAGTTCATGCTACTATAAATATGAGCTTTTGATTTGTCGTGTTTTAGGACTGCCGTTCGAAGGGAGTTCATATTAGAAAACCCCTCTTTTGACCACACATTAGTTTCGCGGCTAAATAACAAACATGGCCAGCAAAATAGTTTAGACAGTTTAGAACTACCACACAACCAATTCCACTTACCATATGATGTTGAAGTGAAATGGCGTGTGTACTCACGCTGTTTTTCTTTTACGTCCATGGACAAATTTAACTCAGGAGTTGGTATCTCCATTTTCACAATTTCAACTTTCTTGTTGTATGTACGACGGTTAAAAGGCACTTTTAATAAACCTTCCATTACACAGTCATTTTCAACACAAACCTTTCCAGAAACTTGTTCTGCCATATTTTTCACAATATCACTTAATTGGGAAATAAAAAAAAAACTTAATAATTCACAATTAATATAACTCTTAGACACTCGAACAAACCACAAATTTAAAATACTGCACTGCAAGAACACAATCACATTCATGAGTTAGCGTACTAAGCGTATTGTTGCTTCGCACCTGCGAAGAAACCGATCACGAGAGCGGCAACTCACCCGGCCTACACTGCACGATGGAAACAGAAGGGAGCGGGGAATGGGAAGTTGTGCGACAGGACAGCGTGAGCGGAACGGTCACAGGCTACCCCTCGTAGCAGCGGTTTCTCCAGTGATACCGCCTTGACAACTTGTTTCTTTTCAAGAGCAGAGAGCGCATATAAATCTAACAATTACTTTAATTTTAATTACTGTGGTAAAACTAATACGGTAATACAAAATTATTACATTATGTTATATTATAAACTTTTTCTTTTGTAATTTCCTTGGGCCCTGGATTTTGCAGAGAGGCGAATAGAAGCAGGTGGGGGGAAACCGGGATGCGACGTAGCCAAATGGACAATAGTACATGTGCGAAAATGGTTCAATATTGAAAGCGAACATATTTTTGGAACGTACTGTTTACTATGACCGTAAGGCTACTATGACTATATATGTGGTCTTGGATCTGTGTGGAGGACGGTTGAACTTCATTAGTAGAAGAGGTGGGAGTGAAATACATTCAAAAACTCAGGTACAATAAAAATTGAAGTAAAAATAAAATTATGTCCCTGTACATCCCCTGGTCCACTACATATTCTACATTAACTCCAATGTTGTCCTTTGAAGACGGTTGCTCTGTTCGCTTGATTTCATTCTCCTCTTCTGCTTTCGATTCCCGCTGCGCGTGTTTGTCAGTCTGCCTCTGATGTTTCTCTGCCACGTTATTTAATCCAAATTCCGGATGATTTACGTTCTCCTCACAAAATTCCAGGTCATAGTTGGCTTTCAGCTTGTCTTCATATATCTTAGCAAAATGTTCCTTATTTCTAGCTGCTTTCATGAACGGTATCAGTCATTTGCGTCTGCTTCTTGTTTCATAGTTTACGTCTTTTTCAACCCTTATTTTCGTCTTCCTTAATTTTCTTAAATTCCTTGAGATTATTTCTCTTGTTCTCATGCTTGCGAATGTTATTAAAATAGGTCTGAATTTTCCTTTCCCAATTCTGTACGTCTGTTCAATATGGCTTACTCTCACATCGATACCAAAAATCTTCTCGCACACGTTACATATAGTCTCATATGTATCCATTTCGTATTCATGATCCTCTTCTTCGACCCCGAAGAATATTAAATTCTTCTTTCTTTGCTTATCTTCATAATATTTGATTTTCCCTTTCATTTGCTCATTATCCCGTATCAGATATTCAATCTTCGCACTGATGTCTTCCATTTTACTCTTCCAGCTTTCTGATGTTTTATCCACTTGTTTCTTCGAGTTTCCTGTACTATTCTGCATTAGTAATCCTCTATTCCTAACTCCATTTCTCCCATTCTTTATCACTTCTCGTTGTAGCACTTCATCCATTTTATACTGTAACTTCTGCTTTACCACTCAGTCATTGCTCAATGCCTCTCTACGCTGTTCGGTCCCCGCTTCTTCAGCACACGTCCATACTCGGCCAAAACTCGCTGATGACTGCTATTCCCATTATTTCCTTCCATTCCCCATTCTATCATTGTATGCACTATGTTCTTATATTGTTCTTTTTCTCCATGTAATCCATTTTTCTATTCGAGTTCACCTTCTTCTCCTTGTATTTCCTCCTTCGCTTAGATTTCAACCTGTTCTCCTCGTATCTCCGTATTCTTCTCGTATACCTCATATCCTAGTATTTCCCATATTCTCCTCGTATCCCCGTATTCTCATCGTATTTTCTCTGTTCTCCTTGTATACACCGTATTCCCCTTCTATTCCTCGTATCCCCTATTCACCTCGTATTTTCTCTATTATCCTTGTATCCTCGTATTCTCCTCGTATTTCCCCTTTCCTCGTATCCCCCTATTCTCCTCGTATTTTCTCTGTTCCCCTCGTATCCACGACTTCTCGTCGTATTTTATCTGTTCTCCTCGTATCTCCCTATTATCCTTATGGTTACTTCTCTCCTTGTATCCCCGTATTCCCCTCGCATTTTCTATGTTCTCCTTGTATCCCCGTATTCTCCTCGTATTTCCCCTTTCCTCGTATCCCCCTATTCTCCTCGTATTTTCTCGGTTCTTCTCTTATTCTCGTATTCTCCTTGTATCCCCGTATTTCCCTTGTTCTTCTCGTATCCCCGTATTCTCCTCATCTTTCTGTGTTCTCCTCGAATTCCCGTATTCTACTCGTATTTTCACTGTTCTCCTCGTATCCCCGTATTCTCCTATTTCCCCTGTTCTCTTAGTATCCCCGTATTATCCTCATATTTTCCCTCTTCTCCTCGTATGTTCTTTGTTCTCATCGTATAACCCTATACTCCTCGCATTTCCCTTGTTCTGCTGGTATGAATGAATGTATATATTTGTCTTTAACCAATGTCTCTTTTGGTGAGGCGACACTTCACATTATTAGAGTACAGTGCCGTCTCCCCGTTTTACAATGCCTCTCGTACAAGTCATTTAGGTCATTACTTACTTTTGAAAATCAAGCTTTCAGGTATAACTCCCTGTAAAGTTGATTTGAATAATTATGAGGGAAAAATTGTTCCGGGGCCGGGTATCGAACCCGGGACCTTTGGTTAAACGTACCAACGCTCTACTAAATGAGCTACCAGGGAACTCTACCTGACACCGATCCAACTTTTCCCTCTATATCCACAGACCTCAAATTGGGCTGATAACCGTCAAGAAACCAACAATGAGTGCACACTAACTCTGTGTGACTTAAATTGTGGTTTTCTGTTAACGAAGTGACGTGTATTATGCAAATCAAGCTTTCAGGTATAACTCCCTGTAAAGCTGATTTGAATAATTTTGAGGGAAAAATTTTTCTGTGGTCGGGTATCGAACCCGGGATCTTTGGTTAAACGTACCAACCCTCTACCAACTGAGCTACCAACTCAATGTTGGTTGCTTGACGGTTATCAGCCTACTTTAAGGTCTGTGGATATAGAGGGAAATGTTGGATCGGTGTTGGGTAGAGTTCCCGGGTAGCGCAATTGGTAGAGCGTTGGTACGTTTAACTCTAGATCATATATACTAACAGATAACTCCTTTATATAGACTTTCGAGTTAGCAGTTGGAGGCCGGCTTGATGTAGTTCAATAATCATTAACAGATGGCACAATGACCAACACCATCACGAGACACGAACTCTTGAACCGGTCTGGTCGGTCTAAATCGATTATTTCTTGCTTACGAGATTATCTCGTATGTACTGTCGACAACTGATGACCATGGATATATATTATTGGCCTATATGACCTTGGAAAGTTTGGAACGAGGCAGCTAAATATAGTTGTCACGTGGGCGAAGCGAAGAGATAAGATAAAGTACGCCTTTGTATTGAATAGAATACAATACAGTCTCTCGGCGCAAAGCCAATCTACCTATATAGAATATAGAATATGTAGACCATGTTATAAAGTTATCCGTCGGCTAAATTATGATTCGTTATCTCTTCTGTTTTTATATATTTGTCGTGAATATTATTTATATTATCAACTGAGTGTATAACATAATTTATCCGTTAATTGATATTTTACTAATGATAAATCCAAAGAACAATGGGAAATAAGGGACCAAACACTGAAAAATAAATAAAATAAGAGAATTTGACGTTCATAATTATAATGTTGTCGGAGTTTCGTTATACTTTACTTTGAATTATTTTAACTTGAACCACAAAAACGTATGAAAATTAATGTTAACATTACCTATTTAGTTATGATAGTAGTATATTAGAAAATTTGTGCATATAGCCTGATTACAATATATAAGTAATACTATCCTAACCTAAGCAATAGTAGTCTTGTTTATTTCATACATGTTCGTATAATCATACAAAAACAAGAATAATCTAGTTTGCAGCCTGTGATGTCTCATTTACAGTATTATATAACATACATATTACGATATTTACTAGGTACTTTAACAATATATAGTTAATAATATTATAAAATATACAGGCCTAATCCATTACCAAGAAATACCCCTTCCCTCACATTTTCAATACTGTTTACCTCAAAAGGCCTTCACACCTTATTAGACACTGGATTAAAATAGTCATGTTGATGTAGGCCTACAACATTACATTTTTTTGTCACTACTCCTGATCCCATTCTAACAGTTTCAGGTTTTGTAATTTGTAACAATACTAACAATACTGATGGTCATTCCATAGTGACACACATAACATTTTCGAAGTAACTATGATATTCACAGGATATTTAATTAAATACTTAAGAGTTTATGAAAGAGACATCACTGTCTTTTAACATAAGCATTCCAAAATATAAACAGAAAATCTTAATGAAAAGGAATAATTAATCATGTAAAAAATATGAAATATTATATGGTGTGACGAACATTTTCTTGCCACTTAATTTATTATCAAAATGGAAAATGTTCATATTATTGTGCCAAATGACATAAATAGTTGTTTTCCAAAGAATTAAGACACTTGTGTAGTACATGTAACTGCTGACATACTTTAATGAAAAAAAAATAGTGCCATTAACAAATAAAATATTACGAATTATATTGTGACACACGAACATTTCTGCCAAGTTGATTACCATTTTTTTCCAATGCATATCGAGATTTATACACAGTGCCTACACTTCTTATTATACAAAGCAACACTTGATTACACTAAAATACACATTCAGATTTAAAATGTCCTTGGTTATTTACAACCATATGTGGTGATATCTCCTGTGTAATATCATGTGATGAATACACCAATATAGGCTATCTACTTTTCCTCCCATTTGTAGTACTTTCCTTTCTTGAACATCACGGAAACTTTAAATTCTTCGCCACCACAAGCTTTTGTAACTTCCTCTGCTTATCTGACGTCTTTTTTTAAATTGATTATTTAACGATGTTGTATCAACTACTAGGTTATTTAGCCTCGATGGGATTGATGATAGTGAAGTGATATTTGGCGAGATGAGGTTGAGGATTCGCCATAGATTACATGACATTCGCCTTACAATTGGGGAAAACCTCGGAAAAAACCTCAACCAGGTAACTTACCCCAATCAGGATTTGAACCCGGGCCCACTCATTTCACGGTCAAATGTGCCTACCATTACTCCACAGCAGTGGACCGAACATGGGTTATGTACATTAATTCTTTTGACTTTCGATTAGCTTTCTTAAGAATACGCATAAAGAAATGTAAGTTAGTGCTTTCCAGGCTATCCTTGTAATATTAGTGACTTATTTCAACCAGTTTGTTACTAAAATATATACAGTACCTAAGTGTTTACTTGTGGCACTGGTGATCCATTTAATTGGTATATGAGACGAATTTAATTTTGCGTTTTACAGAAGGATACATATTGATTTACTTTTGCTCACATTGATTTTAATTTTATTTGTTGTAGTCCAGTTTTCAATAACGTCAAGCTAGTTTTGCAAGGCGGTGATATGAGATTTATCACTAATTTTTTCTATATATTATACAGCCATCCACGAATAACCTTGCCTGAGAAGTGCCATTTCTATTCAAATCCTGCAATAATTTTCAGTAAATATTTTGCACCGAGAAGCTATTATACATTTAATTTTACTTCTGAGACCAGTGAAATATATGCCAATTTTATTAGAAAGGTGCATGTATAATTATCCAATAGCATGATGTTATCTGCAACAAAAACTAAAGGGCATGAAAGAAAAGAAGAAAACATTAATGCTGTGGTTCTTAGAGTTCCATTAGAGTTACACGTTCATTGTCCACTGAAAGTTGTATTTCTCTATTGAAGTGTAAAAGAGAAACTCTCATAAATTATGTCCGAAACAAAGAAAGGCACCACCCAAATATGTAGGATAATTAATTTAATAATGTTATTACCGGGACTTGAAAAAAGCAATCATATGTAATGGGTGGGGAAAAAATACTTTTTAATCGCGCTTCTATAGTTCGACAATGCTGACTATTCAGAGTTTTGCCTGACAGGTGAGCTACCATAAATTCCTTGAAGTCCTAGTTATTACTGAAGCCAAATGTGTGTCTATTGTCAAGAGTCCATTTTATTTATACTTGTTAAGACATCATTCATAGACTAGTTACCGCTTTCAGTTTTGATACTACATGCATTGAAATTAATCTATTATTCGTCCTATTTATACATTTGTATTGAATGATTCGGTCTATCTTCATAACATATCTCATCAACAATACTCGATAAAAAGAGTTGAATTAGCTTCCATGCTGCGTTGTATTTATTTTGTAATGTTCCTACAGCAGAAATATTAAATAGGAATTCCTGAAAACAGATTTATATTCACTCCTATGCCTTTATATACAATACCAGTACATATATTGTATTTCTTAAGATTTGGTTACTTTATAAACAGTATGTTAGTGCAAGAACTCTTTTTTTCATATTTAATAATTCTGGCATGTGTCAATAAATATGCTTGAGACCTCTGTCTCTCTGAATTACTCTTTACTAACTGGAAACATATTCCAAATTTATATTTTTAAAAAGTATTAAAATATCCTCACAATTTAGAGCATAACAATTCCCGAAATAATCATCCTACATTAAATTATTAAGATAAAAATGATTCAATCTATCGCTTGTAACAATACCTTTATGGTCCTAATAAATTAAGAAATAATTCAGGTACATCCAACAGATTTATTTTAAAATGGCCTGCAGTTATTATTTTGAATTTTATTGTACCTTACAAATTTGAGTTAAGGTACAATAAAATTTAATCAAACTTCAAACAAAGTAATTCCATCTTTCCAACAGGGGGACAATAAATACTTAAAGTAATGCTAAACTCGAAAAACTTATTGATGCAACTTAATTTCATATTCTATACCACTGGCACCAAAAAAAAAAAAAAAAAAAAGTGTCCTATTTTTCATACTGATTCAAGATGAATAGTTTCTTAGTGTTTGTCCATTCCACTTTTTTTTGTTGTGCTTCCCATTTCTATTTCTCTCATTTTAGTAGGTACTTCACATGTAGTATATGTTTTACTTCAATACATATAATGACCATGAAGATATTTGGATATGTCTTACAAAATTCTTGCTGAAGACCATTGTGGTAACATTCTGCCGCATCTGTAGTTTGTACATTTCGAAATTTTCGTGCTTCAGCCCAGAATTCAGGCGGAGGGGGGGGGGAGGTTGATGTGCCAATGTAGTTTTCCAGAATATAATAATATTCAAAACATTCTCTAATAGGAGGGGCCTCTGATATTAGCTCTGCAAAAAATCTGATACCGGTACTTCTGTTGCTGGTAAATAAGAAAGAACTAAATATAAAAATTTTTAACCACTTTCGAATTTCAGGTGCTTTGTGTCTAAGCTACTGGTTTGATATACTGTTTGTTTCCTTTAATTTTCCAGAGCAAAACTGTCCTAAGCGAAATTTACACTCTGTAATTTTAACACTGGGAACATTTATTTTGGCAGCATTGTGTGATGCAATTTCATAATATAACAAGAGCTTTGAAATGATTAACTGCTAACTACTTACCTGGGTGAAAGTAGCACTGAAGTGGTTCCTGTGATTTCTGAAGTGAAAACCGTTCAATTTATAAGGAATTTTTTTGTGGAGATGCAGTTGATTGAATATGCAAGCCTAGATCATATATTGTAAAAGTGCCTAAACTAACTGATTCCAGTGCTGTCATGGAGGCCACACGAGGCCATATATCGTATGGAACCTACAATTTTTTTTAATTAATCGTATGGGGAAATGAAAATTTTGTCTGTAAGGAGCCATACGGCATATGGGTGCCTAAGTTTTGTATGTGGAGATCTATACAGATCTTAGATCATCTCTTGCTGTTGCTACTGTACCTACCGGTATTTTGTTTGATGTTCATAAACAAAAATTATTCACCTCTTCAGCACTGGAATCCAGAATTATATAAAATAATGGTTGAAAAACAAGAAGTGCTGCAAATATACACTCCAAGATTCATTGAGACAAGTGTGCATCAATGGTGGTGCTACATGGTGTATTCTTTAAATCAAACTTGTACAATTAAATTGTAAAGCAAAGCAATTTTACTTCTTCCTTAATATTAAAAAAATAATAATTAAATGACAATTGGAGAGATAGAAAGAGGTGAGTAAAATATATTTCAAGGGAGAAAACAAGGGGTGGGGTGCATGGCCAAGAAAAAAATTACCATGACAGCACTGACCAAACCTAACCTGTTACAGACTCATGTATGCAAGGTGAAGAAGCTGAGTATGAAGGAAACTACCTCAGCGCTAGTTTAACTCTTATAGATGAACTATATAAAGAATTTCAATTGTCAATATTGTCTCAAAGGTTTCTGTGTAACAAACTTCATTTAGAAATGTCCATCTGCGATTATGTTAACTGCAGAAGAAGGAAGATATATTGTCGTAATATGAAGTTACTCAAATTTCCAATTAAGGACAAGGAAAGGCTACAAAAATTATTTTTGATTTCATCCTTATAAATTGAACGATTTTCACTTCAGAAATCACCGTAACTACCTCAGCACTAGTTTAAGTAATTTAAGGACAAGTATAAATGAAATTTGATTAAAGTGAGAAAGATATTCGTAAGGGAGGCGGTCAGGAGGGATTGAGGTTGTCTACTAATTCGTTACAAACAACTATTATAGACTATTTCATTTGACTAACGATGATTTGTAGAGAGCAAAATACCAACAGTAGGGTAAAGATTCTAAATCAGTACGTTTATGAGAACGGATAATAAAGTGTCAGGAAAATAACAGAATTACCGTATATTGCAATTAACTTTGCATTGGCAGAGAAACCGCATAGGGTATCGTAAATCTGCTGAAAATTAGAAAATTGTGTAAAAAATGCATTCAGAGCGAATTTTCCAGCCTGATAATATCTCGCCCACGTTATGGACAAATTCAATACCGTAAGACTGATATGAAACGAATACTAGAACAATTTGTTAACCAAAGACGATGTTCAGTAGTTATTTAACAACATACAGAGCAAATAAAAACACAAACGCATATTCTAGCAATAGTTCAGATGAAAAGAAAATTATTAGTACGACCGCTTATTCGTAAAAAGAACATTGCCAGCTATGTAGCCTACATGAAGCAATATATCAGGCCTACGTTAAGAACACGTTGAATTTAATGTGGACGAGAAACGTACAGTTATTATTTATCTGCTTCCATATCGCATCATATATTACACCTGTAAAATGAAAACATGTAGGCCTAGCAAAGAGGAAACATTTTTGGGGGGAGGGAGTTGTAATTCTTCCCCTTTCGGATAAATTTCAGAAGAGGGATACCTGCTTTTCCTTCATATTCAAAAATTGTAATCTTGTGCACACAAAATAAATTAGTGCCTTTTCGTGAGCATCATGATGTGCATTCAACAAACGCAGACAAATCTACTCTTTTTAGTATTTTGTGATAATTGTTGCTAATGATGTATTGTATACTGAAAATTAAAAACAATTAGATATCGTACATCAAATGACGACAGATTATATATTGAACGCATACAACATTATATCAGCCATGTACCAAAATGTCATCTATGTGTGTTTATGAATTTGGGTAAAACAAGCTTCTGTATGCTACAATTTAGCAACACATAAAAGTAACATAACCTCACATTACAATGAGAAAGAAATTTGGAGGTGGCATGACGTAAAAAAGTCATCCCACAGTCGTATTACTCTATGTACTTTTCAGGTACTCTGCCATCTAGTGTTGGTTATTGCAAGCTCATTTCTCGACACTAGCGACGCATAGCGTCCGTTATTTTCCAGTTGCGTCTAAATTTAATATAAGCTTGGTCAATCTGTTTCATATATGATCTAGGGTTTAACCAAAGGTCCTGGGTTTGACACCCGGCCCCGGAACAATTTTTCCCTCAAAATTATTCATTACTTTTATTTTATTATTGCAATTCTTCCACTAGTCTTTTCTTGTCCGTCATCAATTCCTCCACTACTTTACTCCTAACCCATTATTATACCAAAAATACTATACTTCTAATTCTTGACCCTCCCTCCTCTATGACACATTTCCCCTCACTTTACATCTCTAACTATTTGTAATTTTCACTGCTAACTTTTCCACATTGCTATTTTATTTAGATCTTAGTTTTCTTTTCTCACGATTTATTTCCTCTCCACACCATTTCCTTCAGTCATACAGTTTTTTCACCTTGTTCATCACTGCTTCCTGAACTATCTCCTACTTGCGTTACTCTACTTCTCGTGAGCCTAGATTTAGATCTTGGTTTCTTCACCCGCTTCGGAATTGCTGTCCACTATTTCCATTCACTTGCACTGAGGTCTTGCTCTACTGTGCTTGCTGAATACCAGTTTGCGTCATTCTTGTTTCTTCTTCAGATGACGTCACTGCCTGTTTTCCGGAAAATTTCGCTGAGTTTAACACGTTTGTATTTGCCTCGCGTGAGCTCTCCACACTTGTGTCACTAACCTCGCCTTTACATACGATATTCTTGTTTTTTCTTTCAAAATTTTTTGTCCCTTTCCTTTTCATCCGAGCCTACAATCGGTTCCTTTAACGTTACTAGACACTATTCTACACTAAAAACCAAATTGTTTATCTTAATTTTGTCTTTGATAAGTTTCGCGAATTGTCCATTTCTTCGTGTTACTTTAAGAAAAGGGATTAAAACTCTTCTTCTACTTCTCACTTCGTAGCTCCAGTCGTTATCTATTCTGATCGTTGTGTTCCCTAGCATCCTTCTATTCTTCATAATCCTCTCCTTCATAACCTAACTCTTAAATTTTACTAATATTGCCCTAACTTGTTCTGAATTTTGTATTTGCTTCTTTCCTACTCTAAATGCTTCCTGTACTTATCCATCACTCACGTCCATACCAAAACATTCCCAACACACTCCTAATATCTTCTCATATTTATCGATACTCTGTTCTCTATCTTTTTCTGTTATACCGAAAAATAAGAAGATTTTTTCTCCTCCTCTCCTCCTCAAAGTGAATCCATTTGCATTTTAGAATTTCGTTTTCTAGTTGAATTTCTTACATCTTCTTCCTTCGCTCTGCCATGCTCTCCTTCATTTCCATTAGATCTTTTTTCACTGCACTGTCCTCCATTTCACTGTTACGCACATTTATTGACCGGTTTAACACAGGTCAACGCCTCTACTACACGTTACTATCCCTGACTTGCACAAAGCGAACCGACTTCCTCTGCAACTTGCTTAAGACTTTTCTGCTCATATACCTCGTATTTCCTTTGTTCTCGTATTCCCCTTATTCTCCACGCAATAACTTTCATAACCAGAGCCGTGTCTCTGTGGTGATAATTTTCTTACAATTTCGCATGTCACTTTCAAATTTACTTTTCTTTTTTTGTGATGAATAAAGTATCAAATTTTCAAAGTAATGTCGCAGTAATGTAGTATACGTATCTGTCATAGTGCAATAGCAGAACACAATATATCCTTTCCATAATTTTCCTCGACGCGAAAATTAATTTAAGCACATTACAACAAGATAAAATGAAACTCTTTAATTATAACAAATTTATGAAGACAATAATAATAATAATAATAATAATATAATTATATTATTATTATTATTATTATTAGTGTTATCATTATTATTTTTCGGATCTGATGTAAGATTATTATAATATTTTATATATTATTTAGTTGGACATTATTGACAGCAGTATATATGTAGTGAAGTAGGCCTAAATAACATAATAATTATTACTTTAACTTACTCTTAATTTCAATCAATGAAATAGGCAAACTACAATAAACACGATGTTGCAGTAATTTTCGATTTCACTGAGGACACTCGTAAGACCTAAGAATGTGATAATCACTTATATAAAATCCATGGCTACGGTATTCCACGACGCAATTATTTCGGTTTTCTCTTCGGGAACTATCTGCTAAACCTACCAAGTACATAGAATGAAAATGGTGGTTTGCCAAGATTCATTGCCTCCATTGTGGAATCGTTAAATTCTTTCTTTCTTGCTGAAATATTAGAATGGTTTGACAAGAACTCATAGTATGAAGTACCGTTAAAATAATCCTTTCACGTTCAGAAAACAACGTTCCACAGGGGTGGTCGAGCTACGTATTAACTGGCAGACAAAAATACTACCAGTTATTCTCAACGTATATAAATAAGATAACGTCAAATGTTTAAGTTTATTTCCCTGGAAAACTACACATCATTTTTAGTTAAAATAAGGTAAATTGAAAAGTACACCGTTTTTCATAATGATCGCGCAAATTCGCCTGCAAAATATTGTCATAGATGAACTATACTTTGCACTAAACATGCACTGAGAGGCATTCGCTTTAATTATTATCGCAGAGTAGTACCAAAATCACATTGGTTGGAGTAAATCATTGCACGTCGATAAGATAAATGAATTTGTAAAGTAAAGAGAACCTACATAACTAAAACCATGTAAACTCGAGGAAAAAAATAGATCTTTAATCAATATTTTTCATTCCACTGCACATTTCCTGTATTAAAATTGTAATCATTTCAAGTTGTGGCAGCAAATGTACTGGGTTGCGTCTGTTATAAGTTCTTCCAGTTGAAGTTCACTTTACTACAGCTGTCAATGAGTGGACAAACATGGAGACAGCTTTTCCTGGACGTGCAACAGTGATAATGACATAATGCCAAATCATATTAATACTACGCCATGAAGACACTTCAGAGACATGGAGGTAATCCCGGCACTAGAACGAGGTGGTATGGTCGGGACCACGCTGCGATTGTATTTTGCTTCCGGGAAGATCCCGGCAATCATCTACAAAGATTAACCATGAAAAACCTGGACCAGTTATTTAAGAGATGAAAAAGAAACTAAGATGTATTGGAGACAATAATACTAGTTTCTCAATCATATGTGGTGAGCGAGATGTGTTAGTGAAAGAACTTAAACTCTGACAGAAGAAATGCAGCAAAATTATCAGTGACATAATTATGTCATTCTTATGGGTTTATCACTTTTCGCGACGTCGAAAGAGTTTCTTACAGTAAAGTACTGTTTAAGTGATCACTTCATTTCAACTTCGGCCATTTTTAATATGTTAAACGCACGCGCTTTTTTTGAAATAGAAAAAACTTTTATATTAACGGTTATCATAATATATGAAAATTAATTAAAAAATAATTTATGAATGAAGTGAAGACACCAGGAGATCAAACTTACGGCAGAAAAGAATATAGAAAAACGAGAGACGAGAAAATAAGAAATGAAGAGCATAACATTCCTACGAATGCCACAATAAGTTCTTACCTAGTGTAATAGAATAATGCAATAAATGCGAGCGCAACTGCAAAATGTTAATAATTTAATAAAACTTTCAATGGCCAACTTATTTTTGATATGGTTACAAATTACCAACTAAATAAAAGGAAAATAAACTGAAGAATAGAAATGAAGGAAATAAAGGCAGAAAGAATAAACACGGGAAGAGATATTGAAAAAAAAACTTGAATGGAAAAAATATAAAAAGAGTCACAAAATTAATATAAATCGGTCACAGCATTACTGAAGACAGAAATTCAATGGCCTACGAAATAAAAGAAATGTACAAAGAAAAGAAGGTTGCTTTATATCAATGGCTAAGAGGTGATACATCGTAGGCCTAACTACAAAGTGGTTATTTAGTTTAAGTGCATTATATTATTTATAATAACTGTTTTATCATTATCTTCACAAAATTGAACAGATAACTAATATTTTGTCCTCGTGTAGAAGATCTTGCAAAACAGAAGCATATTATTATATAAAAAGTTTGTCTATTTTGAGAGAAACTAACTGAAAACCTCGCGGATAAATAGTAATAACCTTCAAAATTGAGATCGACAGTTTTCTGGTTGCTATCAATCACATATTGTTTGATTTGGTTAAATAATTATGTAAATATGTTAACAAATTATTTGATTATGTTGCTTGAAAAGTGGCAATCCTCTTGTGTTTGCAGTAAAAATTAAAATTAAACTCTTGTCACTGAAATATCTCTGTCTCCAGTAAAGGGATCTATAAAAATCCTAAGAAACCATCTCTACACGTAAATAGATTGATCTTTACCTATGGCGATCTACTCATTTAAGTTGGGTCTTGTAATGCTAAATAGACGACTGTGATCACTTGAAAGCAAATGGATACCGTACTAGGAAAATTTTACGTTTCTTCTGGAATTAATGATCTTTTGTTTAGTCATCTTCAATTATTTATAATTGTGTTATTTCTTTTTCTTTTCCTTCTTCATTGTTTTTTTTTTTCATTATAATTGTGTACCTACCATTTACTAAAAAGAAGAAAGCAATTTTTTGCTAAGCTTTGTCTTCTAGGCAGCCTTCACTTGGAGGAAGCTGAATAAAATTCAAAACAATAGCATTATATACACCCGAAGTCTTCAATTTTTAAATCAAATTTTCTGTTTCACCTAAAAATTCACAGATACGAAGTATTCAATTGTAAATTAATGTAATTTTAATCAGCAGAGGGCGGATCAGAGTGACCAGGTTCCGTGACTTCATGTTACTGATGCAGAAAGCAGAATGTCTGGCACGTGTTCCCTAGGTACAGACAGTGGGTAAGGAATTATACAGTATGTAGTACGAATATCACGTTCCACTTCGCAAACAGGTGGCGTATGCTACTACTAGTAAAAGCAAATGCGAAGTTATTATGTGGGAATACAACTATTCGATGAACTACGCATAGTAGTGGGCCTACTGGAAAGAAATATTTGCTAACGTGTGAGACAATAGAAAAGGTGAACCACACAACGATGGCAACTGTATTTTCTTATGCCATGGATATTTTGTGGCTTAATGGTATCAGATATAATAATGTATTTCTTTCAGCCACAGATGCTGCGCCCTATATGATAAAGGCGGCCAAGGACATAAAATAATGTATCCTAAGTTGGTTCACCTAACTTGCTTAGCACATGGATTCCATTGGGTGGCGGAAGTAATTCGCTTTTCTTATAGTGACGTCGATAGCTTTATATATAATGGTGAGAACATTTTTCTGAAAGCACCTTCCCGAATACAAAAATTCAAGGAAATCATTCCCGGGGTTCCCCTTGCAAAAAACCCCATAATAACAAGATAGGGTAGTTGGCTGGACGCTGCCTTCTATTATGCCACATATTACGTTCAAATTGTGAAAGTGAACAATAGTTTAGATTCTACAGAGGCACATGCAATTGAAATAGCAAAATCCCTAATTTCAGTTGATCTTTCGAACAGTTTCGATTTCATACAGAAGAACTTTTGTCATTTATCAAAAGCCATAACGTTATTACAAACATCTGATTCACACATGCCAAAGGCTATAAACATAGTCGAAGAAGTATCTGTAAAACTTAAGGAAACTAAAGCCGGAGAAGTTACGAAAAAAGTAAATGCGAAACTTCAGAATGTATTAGCAAAAAATAGTGGTTTTTCAATCATGTGTGGTGTGCGAGATGTGTTGCTGCAAAAACAGAGCCCTCCAGATCAAAACGTGAAAGAAATACTGTATATAGGATATTGATATAAGTTAGTATATTATTCGTATGCACCTATTACGTCTTGCGATGTGGAAAGGAGTTTCTCACGATATAATTTTTGTTTAACTAAGAGACGCAGAAACTTCCACTTTCGACAATCTCCGCATGTACATTATTGTCCACTGCCATGCACAGATTACGTAGTATTCAATTTACACGTAAGTACAATGTGGTGTTTTGTAACTGAGTACAAATTCACAACCATCTTGTACAGCACAGTGTACGCATTCTTTTGACACTGCTGTACGGACAATGCAGGTACGCGCCCGTTGTGCACTTCTGGAGTCACCGTCTCTGTTTCAACATAAACAAACTATAGTAAATGGTGAGTAAACTTGTAAGAACAGTCACTCTGATCCGTCCTTTGGTAATCAGTTAATCACTCTAGTCGAACTTACATTCCTAATTATAGTAACAGAATTAATAAAACATTTTGTTAAGGTGTCCCTGGACAAATTACAGTAGCTACAAACAATACCATATATAGAAGTTGTTGCTATTATAATAAGTATTTTAACAATAAAATTGTGATATTTTTTTTTCTAAAAGTACATGTTTAATATCTGCCACAGAACAAACAGCCCAACCTATGTACGAGTACATGCAATTCAGTTTTGTTTAATATGTATAAGTTTTTTTTTTAATTGCTACCTTTCTGTAATTTGTAATAGTTTACCCTTATTGTTGTAGGGTAAAGTATGATAAATAATTTAATAAATAAGTAAGGTAAGTAAGTAAGGTAAATAAGTAAGTAATGTAAGTAAGCAAGTAAAGTAAATAAGCAAGTAAGGTACGTAAGGTAAGAAAGTAAGAACGTAAGTAAGAAAATAGGTAAGTAAGTAAGGAAAGTAAGTAAGTAAACTAAGTAAATAAGTAAGTAAGTAAGGTAAGTTAGTAAGGTAAATGGTAAGTTAGGTAAGTAAGTAAGTAAGGTAAGTAAGATAAATAAGTAAGGTAAGTAAGTAAGTAAGGTAAGTAAGATAAGTAAGGTAAGTAAGTAAGTAATGTGAGGAAATAAGTAAGGAAAGGTAACTAAGTAAATGAGGTAAGGAAATAAGTAAGGTAGGTAAGTAAAGTAAGTAGGTAAGTAAGTAAAATAAGTAGGTAAGTAAGGTAAGCAAGTAAGTAAGGTAAGTAAGTAAAGTAAGTAGGTAAGTAAGGTAAGCAAGTAAGTAAGGTAAGTAAGTAAGTAAAGTAAGTAAGTTAAGTAAGTAAGGTAAGCAAGTAAGGTAAGTAAGTAAGCAAGTAAGGTAAGTAAGTAAGGAAAGTAAGCAAGTAAGATAAGTAAGTAGGTAGGTAAGCAACGTAAGTAAGAAGGTAAGTAAGTAAGGTAAGTAGGTAAGTAAGGTAAGTAAGCAAGTAATGTAAGTAATGTAGGTAAGTAGATAAGTAAGTAAGGTAAATAAGAAAGTAAAGTATGTTAGTAAGGAAAGTAAGTAGGTAAGTTAGTAGGTAAGCAAGGTAAGTAAGTAAGGTAAGTAAATAAGTAAGGTAAGTAAGCAAGGTAAATAATTAAGTAAGGTAAGTAAGTTAGGTAGGTAAGTAAGGTAAGGAAAGTAATTAAGGTAAGTAAGGTAAAAAGGTAAATAAATAAGTAACTAAGGTAAGAAACTAAGTAAGATAAGTAAGTAAGGTAATTAAGTAGGTAAGTAAGTAAGGTAAGTAAGTAAGATAAGTAAGTTAAGTAAGTAAGGTAAGTAAGTAAGGCAAGTAAGGTAGGGAAGTAAGATAAGTAAGGTCAGTAAGGTAGAGAAATAGGTAAGGTAAGTAAGTTTATGTAAATAACTAAATAACAAGGTAAGTAAGGTAAGTTAGGTAAGTAAGTAAGGTAAGTAAGTAAGAAAGGTAACTAAACAAGTAAGGTAAGTAAGTAACTAAAGTAAGTAAGGTAAGTAAGGTAAGTGAGTAAGGCAAGGTAAGTAAGTAAGGTAAGTAAGCACGAAAGGTAAGTAGGTAGGTGAGGTAAGTAAGTAAGGTAACTAAGCAAGGTAAGTAAGATAAGTAAGGTAAGAAAGTAAGTTAAGTAAATAAGTAAGGTAAGTAAGTTAAGATAGTCAGGTAGGTAAGTAAGGGAAGTAAGTTAGGTAAGTAAGTTAGGTAAGTAAGTAAGGTAAGTAAGTACAGTAAGTAAGGTAAGTAATTAAGGTTAGGTAAGTAAGTAAGGTAAAAAAGTAAGGTAAAAAAGTAAGGTAAGTAAGCAAAAAAAGTAAGTAAGCAGGTAAGGTAAGTAAGTAAGCAAGTAAGGTAGGTAAGCAAGTAAGGTAAGTAAGCAAGTAAGGTAAGTAAGTAAGATAAGATAGTAATTTAAGTAAGTAAGGTAACTAAGTAAGAAGGCAAGTAAGGTAAGTAAGAAAATAAGGTAAGTCAGTAAGTAAGGTAAGCAAGTAACGTAAGTAAGTAACGTAAGCCAGCAAGGTAAGTAAGAAAGGTAAGTAAGTAACGTAAGTAAATACGTAAACAAGTAGGTAAGTAAGGTAAGTAAGAAACATAAGTAAGTAAAGCAAGTAAGTACGTAACCAAGGTAAGTAAGGAAGTAAGGTAAGTAAGTAAGGTAAGTAAGCAAGTAAGGTAACTAAGTAAGGTAAGTAAGTAGGTAAGTAAGATAAGTAAGGTAAGAAAATAAGGTAAGTAAGCAAGGTAAGTAAGTAAAGTTAGTAAGTAAGGTAAGTAATTAAGGTAAGGTAAATAATGAAGGTAAGTAAGCAAGTAAAGTAAGTAAAAATGTAAGGTAAGTAAGTAAGTAAGCAATTAAGGTAAATAAGCAATTCAGGTAAGTAAGAAGGGTAAGTAAGTAGGGTAAGTAAGGTAAGTAAGGTGAGTAAGCAAGAAAGTTAAGTAAGCAAGAAAGTTAAGTAAGCAAGTAAGATAAGTAAGCAAAATGAGTGAGTAAAGAAAGTATGGTAAGTAGGTAAGTAAGGTAACTAAGTAAATAAGGTAAGTGAGTTAAATAAGTAAGTAAGGTAAGCAAATGAGGTAAGTACGTAAGTAAGATAAGTAAGGTAAGTATGCAAGTGAAGTAAGTAAGGTAAGTATAAAGGTAAGTAAGAAAGGTACTTAAGTAAGATAATTAAGGTAAGTAACTAAGGTAATTAAAGGTAAGTAAGGTAAGTAAGTAAAGTAAGAAAGTAAGGTAAGGAAGGTAAGTGAGTAAGTAAATAGATAAAAACGGAAAGTATGCAAGTAAGGTAAGTAAAGTAAGTAAGGTACGTAAGGTAAGTAAGCACGTACGGTAAGAAAATAAGTAAAGTAAGTAAGTTTATGTAAGTAGGTAAGTAAGAAGGTAAATAAGGTAAGTGAGTAAGGTAAGTAAGCAAGTAAGGTAAGTAAGTAAGGTAAGTACGTAGGTAAGTAAGCAAGGTAACTAAAGAATTAAGTAAGGTAAGTAGGTAAGTAAAGTAAGTAAAGTAAGCAAGATAAGTAAGTAGGTTAAGTGAGTAAGGTAAGTAAGGAAAGTAAGCACATAAGGTAAGTAAGTTGGTAAGGTAACTAAGTAAGGTAAGTAGGATAAGTAAGTAAAGTAAGTAAGGTAAGTAAATAAGGTAAGTAAGTAAGGTAGGTAAATAAGTAATGTAAGTAAGTTAAGTAAGTGAGATAGGTAAGTAAGAGAAGTAAGTTAGGTAAGTAAGGTAAGTAAGCAAGAAGGTAAGTAAGGTAATTAAGTAGTAAGGTAAGTAAGTAAGGTAATTAAGTAGTAAGGTAAGTAATGTAAGTAAGATGAGTAAGGTAAGTGAGTAAGGTAAGTAAGGTAAGTGAATAAGGTAAGTAAGTAATGAATGTACAATAGTAAGGTAAGTAAGTAAGGTAAGAAAGTAAGGTACGTAAGGAAATAAGGTAAGTAAGTATAGTAAATAAGTTAATTAAGATAAGTAAGTAAGGTAAGTAAAAAGTAAGGTATGTAAGTTTGGTAAGCAAGTAAGTTAGGTAAGCAAGGTAAGTAATCAAGTAAAGTAAGTAAGCAAGTTAGGTAAGTAAGGTAAGTATGTAAGGTCAGTAAGTAGGTAAGTAAGTAAGGTAAGTAAGTAAGGTAAGCAAGTCAGGTAAGTAAGTATGGTAAGTAAGTAGATCAATATGTATGGAAAGTAAGTAAGGTACGTAAGCCAGTAAGGTAAGTAAGGTAAGTAAGCAAGTAAGGTAAATAAGCAAGTAAGGTAAGGAAGTAAATTAAGTAAACTAAGTAAATAAGTAAGATAAGTAAGTAAATTAAGTAAGGTAAATAAGGGATTTTAGTTAGTAAGGTAAGTAAGTATATTAAGGGAAGTGAGTAAGTAAGGTAGTAAGTAAAGTAAGTAAGGTAAGTAAGTAAAGTAATAAGTAAGAAAGTTAAGTAAGTAATGTAAGTAAGTAATGTAATTAAGTAAGGTAAGTAAGGAAAGTAAGCACATAAGGTAAGTAAGTTGGTAAGGTAACTAAGTAAGGTAAGTAAGATAAGTAAGTAAAGTAAGTAAGGTAAGTAAATAAGGTAAGTAAGTAAGGTAGGTAAATAAGTAATGTAAGTAAGTTAAGTAAGTGAGATAGGTAAGTAAGAGAAGTAAGTAAGGTAAGTAAGCAAGAAGGTAAGTAAGGTAATTAAGTAGTAAGGTAAGTAAGTAAGGTAATTAAGTAGTAAGATAAGTAATGTAAGTAAGATGAGTAAGGTAAGTAAGGTAAGTGAGTAAGGTAAGTAAGTAATGAATGTACAATAGTAAGGTAAGTATGTAAGGTAAGAAAGTAAGGTACGTAAGGTAATAAGGTAAGTAAGTATAGTAAATAAGTTAATTAAGATAAGTAAGTAAGGTAAGTAAAAAGTAAGGTATGTAAGTTTGGTAAGCAAGTAAGTTAGGTAAGTAAGGTAAGTAATCAAGTAAAGTAAGTAAGCAAGTTAGGTAAGTAAAGTAAGTATGTAAGGTCAGTAAGTAGGTAAGTAAGTAAGGTAAGTAAGTAAAGTAAGTAAGGTAAGCAAGTCAGGTAAGTAAGATAAGGTAAGTAAGTATGGTAAGTAAGTAGGTCAATATGTATGGAAAGTAAGTAAGGTAAGTAAGCCAGTAAGGTAAGTAAGGTAAGTAAGCAAGTAAGGTAAATAAGCAAGTAAGGTAAGTAAGTAAGGTAAGGAAGTAAATTAAGTAAACTAAGTAAATAAGTAAGATAAGTAAGTAAATTAAGTAAGGTAAATAAGGGATTTTAGTTAGTAAGGTAAGTAAGTATATTAAGGGAAGTGAGTAAGTAAGGTAGTAAGTAAAGTAAGTAAGGTAAGTAAGTAAAGGAAGTAAGTAAGGTAAGTAAGTAAGAAAGGTAAGTAAGTAATGTAAGTAAGTAATGTAATTAAGTAAGGTAAGTAAGGAAAGTAAGCACATAAGGTAAGTAAGTTGGTAAGGTAACTAAGTAAGGTAAGTAAGATAAGTAAGTAAAGTAAGTAAGGTAAGTAAATAAGGTAAGTAAGGTAGGTAAATAAGTAATGTAAGTAAGTTAAGTAAGTGAGATAGGTAAGTAAGTAATGTAAATAAGGTAAGTAGGTAAGTAAGGTAAGTAAGTAATGTAAGTAGGTAAGTAAGTAAGGTAAGTAAGTAGGTAAGTATGTTGGTAAGTAATGTTTGGTAAGTAAGGTAAATAAGATAAGTTAGGTAAGTAAGTTGAATAAGTAAGGTAAGTAACTAAGTTAAGTAATTAAGCTAACTAAGCAAATAAGGTAAGTGAGTAGGGTAAGTAACGTAAGTAAGATAAGTAAGGTAACTATGTAATGCAAGGAAATAAGGTAAGGTAAGTGAGTAAAGTAAGTTATGTAAGATAGCAAGGTAAGTAAGTAAGGTAAGAAAGTAAGGTAATAAGGAAATAAAGTAAGTAAGGTAAGTAGGTAAAGTAAATAAGAAAGTTAAGTAAGTAAAGTAACTAAGGTAAGTAAAAAGTAAGGTAAGTAAGTTTGGTAAGCAAGTAAGGTAAGTAAGTAGGTACGTAAGGTAAGTAAGCAAGTTAGGTAAGTAAGGTAAGTATGTAAGGTCAGTAAGCAAGTAGATAAGTAAGGTAAGTAAGTAAGGTAGGTAAGTAAGTCAGTATGTAAGCATGTACGGTAAGTAAGCAAGTAAAATAAGTAGGTAAGGTTATTATGGAAGTAAGCAAGTGAGGTAAGTAAGCAATTAAGGTAAGTATGATAAGTAAGTAATAAAAGTAAGTAAGCAAGTAAAGTAAGCAAGTAAGCTAAGTTAGTAAGATAAGTTAGTAATGTAAGTAAGTAAGGTAAGTAGGTTAGTAATTAGGTATGTAAGGTAAGTAAGCTTAGTAAGTAAATAACATAAGTAAGTCAGTACTTATGTAAGGTAAGTAAGCAGATAAGATAAGTACGTAAGGTAAGTAAGTAAGGTAAGTAAGCAAGGTAAGTAACTAAGATAAGCAAGTAAGGTAAGTAAGGTATGTAAGTAAATTTGGTAAGTTAAGTAACTAAGGTAAGTAAGTAAGGTAATTAATTAAGGTAAGTAATTAATTAGGTACGTAAGTAGGTAAGTAAGTAAGGTATGTATATAGGTAACTATGTTGGTAAGTAAGTAAGGTAAATAAGTTAGGTAAGTAAGTTAAATAAGTAAGGTAAGTAACTAAGGTAAGTAATTAAGGTAAGTAAGCAAGTAAGGTAAGTAGGTAAGTAGGGTAAGTAATGTAAGTAAGATAAGTAAGGTAAGTATGTAATGTAAGGAAATAAGGTAAGTAAGGTAAGTGAGTAAAGTAAGTAAGTTATGTAAGATAGCAAGTAGGTAAGTAAGGTAAGAATGTAAGGTATTAAGGAAATAAAGTAAGTAAGGTAAGTAAGTAAATAAGAAAGTTCAGTAAGTAAAGTAAGTAAGGTAAGTAAAAAGTAAGGTAAATAATTTTGGTAAGCAAATAAGTAAGGTAAATAAGTAAGATAAGTAATTAAGTAAGGTAAGTAATCAAGCTAGGTAAGTAATGTAAGTATGCAAGGTCAGTAAGTAAGTAGGTAAGTAAGTAGATAAGTAAGGTAAGTAAGTAAAGTATATAAGGTAAGTACGTCAGGTTAGTAAGTAAGATAAGTAAGGTAAGTAAGCAAGTAAGGTGAGTAATAAAGTAAGGTAAGGTAAGTAAGGTAAATAAGTAAAGTAAGTAATGTAAGTAAGTTAGGTAAGTAAGTAAAGTAAGTAAGGTAAGTAAATAAGCAAGGTAAGTAAATAAGCAAGGTAAGTAAGGGAAGTGAGTAAGTGAGGTAAGTAAGTAAATTAGTTAGAGTAAGTAAGTAAGTAAGGGAAATGAGGAAGTAAGGTAAGTAAGTAAAGTAAGGTAAGTAAGTAAATTAGTTAAGGTAAGTAAGTAAGTAAGGGAAGTGAGTAAGGTAAGTAAGTAAAGTAAGTAAGGTAAGTAAGTAAGGTAAGTAAGTAATTAAAGTAATTAAGTAAGATAAGTAATGTAATTAAGTAAGGTAAGTAAGATAAGTAAGGAAGGTAAGATAATTAAGTTAAGTAAGTAAAGTAAGTGAATAATGCTGGTAAGGTAAGTGATTAAGTAAGGTAAGTTAGTAACGTAATTAAGTAAGTTAGGTAAGTAAGCAAATATATAAGGTAAGTAAGTAAGTAAGGTAAGTAGATACGTAAGTAAGGAAGGTATGTAATTAAGGTAAGTAAGTAAGGTAAGTAAGTAATGTAATTTGGTAAGCAATGTAAGTAAGGTAAATATTTAAGGTTAGTAGTAAGTAGGTAAGTAAGGTAAATAAGGTAAGTAAGCAAGTAAGGTAAGTAAGTAGGTAAGGAAGTATGTAATAAGGTATGTAAGGTAAATTAGTAAGTAGGTAAGTAAGGTAAGGAAATAAGGAAGGTAAGTAAGTAATGTAAGGTAAGAAAGTAAGTAAAATAAGTAAGATAAGTAAGTTGGGTAAGTAAGTAAGGTGAATAGTAAGGTAATAATTTAGTAAGGTAAGTAAGAAGGTAAGTAAGGTAATTAAGTAAGGTAAGTAGGTATGATAAGTATGTAAGTTAAATAAGTAAGTAAGGTAAGTAAAGCAACGAAATAAGGTAAGTTAAGGAAATTAGTAAATAAGGTAAGGAATTAAGTAAGGTAAGTAATGTAAGTTTGTAAGTAATAAATGTAAGTAAGTAAGGTAAGTGAATAAGGTAAGTAAGCAAATAATGTAAATAAGTAAGTGAAGTAAGTAAGTATATTAAGTAATTAAGTAATGTAAAGATAAGTAAGTAAGTAAATAAGGTTAATATGTAAGGTAAGTAAGTAAGGTAAGTAAGTAAGAAAGTTAAGTAAGCAAGTAAGTAGGTAAGTAATTAAGGTAGGTAAGGTAAGTAAGTAGGTAATTAAGAAAGTAAAGTATGTAAGTTAAGTAAGTAAATAACGTAAGTGAGTAAGGTAAGTAAGTAATCAAGGTAAATAAATAAGTAAGGTAAGTATGTAAGTAAGGTAAGTAAGTAAGTAAGCAAGTAAAGGTAAGTAAGTAAGGTAAGTAGCTGGTAAGTAACTTAACTAAGTAAGGTAGCGTGTTCATAATGCGTGCGTCCGCTTCATTTGTAATGTTCGATACTATGATCATATCTCACCTTCTTTCAAGAAGTTATCATGGCTTAGGTTACATGAGAGGAGAAATCTGCACTCACTTTCTCTCTTATATCGAATTATGCACTCTTCATCCCCCTATTATTTATTCGCTCGATTTCATACTCTCTCTCGCTATCATAATATTAATACTCGATCACAACGCGATAACACGCTAGAAATTCCACTTCACGCATCGTCTCTGTATTCCTCATCCTTCACTGTTGCTACCTCTCGTCACTGGAACTCTCTGCCGCCTGAAGTCAAGGGCTGCCGAACATTGAATTCTTTCAAATCCAAGTTAGAAAATTATCTTATGACGAGTTGCCAAACTAACTTACTATTATGACAAGTGTTGTATTGCATGTTTCCACGTATTCACATTTTTTTATGTTCTAATATTATTCAACTTATTTTATATTTTTGTTTTCATATTTTCCGATAATGTTATATCTCTAATGTGTAAGTTGAGCTATATATAATCTTAATTTTTCTTATTGTGTGTACTTAGAAATATTGTATTCACTGTATACTTTGTACTGCACTATTTTATTACTACTACTATTATTATTATTATTATTATTATTATTATTATTATTATTATTATTATTATTATTATCATCATCATTATTACTATTCTTATTTATTATTATCATTATTATTATTATTATTATTATTATTATTATTATTATTATTATTATGAATAATTGTCTTTTTTTTGTATGCCTCATTTATTTTGACCTGCTGTTCACATATTATTATGCTTTTTTCTTTCTTTCTGTATGTTATATATTATGTCTGATTTCTTCTTATTTGTTGTTTATATTTTATTATTATTATTATCTTATTCAGTTTTGTGTGTAAAATTGTAGCGTAATTTGTAAATTTGTAGTGTTTTTGTAACGCAGTCTTTACTCCTGGTTGAGTGTTAGAGAAGGCCGTATGGCCTTAACTCTGCCAGGATAAATAAATCATTATTATTATTATTATTATTATTATTATTATTATTATTATTATTATTAAGTAAGTTAGTAAGGTAGGTAAGTTAGGTAATTAAGTAAAGTAAGTAGGTAAGTAAGTAAAGTAAGTAGGTAAGTAAGTAAAGTATGTAAGGTAAGTAAGGTAAGTAAGGAAATTAAGTAAGGTAAGTAAGCAAGTAAAGTAAGTAAGTAAGTTAAGAATGTAAGGTAAGAAAGTAAGTAGGTAAGTAAGGTAAGTAAGGTATGTAAGTAAGGTAAGTGTGGTAATTAGGTAAGTAAGGTAACTAAGGTAAGTAACTAAGGTAAGTAAGTTAGTAATTAAGTAATGTTAGTAAGTAAGATGTAAGTAAGGTAAGTAAGTAAAGTAAGTAAGTAAAGTAATTAAGCAATGTATGTAGGGAAGTAAGTCGGTAAATAAATAAGTAAGTTAAGTAAAAAAGGTAAGTAAGTAAGGTAAGTAAGCAAGGTAAGCAAATAAGTAAGGTGAGTACATAAGGTAATTATGGTAAGTAAGGTAAGTAAGGAAATAAGGTAAGTAAGTAAAATAAGTAAGATTAGTGAATAAGTGAGGTAAGTAAGCAAGGTAAGTGAGGAAAGTAAGTAAGTAAGATAAGTAAGTAATTAATATAAGTAAGCAAGTAAGGTAAATAAGTAAGGTATGTAAGTAAAGTAAGTTGGTAAGGTAAGTATATCTTTAGGATAAGTATGTAAGGTAAGTAAGATAAGTAAGTAAGTTAAGTAGGTAAGATAAGTAAGTAAGTTAAGTAGGTAAGAAAAATAGGTAAGTAAGGTATGTAAGTAAGTAAGGTAAATAAGTAAGGTAAATAAGTACGTAAGGTAAGTAAGTACATAAGGTAAGTAAGGTAAGTAAGTAGGTAATGTAAGCAAGTAAGATAAGTAGGTTAGTAAGAAAGTAAGGTAAGTATGAATGTAAGGTAAGTAAGGTAGGTAAGTAAGGTAAGTGAGTAAGGTCAGTAAGTAAGGTAAGTAAATAAATAAGGTAAGTAATTAAGTAAATTAAGTAAGGTAAGTAGGTAAGTAAGCAGGTAAGTAAGTATGTAAGTAAGGCAAGTAAGTAAGGTAAGTGAGTTAAGTAAATAAGGTATGTAAGCAGGGTAAGTAAGTAAGGTATGTAAGGTAAGTAAGTAAAGTAAGGTAAGTAAGGGAAATAAGCAAGTTAATGAAGTAATGTAAGTGAGTAGGTAAGTAAGTGGATAACTAAGCAATTTAAGTAAGTACGGTAAGTGACCAAGTAAGGTAAGTGAGTAGGTAAGTAAGTGGGTAACTAAGTAATTTAAGTAAGTACGGTAAGTGACCAAGTAAGGTGAGTAAGGTAAGTATGTAAGTAGGTAAGTAAGTAGGGTAAGTAATGTAAGTAAGATAAGTAAGGTAAGTATGTAATGTAAGGAAATAAGGTAAGTAAGGTAAGTGAGTAAAGTAAGTTATGTAAGATAGCAGGGTAGGTAAGTAAGGTAAGAATGTAAGGTAATAAGGAATTAAAGTAAGTAACGTAAGTAAGTAAATAAGAAAGTTAACTAAGTAAATTAAGTAAGGTAAGTAAGAAAGTAAGGTAAAAACGTAAGTAAGGTAAGTAAGCAAGTAAGGTAAGTAAGCAAGTAAGGTAAGTAAGTAAGAGAAGTAAGTAAAGAAAGTAAATAAGTAAGAAGATAAGTAAGTTAAGTAAGGTAAGTAAGTAAGGTAAGTAGGTAAGTAATGTAAGTAAGGTAATTAAGTAAGTAAGATAGGTGAGTGAGATAAGTAAAGTAAGAAAGGTAAGTAAGATGAGTAAGGTAAGTAAGTTAATTAAAGGTAAGTAAGGTAAGTAAGTAAAGTAAGAAAGTAAGGTAATTAAGTGGGTAAGTATGTATGTAAGTAACGTAAGAGTGTAAGGTAAGTAAGATAAGCAAGTAAGTAAGTAAGTAAATAAGTTTATGCAAGTAAGTAGGTAAGTAAGCAAGTAAGGTAAGTAAGCAAGTAAGGTAAGTAAGTAAGAAGGAAAGTAAACAAGGTAAGTAAACAATTAAGGTAAGTAGGTAAGGTAAGCAAGTGAAGAAATAATTAAGGTTAGTAAGTAAGTTAAGTAAGTAATGTAAGTAAGGTAAGAAGGCAAGTAAGGTAAGTGGCTAATTTAAGTAAGGTAAGTAAGTTATTAAGTAAGGTAGGTAAATTAAGTAAGGTAGGTAAATTAAGTAAGCACGTGAAGTAAGTAGGTAAGGTAGCAAGGTAACTAAGTAAGGTAAGTGAAGTAGTTAAGTAAGGTAAGTAAATAAGTAAGTAATGTAAGTAAGTAAAATAAGTGAGGAAAGTAAGTTAGGTAAGTAATTAAGGTAAGAATTAAGCAAGAATGGTAATTAAGGTAAGTGAGGTAAGTAAGTACGGTAAGTAAGTAAGGTATATGTAAAATAAGGTAAGTAAGCAAGGGAAATAAGTAAGGTACGTTAGCATGTAGGGTAAGTAAGCAAGTAAAGTAAGTAGGTAAGGTTAGTATGGAAGGAAGGAAGTGAGGTAAGTAAGCAATTAAGGTAAGTATGATAAGTAAGTAATAAAGCTAAGTAAACAAGTAAGGTTAGTAAGTAAGGTAAGTTAGTAAGATAAGTTAGTAATGTAAGTAATTAAGGTTAGTAGGTTAGTAATTAGGTATGTAAGGTAAGTAAGGTAAGTAAGTAAGATAAGTAAGTCAGTAATTAAGTAAGGTAAGTAAGCAAATAAGGTAAGAACGTAAGGTAAGTAAGCAAGGTAAGTAACTAAGATAAGCAAGTAAGGTAAGTAAGGTATGTAATTAAATTTGGTAACTTTAGTAACTAAGGTAAGTAAGTAATTAGGTAAGTAAGTAGGTAAGTAAGGTAAGTAAGTATGGTAAGAAAATATGTAGGTGAGGTATGTAAGTAAGGTAAAAAATGTAGGTAAGTAATGTAAATAAGGTAAGTAGGAAAATAAATATGGAAAGTAAGGTAAGTAAGTAAGTAGGTAAGGTAAATAAGTCAGATAAATAAGTAATGTAAGTAGGTAAGTAAGTAAGGTAATTAAGTAGGTAAGTATGTTGGTAAGTAATGTTTGTAAGTTAGGTAAATAAGATTATTTAGGTAAGAAAGTTAAATAAGGTAAGTAACTAAGGTAAGTAATTAAGGTAAGTAAGCAAGTAAGGTAAGTAAGTAAGTAAGTAGGGTAAGTAATATAAGTAAGATAAGTAAGGTAAGTATGTAATGTAAGGAAATAAGGTAAGTAAGGTGAGTAAAGTAAGTAAGTTATGTAAGATAGCAAGGTAAGTATGTCAGGTAAGAAAGGTAATAAGGAAATAAAGTAAGGTAAGTAAGTAAAGTAAATAAGAGAGTTAAGTAAGTAAAGTAAGCAAGGTAATTGAAAAGTAATGTAAGTAAGTTTGGTAAGCAAGTAAAAGGTAAGTAAGTAGGTAAGTAACGTAAGTAATTAAGTACGGTAAGAAAGCAAGTTCGGTAAGTATGTAAGGTCAGTAAGTAGGTAAGTAGATAAGTAAGGTGAGTAAGTTAAGTAAGTAAGTAATGTAAGTAAGTCAGGTTAGTAAGTAAGATAATTATGGTAGGTAAGTAAGTAAGTCAATATGTATGGAAAGTAAGTAAGGTAAGTATGCCAGTAAGGTAAGTAAGGTAAGTAAGCAAGTATGGTGAGTAAGGTAAGTAAGTAAGTACGGTAAGGGAAGTAAGTAAGGTAAGGTATGTCAGTAAGGTAAATAAGTTAAGTAAGGTAAGTAAGTTAGGTAAGTAAGTAAAGTAAGTAAGGTAAGTAAATAAGTAAGGTAAGTAAGTAAATTAAATAAGGTAAGTAAAGGAAGTGAGTAAGTAAGGTAAGTAAGTAAATTAGTTAAGGTTAGTAAGGGAAGTGAGTAAGTAGGGTAAGTAAGTAAATTAAGTAAGGTAAGTAAGTACATTAGTTAAGGTAAGTAAGTAAGGGAAGTGAGTAAGTAAGGTAAGTAAGTAAAGTAAGTAAGTGAAGTGAGTAAGGTAAGTAAGGTAAGTAAGTAATGTATGTAAGTAAGGTAAGTAAGTAAGATAAGTAAGGAAAGTAAGTTAATTAAGGTAAGTAAGTAAGTAAGTAAAGTAAGTGAGTAAGGCAAGTAAGGTAAGTGAGTAAGTAAGGTAAGTAAGCTAGTAATTAAGTAAGGTAAGTAAGTAATGTAAGTAAGTAAGGTAAGTAAGTAGCAAGTAAATAAGGTAAGTAAGCAAGTAAGGTAAGTAAGTAGATAAGGTAAGTATGTAATAAGGTATGTAAGTAAGGTAAGAAACTAAGTAGGTAAGTAAGGTAAGTAAATAAGGAAGGTAAGTAAGTGAGGTAAGTAAATAAGGAAGGTAAGTAGGTAATATAAGGTAAGTAAGTAAAGTAAGTAAGTTAGTTAGTTACGTAAGTAAGATAAGTAAGTTAGGTAAGTAAGGTAAGTAAGTTAAGTAGGTAAGTAAGTTAAGTACGGTAAGTAAGTAGGTAAGTAAGGTAATTAAGTAAGGTGAGTAGGTAAGGTAAGTAAGATAAGGAAATAGGTAAGTAAGGTAAGGAAATTTGTAAGGTAAGTAAGTAGGGTAAGTAAGTAAGGTAAGTAAGCAAGTAAAGTAAGGTAAGTAAGGTAAGCAAGTTTGGTAAGTGAATAAAGTAAGGTAAGTAAGGTAAGTAAGTAGGTAAGTAAGGTAAGTATGTAAGTAAGGTAAGTAAGTATGTTAAGAAACGTAAGCAGGTAAGTAAGTAGGTAAGTAATGTAAGTAAGCAAGTTGAGTAAGTAAGGTAAGTAAGTAAAGTAATTAAGTGAATAAGTAAGGTGAGTAAGTGAAGTAAGTAAGGTAAGTAAGTAAGGTTATTAGGTAAGGTAAGTATGTAAGGTCAGTAAGTATTTAAGTAAGTAGATAAGTAAGCTAAGTAAGGTAAGTAATCGAGGTAAGTAATTAAGTAAGGTAAGTAAGTAAAGTTAGTAAGGTAAGTAAGCAAGTAAGGTTAGTAAGCAAGTAAGGCAAATAAGTAAGTAAGGTAAGTAAGTAGGGTAAGAAAGTAAGTTAGATATGTAAGTAATTAATGTAAGTACGTAAGTAAAGTAAGGTAAATAAGTGAGGTAAGAAAGGTAAGTAACGTAAGTAAGCAAGGTAAGGTAATTAAGTAAGGTAAGTAATGTAAGTAAGTAAGTAGGTAAGTAAGGTAAGTAAGTCAGGTAAGTTAGTAAGGTAAGTAGGTAAGTAAGGTAAGTAAGTAATTAAGTTTAGTAAGCAACTATGGTAAGGTAAGTAAGGTAATAAGTAATGTAAGTAAGTAGGTAAGTAATTAAGTAAGTAGGTAAGTAAGTAAGCAGTTAAGAAGTAGGTAAGTAAGGTAAATAAGTAAGGTTAGTAACTAAGTAATTAAGATAAACAAGTAAGATAAGTATGTAAGGTAAGTAGGTAAATAAGGTAAGTAAATAAGGTAAGTTAAGTAACTATTGTAAGGGAGTAATGTAAATAAGCAAGTAAGTTAAGTAAGTAAGGTAAGTAAGTAATTAGGTAAGTAATTAGATAAGTAGGTAAGTAAGGTAAGTATGTAATGTAAGTAAGGTAAGAAAATAAGTACGTAAGTTAGGTATGTAAGTAAGGTAAATAAGGTAAGTAAGTAAGGTATATAAGGTAAGTAGGTAAGTATGGTAAGTAAGTAAGGTAAGCAAGTAAGGTAAGTAAGTATGTAAGGCAAGTAAGTTAAGTAAGTAAATTAAGTATGTAAGATAAGTAAGTAAAAGTAAGCAAGGTAAGTAAGGTAAGTTATATAAGTAAGGTATTAAGAAAAGTAAGGTAAGTAAGGTAAGTAATTAAGTTAAGTAAGTAAGTAAGGTAAGTAAGTAAGGTAAGTAAGGTAAGTAAGTTAAGTAAGTAACGTAAGTAAGTAAATAAGTAAATAAATAAATAAATAATCGCTTCTTAGCCATCGATATGTTATGTCAACTGAATGTTAAGATAGTACCTAATTCTTACTAATGATAAATGGTCTTCGGAAGTAAAGAATAACTGATATCGGAACAAAGAGATGTAACTAAGAATGTGACAAAATTTGATTATTATAATATTATTAATTAATTATGTATCGTACTGCAACAACATCTTCATGGAGGCTTTCAAATGCTCGGATAATGTGTTGTAAAATGTAAAGCTACATTAATACAAGACTAACATTGTTTCACGTGAAAGAGTCTGAAGACATTTAACTGGAAAATATAATTAAACCTCATTACTTTCTTTACAGAGGAATTAATTTTGAATTTTTTTTTTTACTGTTTAATTAATTTGTTTCAGAATTTTCTGTAATTTGGGCTGTATTAACCGGCCACAAAGAATCAGCGGCAGCTGATGACACCCGTTCCATCACAGCTCACTTCATACGTAAGCTGCTATGGACTTAATGCAGCTTCTCGCTATACTCTCTCCTTGTTAAGAATAGGCGTATTGATGTTTATTGAGACACTTTTTTCCTTATAGTATTCCGAAATTAATATATGCCACTCTTAATAATTGAACTGAATTACTGATATGTAAAATTTTAACAAGGGAAATTAAAATAGTATCACTTGTTATTAACGCAGGCCTACTGTGTCTATAAGCCGATGCAAATATTTAATTATGTAGTCTAATATGTTAAATATGTAATATGTCACGCATCCACTTAATATTACTGTATATTGTAGAGTAAATCAGCATTATAATCATCGCTCATCTGAAGATATAAGCCTTGCATGTATTCTACTTGGTTTTCCTGTGTAATGTGTTGTACGTTGTCATTGTGGAAGTGTTAGTGACCAATGCTTCGTTTGATATAGGCCCTACCAATAATATAGTGGGATCCGTAATGACAGTGCAACTGATATTTCGAAATTTGTGCGGAATATGTGTGAACTGCAAGACTTTATTATGGCGAGTTTTATTAGTTTATCGACTGTACGATGAGAGATTGAACATATCTGGATGTATTGCACTTTTACCTTGTACATCAGGTGATGAGTTTGCAACCCAACATTGTCAACAAACGATATGCCGCCATAGTGAAGTACTGATTTCGGTCATTTTCTCCCACTGCATTGGATTGGACTTGAAGGACCAATACCATTTCCTGTGGAACTATGTAAAGGATTTCTAGATTCAGGGGCACTGAAGGAAGTTACAACTAATGCAGTGAACTACATTGACGCAACCAATATTACAAAACATCGGACAGGAACTAGAATACCACTTGAATATTTCAAGAACGGCCAACGATGCCCGTGTTCAGATTCATTAATGATTTTATTAGGTTACGATAACTAGCCTATATTATATGTTATTCTTGTTTAGTTTGTACCTGATGTTAAATAGTTACACGCTAATGTAAGTTTACTCGGCTTGTGGACAAGCGTACTTGGAACAAGAACTGTTTTAAAGTCACAATTGATTTTCAGGGTTTAATTAAAGCAAATTCATTTCACAAATATCAGTGTTGTTCTATGTACTTCTGAACTTTACTAAGCACTTTATTTCTGATCAGTTGGTGCGTCAGTATTAGTCTACATTACCTTGCCAGATCGAGTTTAAGCTTTACGAATATTTAATTCTATGGATAAAAGCTAAAGGAAAATTTGTATTTGTATTCAATTAATTGATTCTTTTCAAATTGAATGCTTCATTTAAAGGTGATGAATATTAAGTAAATAATATACCAATTATTTCAAGGAAGATGAAAGTACCTCGATAATATGCCAGTACACTGTATTTCAACACTACAGTTAATAGAACTCTTTGGTCTCGCTGATATTTGACTTAGCCTCTAGCGTGGAAATTAAAATAAAAGTTATTTACTTAACTAAATCTGAGTACTACTTTTATATCAATACTATTCTTGTATTATTTATATTACTAAGTGCGCTTTGTAACTGCCAATAATATTGAACGTAGCTGAAGTAGGGTGGTTAGTTTAGTTGGTAGGGAAATCTAAGTAGTACTCGAAAAAGTTGATATTACCTGAATCATTATTGTTATAACATTAAAATATTAACAGTTATTTTCAAAATAAGCATTAATTCTGAGCCACTACATGGATGTGTAATACATTTAATTATAACTAATATCTTTTATTAAATTTAACACATATTCACACGGGAGAGTTATAGCTTGAAGCTGGGGGACCGGATGCTATACAACCCAAGTGACATGTTCGTATTTTATCGCTTTTGAGAAATTTGAAGAGTAGGGGAGAGTCGGGTAGTATCGGACACCGGGTAGTATCGGACAGTGTGTTTCTTTCGTCTACCTCCATATGGTAGTACCTGAATGACATGGTTACGTTTCTCTATGCGACATCACAGAAACGTAACCATGTCAATCAGGTACTATTATCGTGTGGTAGATGAAAGAAACTCACTGTCCAATATTACCCGATGTCCGATACTACCCGACTCTCCCCTAATGAAGAGCAGCTAAGTAAGTGCATTGAAATATTTAACGGATAATTACATAACTGATTTCTGGCACAATTTCCATTTTCATCTATGACTATAGGCTATATCTCATCCTATATCTTGACTGTGGTGGTAGCACTAATACTTGTAGCAGTTCTGATGATAAAGAAATATTATTAGTACGGTTCGAATAAAGTAACTGAGTCAGGATAGGCATCCTTAGTCCGTACGTTTTGTTTACAAATATTAACTGCTGGGAAGAGCGCCCCCACCCCCTAGCTAAAACATAAGTGAATGGACAATACAGACCTAGTTGACGTTTGTAAACAAAACCCACGGACCAAGGATGCCTATCCTGATACAGCTACTTTATCCGAACCGTAAATATTGGTAATTGTAGCTATGATGTAATGGGACGCGCGGTAACGTTGCGGTTAAGAAGTAAAGCCCCAAGCCAGAAGATCACGGGTTCAATTCCCAACGGCGGCGTCATGAACTTTCGTCAATAACGTAATCCTTCCGGCCGAACTATGGCTCTGGGCTAACTTAGTCACTAAAAGAAAAGAGTACCAGGAGTATTTCCCTGGGGATAAAAGCGATAAAAGTGGCGGGAACGTAGTACTGACATCCCTATTCCCATTTACTACCAGTATCTGTCCATGTGGCAGCCTTAATCAAAGGCGTTTTAGTTATAGATCTAGACCAGGCATGTCAGAAATCAGACTCTAAGGGTGCTATTCATAGACATTTCGCTAGCCCGCGCTACGAGCGTGCTAAACAGGATTCATATCATATCGCTAACACTGGTTTATGAATACGAAAAATATTAGTTCGCTGATCATCCACCGAAAGCCCGCGTTAAGAATGTCTACGAATAGGGCCCTAAATGTGCAGTTATGTGCGCGGATCGCCGGTCTGTGCAGGTTGCATCAATCAAGCGTTGCTCTTACCCGTTCTTAGCTGGAGGGGTGTACAATAATCTATTCTGCGCTTCTAGGGTTGGATTAAATAGACATTTGGACATTATAAACATTGTTAGCAGAACGAAAAAAACACAGTTATTATCAGTGTCTATATTTGACAATTGTAATACAAGAAACTTTAGGCTTAATTAGTTTTACTTCACAAAGTAGTGGTTTGTAAAGCATAATTTATTAATACGATTTTTATATAATATTTGAAGAAAAAAAATTGCGGTAATTTCGAAACAAGAAACGAACAAGTATTTCATTTTACTTAGTAGGTACTAATTATTTTAAAGTACTAGACCCTACGCTTTCATTGTTCGTCAAGCATTATTATTTACTGTGACCATTGGTACACAAATGTTGAAGAAAATAGGCTATTATATTCCCAATTAATTACATGCAGTAGAACATTGTGAAGTTTTTACACTGAAATTATTTCTTCGCTGTATGTCAATATAAATTAATATCAATATTAATAAATATAAATTAAGCTTAGAATTTAAATTCACATATAGTTTATTTGAAAACTTGAGAGAAAGTATCGAAAAGTTGGTAGCATTACTCAAAGAAATTAAAAGTGTAGTTCACAAGCTGTGAAGCGACGTTATTCTCGTTATGTCAGATTTAAAGATTTATTAATATCAGTATATTGAATTAATATTGTGACGTGAGATGGAAAATTTGCCATTATATATTATTCCAGAAAATTTTTCCGCCTTGCAAATAGTTGTTTCCTTCTCTCTTACAACCTCAAGAGCCTCACATGTATTCCTCACTATATTCTCATCACTTACCAGTTTATGAAATGAAAGTCGTAAGTCGTCTAACCTTTGATGGCTGTGTTAGTACAGACTCCAAAACAACACCATTGTCAAGTACTTTTGCCGTGAGAATACTGATTAAGAAAGAAGCGCTGGCAATATCATATTTTGAGAACTTTACTAATCTGATCTAAATTGTCACCTCACAACACTATTACCTCGACATAGGCTGATGAAAGCCTTTCATTTTAAAATAATTATTATTGTTGGCTGAGGAAAACATTATAACAATTATGTTATATGATTCGTAATTTGTCTTCTCCGTTATCTGTGAACTCCTCACTTTATTTATCATAACCAGGGAAAGGGATTTGGAGTATTATAGCGAATGGTGAAACGTAGTATAGATATTCGTAGCTCAGCGACTGTCGAGCGAGCTGCGTCACAGAGCATGGACGAGTACAGTACACTTCATGCAAACTTACACGTAACGTGCTGTAAACGTATTTCAGAATAAACAATTGTTATAGTTTAATGCCATATAGTGGCCTACATACATAATCTGCATTTCATTTTGAACTACATGTGTTTTTCTTGGCAACGCACAAGACACCAATAAACAACATTACAAATATACATAATTAAATATCAATCTCTGCGTCCTCGTGTGTCAGTGGAAATATTGATGACTGATAGACAGTTGTCTTCTGTATGGAACTCGCCTCTGAATATGTATGTTTTTCTGTCAGGAGAGTGTTAAATTAAAACCTTTATTTACGATATCATGAAATATGATAATATGTATATAACGTATATTACAGTATTTATAATATATGCAATATACTACAATGTTTACAACATAGCCTAATACAGTATCATTAAATGTTGAACAAAATGTAGAAGCAAATGAAATGACATTTTCAATTATTGCTATGTTTTGTTGATGAAACAATTATTCCTGCTGTGCCTTGTTATAATAAATTGTAAATATTTTCAAATTTTCAAAATACAACTTTGCTCTATTCCAAGGAAGGATATTTTTTAACATCTGCAGAGACAATTGGAGAGTACTTGAAACAAGATACGTCAATTAAATTCACATGTTCAATGACGTCATTGGGACACGTCTTTGTTAGTGCATCTGAAATCCGACTAAGAATACTGCACCTATCATTTTTAATCAAAACTCTGTTCATTTTTTCACCAACACGTTTTTCTACTTCACCTTCTACTGCACTCAGTTTATTTACAATAGTCCTCATAATATTTATTTGCTCAACTAGTTCTACTCCTGACTTTTCTAATCGAATAATGGCATCCGGTAAATATAAAAAATTTGACTTAATATCCGTGACTTCTTTTTCGATTGTTCTATAATTTAGCAGTTCCTGGCGTATTTGAATCGCAGCCGCGTCATCGGGATCGAAAGACTGGACCACTTTCTTCACAGATTTGAGATGATGTGCGTAATAATTGCAAGCTTCTAACCATGACCTCCATCTCTTAAGAACTGGACATGGGGGAAGCGACAATTTAGGGAATTGTTTCCTGAATTTTGATACTCGATCTAGAGTTTTTACAAATATAGGCTAGTCTTTCAATTTTGTATTGTTAGTTGGTTTCACTCTCGGCATTGTACCTGCACTTCACTACTCTGAACTGCAAACCTGCGTGTTGAAATTCTTATGCGACAACTGTCCCGTTCACCTGTTGTTGACGTGCAGAGAGCTGCGAGTATGTCATGGAGGGGAGGACTTGGTATAAAGGGTTGTAAACAAATGGCTGTGTAGATGCCAATACTAGCTTTTACTGCTCCAAATTCCGTTCCCTAATCATAACTCATTCACAGACATAGCCAAATCGGCACTCGTACTGAAACTGTGTTACTGAAACAAAAGCTGCTGCAGGTATTGTATAGCCCTGTCGCGTTCCCCTCCAAGGCGATTTACTCCCTCCAGGTAGGGGAATAGAGAGTGCACATCGCACAGAGACAGTGACACAAAGTGCGCGACTGCACAATGTGCAGGGTTTTGACATGCCTAACCTAGCATTTAACACGCGAAAGCAATGAACTGCATATTCCTACCCTTAATTGCCCTCCAGTCGGACCCTGTGTAATCGGGGAAATTGGAAGCACCCGGAAATAGAACTTACATGTGCAAATAATAACTTTAATCAAAAGATGTCGGGATTGTATGAACTCATGGACAACATTCTGAAGAACTGCTGTAACACAGGGAGAACTCATTATTCAATAATAGTTATTTACGTTACATGGGGCGGAAGTGAGGTTTAATGTACGAGTTCAGACGGCTCGGCCGAAAGTTCGGTGCGAAACGTGAAACACTTTCGCCCATGTAACGCATAATATTTCATTTCATAATATGTTCAATTTCCTTCTTTCATTCAAATAATATTAAGATGAGTCCGCCGAGTTAGCTCTGTGTTAGAACGTCTGCCTCCAGACTAACCGGGCTGGGTTCAATTCCCGGCGGGGTCAGAAATTGTCATGTAAAATTTCTATCTCGGGACTATGACAGATGGCGGTGTACAACTTCTAATCACTAGATTGTGCACCAATATGCCAGGGTTAAATCCCAAATCTCTCCGCAGTGTATATGAAGAGAAGCCATATGTCTCTGTTGATAGTGATTCGTCCGTCAGACGGGGATGTTAAGCCTGGCGGCTCTCTTGGTACTATTCGACAGGCGTAGGCTACGTGCCAGCGCCGGATTTCTCCTTCTCACTTCCTCATCTTCATCATCATCATCCTCCTCACCCATTCCCTACACTACACCTACACGAACACTTATGCATCCACTCACCGTAGTACACGACATAACTCTCCACAGATACACATCATGCATAGCGCGGTCCGCCGAAGTGGTGTGCAACTTTAAAATGGGTCACAGTATTGCCATCTTTCCGCAATATGCAGAACCCGAATCATTCAAGTGAAGTGGGTAAACATTAGATACATATACACATATTATTAAGATATTGTGCTCAGTTCAAGGCCCACCATCAGAAAATAGATACCATTCATGAATGGATCGATACATTCAACAATGAGTCGATATATGAAACAGACATGGAGGAAGATTCAGATGTAGAAACTGGTGTTCCACAAATTATTTTCGATAAATCCAAGGAAGCAATTGAAAAACTAATCCCTACCAAACCAATATTAACATATAAAAAGGATTATGGACAACTTCTTTTTCTTGGAAAACAATTATATATAATGTTAGGTTAGCCTATAGCATATCTAACGTTAGTGCGACCGTTAATGGAATACGGAACTACATGTTGGGATCCCTATAGAATATATCAGATAAATTCCTTAGAAAGAATCCAGTATAGGGCAGCTAAATTTGTTAAAGGTAAAAGAGAAGATGGAAACGATACGATAAAAGAACTTAAATGGGAAACTTTGGAAAATAGACGTAGGAAAACTAGAATAACATCATTGTATAGAGCACATCTAGGTTAGAAAGCATGAGTAGACATAACGGCTCGGTTAGAAAAGCCAACGTAGGCCTACTATGGTAGGAACGATCATGATTTTAAAATCAAATGTAGGAAACAGAAAACGGATGTAGGTAAATTCTCATTTTTAAATAGAACTATAAATGATTGAAATGACCTACTTGCAGCGGTCTTTGAGGGCTGTCCTTCCTTAAGGAGATTCAAGGATAACTTAAAAAGTTGTGTATAAAGTGCAAATTAAAATTAAGGTGACATTTTACATTTAATTTTTTAAGGTGACATGTATTTATTTAGCCTGACGAGTTACTTCCTTGGTTTGAATTGTAAATTATTTAAAAATAGCGTGTAATAGACTAGAAATGTTTAGTTTAAATGTAGTTCTGTTTATAAGTATGCATAAGGGTGTAATTATTTGACTTATTTGAACTGATGTATCAGTGAAGTGAGGTGAGTCAGTGAAGTTATGGTTTTACAGTGCAGTGAATAGTTCCGTTCAGTGATAATTTATAGCGTCAATGAAATGTGTTCTATAGTGTCAGTGAAATGTGTTACAGAGTGTCAGTGGAATGTGTGCTAAAGTGTCAGTAAAATGCGTCATAGTGCCACTACAGTGAGTGAGATGAGAGTAAAGTGAAAGACTATTGAAACTTATGCAGGGCCTATAAATAATTATGTAGGTTGTATTGTAAAATTAGGTATTGTATTTATGTTTTATTATTAATTGTAATTATTATGTTAAATTGTATTGTGTATTCTTATTGTGTTGTGTATAAAATTGTATTGTGTATTGTATAATTGTATTGTGTATTGTAAATTTTATTGTGTATTGTTTATATTGTGTATACCACTGCCACCGGGTGCTTGCCCACTTGCAGTGTAAATAAATACATACAATACTGTATTCGAAAAGTGATTAAATATATCTACTTGCAGTTCTGTATTACATTTATTACAAACCGGTATTTGTAGTAGCTAATGAATGAGAGAGAGAGAGAGAGAGAGAGAGAGAGAGAAGTTAATACATTCCATATCAATAAATATTCATAATATATTAATAAATTTAATATGTTATTTTGTTTATAAAATATACATCGAAATAGCATTGCGCTCATTACGGGATCCTGTCAACAATCAGATCACTAGGACACCCCTCAACACAACCAGATAATAATAGACTCGTCCACACGATGCAGTGTTACCATTTGGGTTATGGTACGAATGTCAGTAGACCTGTTTTACACGCACTGTAAAGGTATGTGATGGAATGTTTTTATGTTTGTAGAAGTTGAGTGGCGAAAGTAATTGCAATAGCATTAGTTCATTTTCTGCATTCTTTTGAAGAACGAAAACATATGAAATTCTACACAGAAGTTGTTGTTAGTCAACTGTCCGAATACAGGTCTGAACCTCACAAGTGATACCAAGAAGGAACCACTTATAAGGCAACTAGGCCAGAAGATAATGGGGTAGGGTAACCAGTTCCTTTCCCCCTCCATTGCATACATCACTGACTAGCTACATATTACACTAATTATATACAGTGTGAAATAAGAGTAGAAACAAAAATATAATTATGTGCCTGCTAAATATTAATCAAAGTTATGTGAGTAAAATATGTGCGAGGTTACGGACAGATAAAGATGCAGTCAACGTCGGTCATGTAAGCATGTTTGATGCGCGTGATCCAGCTGAACGTTTTTATTATACTGTACCTTAATGAAACTACTTAATAACATGTAATACCAAAATATGAAGGCGAACTGCCTTTTCTGTGTTAGATATAATTAATTTCAAATCTAAGACATTTTACTTTACGTAGGCTGTAAATTTTACGGTCTAACTGGACACATTTACATGAACCATCTATATGTAAATCGTCATTATTTTTGCTACTTTTATTATGAACCTCAATATTTAAAAGTGATGTGTCATTACTATAACAGCTATGTAATGCAAGATACAGAGCTAACCTTCTCTTACAATTCTAATCACTAACATCTTTCTAAGTGGTTCACAAAATAATATTTTACAAGCGAGCGAACTTTCTCTTAGAGATGAAGGGGCACTCCAAGCATTTCATACCTGCTTACCGCTGAACTTCAGATAATTAAGTGAAGACGAGAAGTAGAAATGATATTGTATATAATAAGCTAATTTAATCTCTCTTAGCCAAATATTTTCCAGTGATACTCAACGCCGGAAACATTTGTAAAATTATTCTTCATATTTTAAAAAATTACAGAGAAAAGTGCCGCCACTCTTGAACGCCATTATGCATAGTTTCAAATAAAGCCATAAGTTATTTAAGTACAGCATATTCTACTACAATAATGTTTTTTCTCAAAAACATTCAATCGTAGGTGTGACCAAAATCGAACCGAGAGGAGAAATCGCTATTTCGAACAGACAGATTCCATGCTTAACACTTTTTTTATAATAGGGATGCTTATAATTTGTAATATATTTCCGATAAACTGTCGAAATCTTTATACATCGTCAAAATACTGCATATAACGAGAACGTGAAGTTCACAACTGACAGAACGAACAGCATCCGCGTTGAAATTCTATTCGGATAATTCAAGTTGACTCGCGAGAATATCTATCCTTGCTGAAGTATATGTAATGTGACAGCGTTAATTTAACGTCTGTTATCAACTAAAGAAAACAGTCGAAGACGAGATGTTCATTCGGAAAGAAGACATTAATGATGACAACAAATTATGAGAAAAAGCCAAAACAAAATGAAAACTTGCAATATGTCAGCTTTCATACCATATATCTCTCAATACATGACCAAAATCGAGTCACGGTCGCGTATATTCAGAACTCAGTCGAATAGATTTTGAAGTTTATTCATTTTCAGGAAATAAATGCTGAGTACATATTCAGAAATCCAATCTTTTCTGGAACGTAGGCTATGCTCTCTGAAGTACCTCACGAGCATATCTTTTAAGAAACCTATCTCTTCCCAAATAATGTTTCAATATTATGCTTCAAAACAACCCTTCTTCTTCTTCTTCTTCTTCTTCTTCTTCTTCTTCTTCTAAAAGCAGTACATGATGACCAGTTGCCTGAATACTCTGAACTATATGTAACTTAGCAGCGAACAGTGTTGCCACCCAAATGTGCCAATAATACTTTATATTATTTTAATATATTTCAATGTTTGTTTTAATGAAAGTAAATGATTTGTAGCAGCAACTAAATGTAGAGCGGAGTCAGAGCATATTTCCTGATGATATACTGAAATTATTTTTTTTTCCGTAGCGTAAGTTCAAAGAGGAGGGTTGCTCACATTGCTTACGTGAATATGCTGTTGATTATTTATCGTTGAAATATTCAGGCGTTTTTTCCAATATCGTTATAATAAAAATAATGTTAAATTCTGAATACTAGTTAGGGCAGAGAAATACATACTAGATCTATTTGAACCAAGAAAATGCATGTGGAATTTGGAAATGTCGATTTCCACAAGAAAAAGTAAAAGGCTGTTGCAGAAATAGCTAGTACAATGCAAATTTCAGAACACGAAGTTAAAAATACGGAAGCAGTACATTAAAGAAGGTTTAAAAATAATCTTCCTAATACTTGGTGTATCGTAACATTAGGCCCTATTCATCCCCTTCATCGCAGTTCTCGAAGATCTTAACTTCAAACTGTTCTGTATTTCTATTCTTTCTTTGTCTCAGAATCGTCTGCATTTTGTAGTTTAACGTTTTGTTCTCCATTTTACTCTATAATTAAAAGAAGTGATAAGTAAACTATAGCATGAGTGTCATAATCTGAAAATTTAATATTTATTAATATTGTATTATACCTATAATTTCTGTAACTGTAATTTTAATTCTATTTCCTATTTTATTTTATTTTATATTCTCTTATAGGCCTATTAATATTATATCTGAACTGCGACCGAACACGAGCGCTGCTCATTCGGTCTCCAATTTTGTTAATACTACTGTATCTCCTTTTTATATTGTTTGTATTATTTTATTTCTATTTCTCTTGTTTGTTTTGTAATTATATTCTTTATTCTGTATATTTAAATTTAAATAAATAAATAATGCGAACATAACCACAAAAGTGTTCAAGAATCAACATGGAGATTGAATGCTGCAAGTAAACCGCGACTGCAAAAGCAGCGTCTTTTGTGTGAACAGACTGCAACCTGCAGTGGCAACTTTTACAGCGCTCAGATTGCGCAGCATGAAAAGTAGCGTGCAGTGCGCTACTCTTTATTTCATTTGTTGTATTCCATAAATCTTACATTAGCATTGATGCTTTAAGATTTGGAATAAATCAAAATCTTTCAGGATTATAATTTTTGTCGAAATGAAATAAGGCACGCTTCGCTATAGATCATCTGACATTCATCTTACGGTTCAGGACTCGGTCCGAGGTTTATTGTGCTTACCACTACAATATTTGTCACGGCCTCGCTCTTGTACGAATACAGCATGGTGCACTGTGAACGTAACCAGACCTATGGTAGCTGTGACAATTGCATTTACAGAAATGATGGCGAAAAGAGTCCGAGGTCCAACGACGAAAGTTACCCAACAATTCTGCTTCAGTTAATTGAGCGAAAACCTCGGAAACCTAGTAATTTGTCCAAACCGGGATTTGAAACCTGGCACGCTCATTTTACAGCCAGATATGCTAAGCGTTACTCAACAGATTGGACAATACATACATATATAATAAAATTAGAAATAAACTTTTATAAAGCGCTTAGCTAAGTACTGATACGCCAAAATGTCAATTATATCAAATAAATATTGTCGATTTTTGTTAACAAGATTCTAATATCCATGGGCGAACTAGAAAGCTGTGACATCACTACTTCATTTTGTCCACTTAAATACTTCTCATTATCTGTTTGGTTACTACGTACGATTAATTATAGATTAATGTTCCCACCCGCAATAAAGCAGATGCATCAACACTTCGTAGTAATAGCAGGTTCTTCATTATTATTATTACTAATACGTTTATTTAGACTTTGTTCTGTACTTGGAAAAGGAACGAATATCTCGCGAACACGTTGTCACATCAAGTCAATCGAATGAACTGTCTCTAGAAAATGTTCCAGGCTTGTCCCAATTCTTTCATACACATACTACAAAAAGATAAATCGCATAATGATGTAATATAACGTTTACCTAAACGTTGATTTAGAAGTTAATTTGCTAATAAACCATTGCAACGCCTGAGAATTGTGCTTTCTTCATACCTAATGCTGAAGAAAGAGAAAGAGTAGCCTTATCACTCGTATGTCCCCATATCTCGCGTTTGGAAATGCCATTACGTCAACTTAGTTAAATAGAAATATTAAAAAATAAACTCAAGAGCTAAACTCCTTGTACACACGGCTGAACGGTGTATAGACGTGGAAATAAAATTTGGGATGAGTCTAGGTAGCAACCTCCTGAATGAAGGCCTCAAGCTTCACAAGACTGTCCACAAGTAACATACGTTTAGGTGCTCTTGTTTACTGCATATGTGCGGAATGATTAGAGCGGAGCTAAACACAATTGCTGATAGATTACATTATAATCATAAGATTAATTCTTCTGTATCGCGTTCTAGGGCCACACTTGTAACTTTATCGACTCTCATCAGTAAGTAATTAATTTTCTACACAATTGAATAAAATAGTTGTGTTGTGTCATAGAGCATAATCATCCTGTAGCACTTTACTGGTCTATGATTTATGTTCACTTCAGGAAATATTTTACAAATATTATAATGCGTTATAAAAATGTCGGAAAGAAAACTAAGTTGCATGTAATAACCTGTGTTTAGCAAAAAGTAATGGAATATTCTAAACAGGTAACACTGAACAACAAGAATTTTGTTCCGACTTAGAACAATGTGTCCCTTATGGTTTGATGTGCGATGAATCCGAAAATGCATCCCTTTTCTTCGTATTACGTAAGGTTTTTTAAGATATACTATGATTTCACTTTTCGATAAGCGCTCCCCCAGGAAACATTTGGCGCGTGTTGGCGGTATAAACCAAAACAAAAGCTAATGTCTTTTATGATTTTATGACTTATTTCCGGTTTCTTATGGTTGTGAGTTTCAGTATTTAAAGGAAATGTTTTCCAGTTTGAGTGAGGGCAAATTAAAAGAGGCCATTTTCATCGGTCCACAAATTCACAAAGTTAAGGCTGACCCTTTGTTTGAGAAAAATATTTCCGTTACATAAAGAATGACATGGCGCGCTTTTAAAGGCGTTTTCTCAAATTTCCTTGAAAATTCTAGGACAGATAACTATATAGAACTTGTTATGGAAACCATGTTAATTGGAACGGACAAAATGGAGTGTAATATGTCTCTCAAAATACACTTTTTACATTCTCATTTGGATTTCTTTCCTCCTAACTTTGGAGCGGTAAGTGACGAGCATGAGGAAAGATTTCATCAAGAAATATCTGAAATGGAAAGGCGATATAAAGGAAGATCATCATCCATCATGGTTGCAGACTATTCTTGGTCCTTCTAAAATACAGTCCTTGGTCTAGTTATAAACAGAAGTCATCCAGAAAATTATATTAAATGTAAGTTCAAATTCCGGGATTTTTCCCATTATACGCATGAAATATTTATATTGTTGTCCTGTTTTAAACGATGTAACATTATTTTTGTATCCAGTACACATTTTCCAAATATTATGGTGAATTTTGAATTCCTAATGTGTTGCAATTTTATCAGTAGCCGTGAAAAATTAAAAACAAATAAGTTTTGTCAAAAAATTCAATTTATTTTCAACGGAAAATAGTACGTGATGGGGTAATTTGGATTTTGAATTCAGCTTTAGGGTATTTCGGAGCAAGACAAAAAGTAAAAACTTATTCAGTGTAATTCAGTCCCTTTCGTCAGAGTGGAACATCGGTACGACGCTAGTTGACGTCCAATATGTCTCTACTTGGACACACCTCACATTCGTATTCATTCACGGAAAATAAAAGAGAGACCAGGTATGGACTCAGGTAATGGATTGTGCATTTCAAGAATAACAAAATCTATTATTGATGACGCAATGTTTTTCTGTACGCAATTCCATTAAATTCATCTACCACATTATTGTAGTTAAATACATCCGAATGTAATAATAACCTACACTCTGGGTGAATTATAACGACATCTTGGTTTTTCTCAAGATACGTCTCAAGACCATTTTTCTTCACTTATAGCGAGCTGCTATTGATGAGTTTTTTGCTGTAAGTTCGCGGGTTTTTCGTGGGTAAATTTTTTCCAAGATTAGAAATTTGCTATCCTTTACTGAAGACCGATGGGTTCTGAAATAAAAATAAGTTTCAAGAAAAGATGAATGGAATCATGACATCAGGTGATGGTAGAACAATAATGAAAAAAATCATTTTATGTAAGTATTATTATAACATGATTCTAAAATGAATAAACGAGATATATATTTGTACGTAATGACTTAAGTAGTCTGAATGTAGTAATCAAGACAGCAGTATGATTTATATTTGTTACAGTTGTTCGAAGGTACTGTAATTAATTTTTTTCACCTTTTCAAAGGTTAAATTTGCAATTTTTATATTTTTAATTCGTACTACGTCATGGCCACGAGATATAATCATATACTTTGTCTTTCCGGGTTTTACTTGCAAATCTATCTCCTTACTTGTTTCAAGTAAAATTCCCGTGTTTTCCATAATAGTTTGTGCATTTTCTCCTAACATGTTCACGTCATCTGCATAAACAAGCAGCTGATGTTCAATTTCAAACCCCCTCTGTTTTCCTGGACTCTCCTAATGGTATATTCTACAGAAAAATTAAAAAGTAAATGTGACAATATCAAATTCACCGACACCAGAGGACCGTAGACTACAGTTGACACAGCTATCATTACCGGTACTGAATTACTGGAATATTGAGGTCATAAATTTTGGGAATACTAAATTGATTGTTTAAAAGGAAATACGATGCTTACAATCAGATAAAGATTTATGAGAAACAACGTTTTCAGAACCAGTTGTAATAACAGTGTGTTAAATTGTTAAAGTTAGTAACAAAAGAGTCTAGCAAGATATTTTACAATGTTATGTCACTAAATGGTCCACACGTTATCAATTTCGTAGTTATAACATAGAAAGACCTCCAACCATAGAAAGACCGCCAATCCAATGGCGGAAAAAGTTGGAACTACATCTTATATTACTCTGCTCGATCGGTATTATTCTAAAAAATTATTATTACTAATATTTTTTCACATTACACACCATAGGAACGTAATGGTTTATTAGTTAAATTGAAATGTATAACCACAATATGCGTACCACATACCGAAATAGAAAAATCGAAAAAGAGAGGAGAATTGGGAGGACACATTTAAAAGGTACGCAAAACGCGTCCTTGCAAGAGGTTGGGGGCTGTAAGAAACTAAATATGTGAGCTCCAAGCCTGTTGGTCGCTAGTCTCACTCCGGGTTACGCTGCTCCACTGAAGGAGCTCTAGAAAATTTTGAAGGGGAAAATCGAAAATGGACGTAACCTCTTAGGTACCACATACACGAGGGGAATGGAAATGTGATCAAAATGATCACGGGACGGGACGAGGAGGAGATGGCTGGTGTAGATCTGCACATTGAAATGAACTGTCATTTCGCAGTGCAGGAGGAGTCGAGAAGACTCTGTCGTCTGTTGTTCGATGACAAGGCAGGTGAAGACCGCCAGGAGAGACGCCGTGAATTCTGAATCTGCAAATTGAAAGGTTCCCTGTCCTTTCGCATTGCGACATGAGTGACGTTGCACATGTACTTGATAGTTTTATAGACTCTGAACTAGGGCATTAAGTTGTTTGGTAGAAAAAAGGGGTGCTTAGGGGAAGGGCATATAGGTCCGTGGCCCATTTCTTTTAGGGCTCATCCCGATATTTGTCTTAACGCCTTAGGAAAACCACGGAAATACCTTAGGCAGGATGAGTTGTCTCAATATAAGAGGCTAGCCAATTTGGCTTTTAGGTAATAGGTCGATTGATTTATGAATTTAGCATAGATGTAATTTTTAATTAATTTAGAGTAAATAGGGGGTTCATGGGGATATGAGTGCAGGTCCGTGTTTCGTTTGACATATGGATATGATTTATTTTTAAAGGAGATAAATTTGCCCAAATGGCGAGTATCCAACCAGGGTCTCCCAGTTCTACACACTGGGCGCTCTAAACACTGGGCTACGCCGAAGTTGAACTCACAGCACAGAATCGAATTTTTCTCCATTGGTTCTTTTCCCTTAGTGGCCTTACTCTGTGTTCGACTTGTTGTATCTTTTTTTCTCATTGCTCGTACTTTTCCTCTTTTTTTTTTCTATGTATCGTTGAAAAAAATAATATATCTGTCATCGTGTAACAACCAAACAAATCTCCATTACCAAATTTCTGGGACGCGAAAAGCAATTTAAGCACATTACATAAAAATGTAACTCTCTAATTATAATTAAAACAGATATCTTAGTGGTTTGTGGAGCAAATGCTGTAAACTAAGTTCATTACAAGTTCAAATATTTTTGTTTCCCAGTTTTTATTTTCAATGAAGAATACCAGATATTTTGAAAGTTATTTGCTTTCATAATAATGAAAGATAGCCTACTCCATTTGAATGGTTTCTTTATGCCAAATATTTTTTCTTGAGCCTATCCACCTTCAGTTCTTGAGTTTCAATGCGAAATCGCAAATAAAAATGTAAGGAAGAACAGTGTGGTTTTCATATGGGAGTAATGCAGTAGCTATTTCAGGTCATTGCGGATTGTAGGTGAGAGTTAAGAAAATGTCAAGTTTGCCAGATTTGAGACATTAGACATAGCATCTTGGTATTGCAGCAGCATGTTTCGTGAACTACCCTGAAATGTAGAGGGCAGAATCACTTTTGCCCACTAAGAGATTTTACTGAGGTGAGCGGGAGACTGCTAAATCTTGTAGTCCTCTTATTTTATCAGTAAGTAATACCCCTTGCTCTTTCCTCAGGAATTGTAATGTTTGCGCTTCCTCAAGATAATACTGATCTACCAAATATTATTGGATTTAACTGTGTGAATAATGAATGTGTGAGAAATGATTACGTACAGGAATCCTAAATGGTACAAACTGAAGTAAAATCATTCTAGTGGACTTCTTTTGCTGGCGTGGTGCAATGTGTTGCAATTGTGATTCAAAAGGGAAGAGAAGGGGATATATTATCGTATCACAGTGAGGGCTTAGTTTGGTTCCGCTTGTCTGTCATGCACAACATAACGGTATTTTGGTGACTCACCACCTTCGCATACAAAAACACCCGCAGTGTCCTCTGCAATGAGTTCATTGTATCGCCTTTGACTTAACCCAATGATCACGAAACGTAAATCTGCAGAACGCACGTTTTCTTCATTTGCCAATATTTGTCACGCATTTTCGTAGAAAATAGCATAAAGATTGTTAGCAACAATATCTGACAACATTTTGAATGTATTAGGTACCTGTAATTGCTGGACACCATTTTGGCCACTTAAAACGTTAGCATATGTTGAATCAATGACGTATAATTGGCCATAAACGTGTAATGAATTGTTAATGACGGAAGATCAGAGACGTAAGTTTATTTATGTATTATCCCATATATTTTCAGCAGTATAGGCTATTGTGAGGAATCTATTGCTGAGATGTGGAAAATGAGGCGAATTCTATATCAGAGTTGTAGAATCTTCTATGCGCTCTAAATAAAATTGTTCATCGTAAATCTTTAGCAGTTTCAGTTTTTCATTCGTTGCTGGTTGCGGGAAATGAAACAACTCATCACGGCAGCAAGAAGTGAAATGTCCCATTCTCAGTCCAACAAAACGATATCCATGGCAGTGATCACAAATCTAATGGATTAAACCAAATTAATATGAAATTAATTTTAATATTTAATTAATTATTAAAGAAGCAGCTAAAATAGGAAGCAAGACTCAATTACTAATGCCTCTTCCATAGCACTGCACTACTACCTAGGAAAATTATAGAATAACACATATGTATAAATACCTAAACGACACCGTCATTAAATATACAATAAGGTAATTCGGGGGAAGATGCCAGTTGGGGGAAGACGCAACTTTCTTTGCAGTTCTTTTATGTGTCAGCAATTGACAGCGCGGATCCTCTAGTTTGAAGATTGTTGACGGAGTGGACACGTAGCGTGTGCATTTGTCTTACTTTATTGTCTTTCATCGCCGTTATTTTGGATCTTGTGAGAATATAGTCTGGTGAGTACACACTTTATAATATTTCGTTGCTTATCTTTAAGGTTCATAGACTGATGTTACATTTTAAATGGGATATCTGCTACATACGTGAGTTGTGCATTTTGTTACGCACACTAGACATACAGCTACGGCAACAACCTTGCGGCAGTAGGCAATTAAGTGTTAGTGGCGTCTTCCCCTTATAACTGGGGGAAGACGCAACATGGTTAAGAAATACATTATTTAACCCATAAATTATGTTTTGGGAAGGTTATTATTTGATAATATGTTACATTATATTATTTTACATGTTCTCTGATACTTTACAAAAGGTATCAATGATTAAAAATGTAATTCACATTTCATTTTTATGCAGACGATGACTTGAGACTGCAAAATAAAAACAGATTGGACATCTTATCAAAATAAAATTTAATTCGAGCAGCTGAAGATTTAAAGTATGGACAAAAATCGTCATGGGCTGCAGCGAGGGTGTGTGGCATTCCATACAGAACTCTCAAATGACGAATGGAATCTTCAAACATTACTAAATGCTCACGAGATCCTTCCACTAGCGGAGCATGTGGCAGTAGACCTACATCAATAGTTGCTTCCATCAGAACGAATAACGGGATTTCAATGCTGGAAACAATCAGCCCTATTCCTAAGTAAGGAAATCTAAATTCTTGGCGCGTAAAAAACAAACAGCGTAGATCTCAACTACACCACAGAGAAGAGAAACTATGCGGAAAAAGGTCAGAAAAAAAGAAACCTTCCCAACGAAGAAAGAAAAAGAGATTTGTAAGTTCATCTTCCTCTTCTTCTGGTGACGAAATTAGTCACGATGACAGTGGTAATAGTTTTGATGAGGAAGATGATTTTTGTTGTTTGTTCTGGACACTTTTACGCTAAGACAGGTTCCACGTGTGACTGGATTCAGTGCACCGCATGCAAGAAATCCTTGCACGAAGATTGCAGTGGTGATAATTTGCAGTGTATGAAATATGGTCCAGGCACGTACTAACATTCAGAATTGTGTCCTAATTAATCAATTTTTGCAAAATAATCATGAAACAAGTTTATAATTAAATTCATAGATGTTTCTCTGTAGTTGTAATAAAATGCACATAAAATATTCCAATGTTTATTTTATGTATGCCATTTACTATGTTGTTGCATCTTACCCCATACCAAGTGGCATCTTCCCCGTATATATGGGGGAAGATGCCACCCTGACGCGAGTTCTTTTAACATGAAAAATTGTTAACAATATACGCACTTGCAAAGAAACCAATCGTTATACAGAGCAAATTACAATTGAAAAATACGATAAATTTGTTTGTATTGGCTTATCACTTCAGGTTTGAGTTGTATAGCCAAGAAATACCTTAGTTGTGGCGTCTTCCCCCGAATTACCTTATAAAAAACTCACACCAGTTGATTAATAACACTGTAAAATTATTTAATTTTTAACAACAATATTGTTATCTTACGTAAGCTTCGTAGTTTTCAGTATTAATAAACACATACTTTATATGCGTCACTCAGTAAATTATAGAAATGAAGATCTAATTTAAGATATTCTTTATGTCTACTTATATAACTCCAAGAGATTTCTCTTTCATATCACAAATAACATTAGTGTGTATAATGACAAATACTCACATCATCGCATTAAGTACAATAGTATTTCATTTTAATGGAAATAATATCAACAAACTTTCTTAAGTTTTGTGGTTAATAACCAGTATACAGCTATACTCAGAAGATTACACACCAGAGAATCAGACCTATAGACTGTTCTTAGTACGTGTTGAAGTTTTTTAATAACCAACAGAGAAACGTTCTAAATAAATTACCCAAATGAAGATCGACATATTGGCATTATGATGTCAGAGAATCTGAGCCCTAAATATGTCAGCAATCATTCAGGCCTTTCTATGCTATTGTTTATTGTAGTGTGTGTATTTTGTCTTTTTTTCAGAAAAGCCATTAGTTCTCAAAACAGACGACAGATTAATTTTTTAAAATAGGTAAAGTTTATAGGAAAAATGATATTTCACTGAAAACGATTATATTTCCGCATATCCTTGGATGCCAAGCTTCAAAGTGAGGCGTCATTAATTAAACTCCGTTCAGCCGTTATCCCGTAATTTCCATTGCCATGTATATATATATATATATATATATATATATATATATATATATATATGCACTAGTACAGTCAGAAAGTACCGGAACTTCGGGTAGCAACGCCATGCTCTATACGCAATTTCTCTGCCTTGTCCGTGTGGTATATGACCTATTCTCCAGACGTATAGTCTCAGTGCGGCTGCGCATGAGAATGGGGAAGACTAATATAGCCGGAAACCAGTCGAAATACAGTGCAGCTCTCAGCTTCGTTTAGTGAACTCGTGTGATACAGTTGTAAAATGAGCTTGAAAGAACAGAGATGTAACATTAAATTTTGTGTTAAACTCGGTAAAACATTTCTGAGACTTTGTCACTCATGCGCCAAACGTATGGAGAAGCAATGTCTCCGACCCGAATGTATGAGTGGCACAAGCGCTTCACAAGTGGCCGTCTTTCAACGGATGATCCATGTTCAGGAAGATCCAGATCGGCAAGAACGGAAGAAATGATAGCTCGAGTTGCGCAAAAAATCAGACGAGACCGCAGACAGTCAATACATGATGTGGCTACTTTATTAGGCATTTCGCATGTGTGATCACGTTGTTCCAAGAAATCTAACAGATGAGCAGCGGGAAGAGCGGCAACTGCTTAGTGGAGACCTGACTGACAGGGTGGACCAGGATCCAACTCTCTTTCACAGAGTCGACCTGGTTGGCGAGTTGGTATAGCGCTGGCCTTCTATGCCCAAGGTTGCGGGTTCGTTCCCGGGCCAGGTCGATGGGATTTAAGTGTGCTTAAAGTGTGCTTAAATGCGACAGGCTCATGTCAGTAGATTTACTGGCATGTAAAAGAACTCCTGCGGGACAAAATTCCGGCACATCCGGCGACGCTGATATAACCTTTGCATTTGCGAGCGTCGTTAAATAAAACATAACATTATTATTATCTTTCACAGATTGATCACAGGCGACGAGACATGGGGTTTCCTTTACAACCCGCAGCCAAAGTGGCAGTCTTCAAGTGGAAATCTCCCGGCTCACCACGGCAAAAGAGATTCCGTGCCAACCGATCAAAGGGGAAAGTAATGCTTTAAGTGTTCTTCCATATCCAGGATCTCGTACACCACTTTTAATCTTTTGCCTCCCCCCCCCCCCGACATCTTTCCTACAGTTTTGTACTTCTAATATACTCTTACATTATTTGCTGGTAGTTCTGTTATATGTTATCAGACAGCGTTGTGTTTCCTTTCTTTTGTTTTTCTTATTTCTCTTTTTTCTTAATATGGTGCGTTGATTTTTTTTCTACCAATCATCTTTGTTTTTGCTTTTTACTCTGAGAGCTGCCGTCTGATTGGCTGATTCAAAAATAACGGCTCTTGTCTTCCGGGTTGTTCGTTCCCGATGAGACAGACTGGGTGTGGAAGAGTTGTCTCGGAGTCTCTGGAATACTACGATGGCGAGAGGACCTTAGCTGCGGAGTTAAAATGCAACTGTTTTAATAAAAATGAAACTGAATCAACAATGCCTTCTTGACCAGTAACTGTCCACAGAGTTCAATGAAGATTCCATAGTTGGCACACCTGATAAGAAAACAGCTGTTCATAACACACTACTGCCATCTATTAGCGTAATATTTATAATGTTGAGATGGCACAAATTTGAAGACAGTTTTGTATCTTCGTAAGTCATTTAATATTTTATTGTACTGGAGTACTTCGTTACTTCTAATCTTTATATACTTTCTTCTAATCGTGTAATAGTCAATTAAATCCCACTCGAGTTTTGATTTTCTCTAGATAAATCAAAACCTCTAGTGAGATTACTGTTCATAAAAGGAAATGTAATATAGACTAGAAAAATAATATATTAATTAAATGACAATATAATCAAACAAAGACGGTAAATTATACTTTTAAGTGTCAATGAAACAACGAAAATTTGATTTTAACTTACACTAACAGCCTTAATTATAAAGCCATTCCGTCTGCACCTCATGGTTTATTAGTGTAGAGATTATTCCTTCGCGCATTTTTTATGCTAAAACTCCATTTATTATTATAACTTATTTCCTCTTTCGTTCAAAAAGTTGTGTACATTATTTCAAAATGGCAGTAATTAAATTTACATACTAACCCTTTTAACGCAGTTCATTACAATTTCTTCTATTTTATATTTTGTCATTAACGTTTTTATATTAACATTATGCAATAAAGCCAGTTGTGAAAAATAACAACTACTATAGACTATGAGTTTTATTTAAAGAAAAACAGATGTTAAAAGGATTAGGTAAATTGTAATTGGGTAACTAAGTTGTTGTTTCGTCAACTGTTCGAAGATGTCTGAACCTCTCAAGTCATACTATCAAAGCATCACATATAAGGCCAGGAGATAATGGGGTAGGGTGGCCAATTTTCCCCCTCAATCGTATATATCGCAAATAGCTACATATTACACTGATCAGACTTCTTATCATACATAGCATCTATGATGTATGACTAGCATTATTACGTATTCCACACCATAATGAATGAATGGTAGCCTGTGGAGCTACGTAATTGGCCTATATTACGATATTATTTAACTCTAAGTTTAAATATTTTGTCCTTAATCTTACAAATAATATGCTTCCGGGAGGTGTAATAATTTCTTTATTCTTTTCCATTCAACTATATCAAGTCGCTCACAACAGAGGACATTGGTGTACATTCAAAAAGAGCTCATTTCAGAGCTACATAATTAAAAAAAAATGTGTAATAAAAATAGTAAGTTATTCAAGAAACATGCAATTGCAATTTAGACCTACCATAAAGTAGAATTAGGATACAAATTGTAAATTACTTAATTGTGCAAGATATTTAGTCAATATTTTGAAGCTCAATCTGCAACATAATGATATTATCGCTAAGTACTGCATTAACTTACTGTTAGTATTAGCCACCGGCGTAGCTCAGTCGGCTGAGGTGCTTGACTGCGCTCGGGCGTGGGTTCAATTCCCGCTTGGACTGATTTTCTGGGTTTTTCCGACGTTTCCTCCAACTGTAAGGCGAATGTCAGATAATCTATGGCAAATCCTCGGCTTCACGTCGCCAAATACCATCTCGCTATCACCAATTCCATCGACGCTAAATAACTTAGTAATTGCTACAGCGTCGTTCCATACCCAGCAAAAGGAAACACTGGCTTACCCTAGAGTTTCGTGGGATTTTGGATGGCAGTGTCCAAATACTGTTGTAATATCATGTTTTTATTGGGCTTCAACAAGATTTTAAATGATATTACAGTTATATCCGTATTTAGTTCAAGTCAGAAAACGACTTGTTAATTTCAATAGATAAGACAAAAATAATGGCATTCTGTGTTAAATACACTGCAAGATCAAAGATCATGATAGAAAATAAAATATTGGAACAAATAACAAAATTCAAATAGGATGTAATATCAGCTATAAATATGAAAATAATATTCAAATGAAAATACATTTATTCCAGAGAATATGTGGTACATTATTAATAGAACACTCCAAAAAAAAAAAACCACGAAAAGATAGAAAAATAAAATTTTATAAAGTTATGGCCGCGCCTGTTCTTCTGTATGGGTCTCAAACTTGGGTTCCTACTTAGAAAGAAATTAGCAAAATTCAAGAGGCTTAAATGAAATTTTTAAGTGAAGTCAAAAGTTGCACAAGATTGGACAAACTTTATAATGAAGATATAAGGAAAGAATTGTATTGTATTGTATTGTACTATATTGCATTTATTAACATTCCATGGTATTCGTACATTGCTTCATAGCAGGAATATGGAACAAATCAAAAACTTAATGATTAATCGTATAGAGCAATGTCTTTCCCCAAGCGTTTCCAGAAGGACTTCTGTACACAGCAATCCTTCCGTAGCACAGATTCGTGAACAATACTCGTATATTCCACATGCTATCCTTCTAGCAGGACGTATTTATCTGTAACATCCTATCGGCAGTACGCAAGTTATGGGTCCTGCCGGTAGTACCCTGTTGTCCTGTCAGAAGGACGTATTATTTATTTTGTTTTTTTTTTTTTGTTTTCTTTATTTATTCATTTAGTCTATTTATTATTTTCAATACAATATACATTAGTTTTATTGATTTTGTAAGTAGAAAGAGAAAATTAGTAAATTAATAATTCTATTTATTATTTCCAATACAGTTAACATTAATTTTATTGACTTTGTAAGTAGAAAGAGAAAAGTAGTAAATAAATAATTGTCTTTATTATTTTCAATTCAATTTAAATTAGTTTTATTTGTAACATTAGAATGACAACTGAATAAATAAAATTTTATTCAAAACATATGAGGAAAGTAAATAATGTAGTACATGCATATGTGAATAATAACATTTTTGCTTTACTTTTTATACATACTTGCTTGTGAAATAGAATACTAGGTCAGATATTAGACGATATTATTTAAAGGAATTTGAATGTAAGAAATTTAAAAGTGTCATTTATATGGCTTGACTAAGTCCTATGAATACTAACTTTCATGAAATATGCAGGAATTTCATTCTGAATGTGAAATGCACAACAGTCACGTTTAGTTTGAGGACTACACATAACTGCTCTTGGGCCACAAGCAACATAAATGTAACTAGCTTGTTGTTGTATCTTCCTGATTCTGGAGCAAACAATACAATTTCTCTGGATTCTTATTGTTTCTTGTCAGACTTTTGAAGAATTACACTACTCAACAAATTTGAACTTTTTTTTTTCATAACATTAATAAAATAGACTGAACTTCACTAATTTGCATGCTCTAAACAAGAAAATGACATTGAAAAGTTCGTAACACGTCACGTTCTTGTGTTGTAGATACTTACTTGATACATTGAAAAATCAGGATTTTTTTTTACCTATTAAAAATTACTTTGTTCTCATTTTTTGTGTGAAAATTTCCAAGGGCAGCTTAGATATGATAAAACTGATACATTAATAACTGATCAGCTATTAAGACTTATAAAAACCATACTTCGTGCAATAAAATAGAGAAAGATAAAAAATACCTTCATTTTTTCTCTTATGAGAACTGGAATCGTCCCTTTTTAAACACTAGCAATGATCGCTCATCATCGCTGGATCCCATCTTCCTTGATATCGTTGCTCCATTGTAGCATTGTTTTGGTGAAATCGCTCTTCGTGTTCTTCACTTAAGTTGCCAAGTTCTCAGGAAAGAAGTCTAAATGTGAATGTAAGAAGTGGATCTTCAGTGACATACAGCAGACCATTTTTTGTAGTTTCTTAGTAACGTCTCTGTTAATTGGCGACAATTTTCTGCCTTGTGATTCTCTAAAAACCCTTTGATGCAAAAGATTTTCATGCTGGTAATTCCTTGGGGTTAAGTCTTTACTAAAAATGCTGTCCTTCAGAAGTTTTCTAATTTTTGGACCAACAAATATGCCTTCTTTTAACTTAGCATCACTGATTTCAGGGAGCAGAGTCTTTAAGTATTGACAGGCTTCTCCACTCTTATCTAGACCTTTCACAGAATTTTTCATTAACTCTAGTCTTATATGCACTGGAGGAAAAAGTACTCTTTCACGTTGCACTAGCGGAGGATATTTAATATTATGCTCACCAGGAATATAACCTTGTCTGATAGGCCAGTTATTCGCACATAATGTTGTACTGTTGCTCGGCTGTCCCACAAACATAAAAAACAACATAACTTAGTAAACTCTCCTTGAAATCCAAGCAACAAAGCTATTACTTTCAAATGCCCACAAATTGCTCAGCGATGTTCATTACAATTTACTGCATTCAATATTAGTGACATGTTTTCATAAGTTTCTTTCATAGTGACTGAATGAGCCACTTATGAAAGGTGTTGTATTGCCATTGTGCAATAAATCTGCTTTTAAGCTTAGTTTTGATGAATCGATGAACTGTAAGTGATGAGCAGTCTCTTCTTCTATTCAATATCTAATTCATCCATCAACCCGTTCACATTTTTGCAGGCACATACAGAATTTTCCATTACAAAATAACTAGTCAGTTTATCGTTTCGTTTTCTGAACACGGAAATCTTGGTATCTTTTGCTAATAAGTTCAGCGTGTTGCTTCGAAAGATCTAAATCTCTAACTAGGTCATTAAGTTCTGGTTGTCGTATCAGATGTGGTGTTCTATAATGTTCGGGAATGTTGGTGGGATCAGCGGAAGTTAAAGGGTAGTCTGAGGATTCTGATAGTTCGTGTTCCTCTGGAATGACAATCTTCCCCACTGGGCGGAGGGATAGGGAGAGGAAGTTCAGGAGAATGTAGCACGGGTCTTATGGCTGGTGGGAGATTAAGATACACAATTTTATCTGTAGTTTTTCTTGAAAATCCCTCTGTTTTGGTAATACAGAAGTAACAATCTTCCATATGACTGGTAGGCTGTCGCCAAATCATTGGAACAGCAAAAGACATGTTATTTTTCCGCCGCAACCACTCTGTTATCTACACGTAACATGTTACACAACACACGTGTGGTGCCCAATTTTTGTCTTGTTCATCCACTTTACAGACAAAATACAAGTAATATGCCTTTTTTTTACGTTGTCTGTAATTGATCGACGTTGTGATTTCAAAGTTAATTCCCCACAAACATAGCAGAAACTATTTGAAAATTTTTACATGAACGACGATTGTGATCCATTTAACACTATTACAGAATAACTAATACCGCTCACAACACTTCCACAATCAGAACTAATCGTTAAATTGTGCATTTCTTGTCTAAAGATACAACAACGACCGTATTTCCTCCTTTCCCTTAGTAAGTTATAGCCAGATGTGACCTACCCTCCGTGCAGCTGCATAAGGTAATAAAACAATAAACCATCGCTAAGGGTAACACTAATTTAACCCACAAACGTCAAAGTATGTTTCAAATGGTACCTTAAAAGAACGGAAATTATATATAATTCTGTAAAAGATCTACGTTAAAGAAAAGCACCTCTTTCAAAGTGGTTAGATTTTAACACATTTTTATATGATTCACTAGCTAAAAATAAAAGTTTCTGAAAATATGTGACGCGTAGGCACTTTTTCAATGCCATAATGAGGACATATAAATTACATAAACATAATTATTCTTGTCCATGTTATGAAAACCTTGTTGAGTAGTGTTACTGGAGTTAGAAGAAATGCCATTGTTGGCTACGTTAGTTATGTCTGAAGCACGAATCCACGTTATTCTATTATCAATATTTCATTTTATTTTAACCAATTTCCCACGTACCTTCAATACAGTTCCTTCACGAACTCTTTCGTACCATGTATCACTACAAACAGACTTACTCCAAGTGTTATTTTCATCTGCATCAAAGAGAATTGCTTTAACGATAACTCGCGCACCTTTACTGAAAGAATCCCCTATATCTCAGCAAAAATATATCGTAAAAATGTATTTTTTTTTGCGCTAATAGAGAAAGAAACGCTCTTGTCAATGGTCTAGGTGAACATTCTCTCGGTAGGACAGGAAATCTTACATAATCACTTGAACTTGGTAGGACGATGAGGACATCTTGTCGTGCCGATAGAACGCTGTACGATTAATCATTAAGGGAACCAGTTAATGATTAGTGATTAATCGTACAGCGTCTCAATAATCGTTTCAAATTAATAAAGGTTCAAAGATAGATACATTTAAAAACACAAAGCCTTTTCGGACAACGTTAACAGAGACACTCTGCATTTTATCAGGCCTAAAACCCATCATTATCAAGCTTGAAGAAATGGCCAAGCAGTACAACACGAGAAAAGATCCAAACGACGAAAGAAAAGCACCAGATTACAAGAAATAATTTCATCCAGCAGATAGGAGACGCTGCGGCGTTATAATGTCGCTAGCTTGTGTGGGAGACTGACGGCGATATCGGAGCGAGACGGAGAAAGAAGTTTCCCGCCCCGTTAAATTTTTATCACGTCGTAGCTCCTATGGCAGTCAATCAATCGCGCTATAACTTTTACCATTGATAGGTCAGTGTCTAAGAAAAGCATATAAAATATTCAAAATCAAAATATTTTTCCAAAAGACAGAGAAAAAATAGCAACTTCCAAGTGATATGTTCAAAGTAGACATTCAGAGGTTCAAAAGTTGGTAGGCGGAAAAATTGTTTATTTTTCACTTTATGTGGATGGTCAAAATGAGAAAAATGTTGAGGAATAATGTAAATTACTTTTAAAAGTTGTCGCTACTCAAACTCTTTAGGCCTACTGGTTTCCGAGTTACGGCACGTTGAAAGAAATATTTTCGCCGGCGAAGAACGGAGACTGAACCTTTTGTCCGATAAAAGAGAAAGAAGCTGAAATAATAGTAATAAAAAAACTCGTAATACCAAATTGTCGTGCATCGCTACGTAAGACACAACCTTTTGTCTCTCTTGTATCACTACTACTAGTTTTACACAACAACATGGTGTAAGAGAAACATTCCTTCACAAGAACCCAATACAGACGATGTTTCAGTCGAATTTGTGATGAACAAAGTTCTTTGGGGCTTTCCAATATTAATTCTCCATTCAATATTGAGTATCATAATTCCTGTAGGAAGTATTCACAACGGCGTGGCGCGACATCAGTCTGAGGAGGCGTACCACTCCTCCGGGGTGTGGAAGTACACTCGTGGATCTTCACAGGAAGCTTAAGACGGGCAGGCTGAATAAGCGCAACAAAAATATGGGAGCTAGTAACGCACAATAAGTTCATTGGTGATATAGTGCTAGCCTTCGGGTTCATCCTCCATTGCCAAAAGAAAAAATTACACATGAAATAAAATTGGAATTAGGTATTAGTTGTCATTGTTGTAGAATATGCCCTGTGAGCCTTTTGTGATCAGATGGTCTCATAATACTTGAAGCTAACTACATTGCTACAAGTGTTACATCAAAGAAAGCGAATATGTTAATGCATAGAGCAGCGATGGGGAAAAGTAGCACAGTGTGTTCCCTTCCCCTCAATCACAGTTTAACCCCTCCCAATGTTAACTAGCAGACTACTCATTCCTATATCTGTTTCCGTCCAAATCGCGACCACTCTGTCACAACAAGTCTGCGAGTATCAGTGGTGGAATCATGTCCCACAGCAAAACAAAGACGAATGGGAATATAAGTACTTTTGTGTTCCTCGAAATAACAAAGCATTGTGTTTGTTGTGCAACAAGGAGGTATTCTGTTCCTTGTCTAGTTTATTCCGGCATTTTAAATCCCTCAATGAACAGAATTATAGTGAGAAGTATTTGGCAGATAAATATTTGAATTTGTACCTATTTATATCGTGGTGACATTGTTAAACAGAAATCCTGATATTACAGTATCGTGACGGTTTTGTGTAGTCGTTTTACATATTAAACGCTAATTTATGACCTTCTTTTTAAATAGGGCCATTCCGCAATAAGAAATTGGAAGAATTAAAACATTCACTAAAAACCAAAGACGAGCCAGCTTCAATTTGTTTAGCAACAAACATACTTCGTGTTATTTATATTTTTCTCAAAACATATAGCAGAGAAATTTAGGTGTTCTAGGAGGGGAGTAACAATTTCGGCCCAAGGTTTCATAACATAATAGCTAAATTCTTAAACTTTCAATTTGTTAATGCTCCTTACTAAAAAACTCAATTAAATATTACTGTTAACAGAGAAAATTTAAAGTTCAATTATTGTGATCTGTGTTTCTTCTTCTTCTTCTTCTTCTTCTTCTCCTTCTTCTTCTCTTCTTTACTTTTAATTCCATTATTTAATAAAATGTCTTAACATTATGTGGAATGCTCCCTGAGCACGAGTACGTAACTTACTTTTTCTGGGTGTGCTAGAGTGTTTTATATTAAAAAAAATCAATATGTATCTTTGTTTTGGCAATGAAGCATTATTATTATTATTATTATTATTATTATTATTATTATTATTATTATTATTATTATTATTATTATTATTATATTGTTGTTTCTTTTGTAATATTATTTATATATTTGTTAATTATTCGTGCTATCAATTCACCTGTTCCAAGGAAAGTGTTTGCATTCTATTTATTTTGTTCATTACTCATTCGATCTGTTTACCGAATGAAGAAACACAATTATTATTTTCGTTCTATTTATGTAATTTAAATACATTTTAATTACTAAATTTAAACGCTTGTTTCGTTCTATTAACATTTATCAGCACCTATTAGTTTAGGTCGGGAGTATAACAACACAACTATTACATCGCGTTACGCCATTGCACAGCTTTGGACTCTCCTTGTAAACAATCAAACACGGAAACAACGAAATACGTCTGACCTTGCTGTTTTAGATGTGGAGTGAGTAAGTTGCTGATAATGTTCGTTCCACCTCTTTTCCCCATCGCTAGCATAGAGTATTCTACAATGTGGACCATATTGATAGGACGCATTTCAAATGCATATATTTAGGTATGGGCGAAGCACATTTCTTATGCTATATGTGTAAAACATGAGTAATAATAAAATAGTACATAAGTGATTTAAGCTGAGCTCAAATGCTCTATACCGCCATGTTAAATAAATTATGCACAATTATGTTTCCTTTTCTCAGCCACTATTGAATATACACTGGAGTCCCACGTGGAATCTCCTGTTATGGAAACTTTTAATTTGGAAAGATAGTTGACTCCTCCCACTGCAGGAACACCACTCAATACGTTACTGATAAGGCGATCGCTTTGCTCATGCTCGACATTGACATCAAAAGATACAGTAAATAAGAAGAGATAAATTCAGATTCGTGTATTTTGGCTATTGGTTGTATTGTAGCCCTGGAATCAAAGATATGACGGCCTTTTGGAAAGTGTTCATAAAGTTATTCAATTGGTTTAATGCAACTCTCATGGCTTCACTTTCTCTTTCAAAACTATGATCAGAACCTGACTAAAGGTGAAGATTTTGCCGTAAATTCCCATACCTTAATTTCCATCTTTCTTCAGTAACCAACCATCTGTATATATTAATATTTGAGGAGAAAAATTCGTTCCGGCGCCGGGGATCGAACACGGGTCCTTGGTTCTACGTACCAAGCGCTCTGACTACTGAGCTACGCCGAATTCAATCCACAGCACCTGATCGAACCATCCTCCTTCAATGTTTCCCTTTTGGCCTGACTCCAAGTTAGTTACGTATGTTGACGTTTTATGTCCAAGTCAACTGCCATTATACAAGGGGCGCACTCAGCTGAGTGACATATTTGGCCGGGATTCCGCAGTTAAGTGCACAGTAATTTCTACAGAAATATGCACTGCTAGCTATGAGAATATTAAAGATATTTTATTAACTAGCCGTACCCGTGCGCTCCGCTGCACCCGTTAGAAATAAATATAAAGTAATTACATAATTAAAATTAAAATAGGACGTTTGATCCAGGGAACATTCGTGTTTGATAGAAGGATAAACCGTTTAATATGTTACTTAATTTAAATTGCATCCAAATAATTAAAATGCGATCATTTTGGTCCAGAGACACTCATTTGGTGCAATGACAATTCATTTAACCTGTTTCTTAATTTTTATTACATGCAACCATAGTTTAATGAAGATTGACATCATTTAGATTTAATGTGTATATTTTATTTTACTTGTTATAGGTTTCCATTGAATTATGGTAATAACTTAATTTTAACCCTTGTTTTCTACGTATTCAGTAAATGGCGCTTGGCCCACTATGGTTATGAACCCTTCAAATAACTTAAATTATATAGTATTACATATTATATTATATTATATTATATTATATTATATTATATTATATTATATTATATTATATTATATTATATTATACTAGCCGTACCCGTGCGCTCCGCTGCACCCGTTAGAAATAAAGATAAAGTAATTACTTAATTAAAATAGGACATTTGATCCAGGGAACATTCGTGTTTGATATAAGGATAAATCGTTTATTATGTTACTTAATTTAAACTGTATTTGCATAATTAAAATGCGATCATTTTGATCCAGAGACCACTCATTTGGTCATAAAAATTATTTTAGGAAATACAGGAAACGAATGTACAGAATAGCCTATCAAGTTTTCTGTGCATAAGAAGCTATTTTAATCTTACCTGTCCTCGATTCACTCAGAAGTTACTGTAATAACATTATAGCATTATGTCTATCTAGAGAAACTACACTTTCCAATGGTGAATTAATAATTAATTATCCGATATTACTTCATACAAACACAGAAACATTATCTGTAGGCTATCTTTCATAGCTTTCGATTGTTGCTGTCCAAGGCCCATTATAGACGAAGTCATTTGTTTTTTAATTCATTACACGGCCTTAGATGGCAGTTATTTTAATTTTAAAACTCATTTATCTCATTAAATATCAGTCCTATCAAAATTTTTGAAGGAATAAAACTTATCGCAAATTATTTTTAAAGAAACTTTTGTTATGTAATATTTTTCACAAAAATCAATAATAAGCGAGATATATCGATTTATTTAATTCAGGCCCCCTTATAACCCCCCTTTTAAATAAAGTATTTTAAATGCCATATAGCCTAAAATCTAAGTTACAACGAACTTAATTTATATTCCAATTTTAATCGAAATCCGTTCAGCCATTATCGTGTGAAAAGGTAACAAACATACAGACAGACAGACATACAAACAAAAATTTCAAAAAAGCGATTTTCGGTTTCAGGGAGATTAATTATATATGTTAGGACCAATTATTTTTGGAAAATCGAAAATTACCAGAAAAATTTCGGCTACAGATTTATTATTATTATAGATTATATTATATATTATATTATATTATATTATATTATATTATATTATATTATATTATATTATACTAGCCGTACCTGTGCGCTCCGCTGCACCCGTTAGAAATAAAGATAAAGTAATTACATAATTAAAATAGGACATTTGATCCAGGGAACATTCGTGTTTGATATAAGGATAAATCGTTTATTATGTTACTTAATTTAAATTGTATTTACATAATTAAAATGCGATCATTTTGATCCAGAGACCACTCATTTGGTCATAAGAACTATTTTAGGAAATACAGGAAACGAATGTACAGAATAGCCTATCAAGTTTTCTGTGCATAAGAAGCTATTTTAATCTTACCTGTCCTCGATTCACTCAGAAATTACTGTAATAACATTATAGCATTATATCCATCTAGAGAAACTACACTTTCCAATGGTGAATTAATAATTAATTATACAAATCGGTTAATTTTGCTCCCGACATTACTTCATACAAACGCAGAAACATTCTCTGTAGGCTATCTTTCATAGCTTTCGATTGTTGCTGTCCAGGGCCCCTTATAGACGAAGTCATTTGTTTTTTAATTCATTACACGGCCTTAGATGGCAGTTATTCTAATTTTAAAACTCATTTATCTCATTAAATATCAGTCCTATCAAACATTTTCAAGGAATAAATCTTATCGGAAATTATTTTTAAAGAAATTTTTGTTATGTAACATTTTTCTAAAAATCAATAATAAGCGAGATATTTCGATTTATTTAATTCAGGCCCCCTCATAACCCCCCTTTTAAATAATGTATTTTGAATGCCATATAGCCTAAAATCTAAGTTACAACGAACTTAATTTATATTCCAATTTTCATCGAAATCCGTTCAGCCGTTATTACGTGAAAAGGTAACAAACATACATACAGACAGACAGACAGACAGACAGTCATACAAACAAAAATTAAAAAAAAAAGCGATTTTCGGTTTCAGAGTGATTAATTATATATGTTAGGACCAATTATTTTTGGAAAATCGAAAATTACCAGAAAAATTTCGGCTACAGATTTATTATTAGTATAGATTATATTATATTATATTATATTATATTATATTATATTATATTATATTATATTATATTATATTATATTATATTATATTATATTACATTATATTATATCAGACGTTACTGTAATAACATTATAGCATTATGTCCATCTAGAGAAACTACACTTTCCAATGGTGAAATAATAATTAATTATACAAATCGGTTAATTTAGCTTCCGATATTACTTCATACAAACACAGAAACATTCTCTGTAGGCTATCTTTCATAGCTATCGATTGTTGCTGTCCAAGGCCCCTTATAGACGAAGTCATTTGTTTTTTAATTCATTACACGGCCTTAGATGGCAGTTATTTTAATTTTAAAACTCATTTATCTCATTAAATATCAGACCTATCATAATTTTTCAAGGAATAAAACTTATCGCAAATTATTTTTAAAGAAACTTTTGTTATGTAACATTTTTCGCAAAATCAATAAGCGAGATATTTCGATTTATTTAATTCAGGCCCCCTTATAACCCCCCATTTAAATAATGTATTTTGAATGCCATATAGCCTAAAATCTAAGTTACAACGAACTTAATTTATATTCCAATTTTCATAGAAATCTGTTCAGCCATTATCGCGTGAAAAGGTAACAAACATACAGACAGACAGACATACAAACAAAAATTTCAAAAAAGCGATTTTCGGTTTCAGGGTGGTTAATTTTATATGTTAGGACCAATTATTTTTGGAAAATCGAAAATTACCAGAAAAATTTCGGCTACAGATTTATTATTATTATTATTATTATTATTATTATTATTATTATTATTATTATTATTATTATTATTAGCCACCGGCGTGGCTCAGTCGGTTAAGGCGCTTGCCTCCCGGTCTGAAGTTGCGCTCAGGCGCGGGTTCGATCCCCGATTGGGCTGATTACCTGGTTGGGTTTTTTCCGAGGTTTTCCCCAACCGTAATGTGAATGCCAGGTAATCTATGGCGAATCCTCGGCCTCACCTCGCCAAATACCATCTCTCTATCATCAATCTCATCGACGCTAAATAACCTAGTAGTTGATACAGCGTCGTTAAATAACCAACTGAAAAAAATATATTATTAGTATAGATAGATTTGTCCTACAGAATATCTGTAATATTGACAATTAATATTTGAGGAAAAAAATTCGCTCCAGCGCCGATGATCGAGCTCAGTGGTCAGAGCGCTTGGTACGTAGAACCGAGGACCCGGGTACGATCCCCGGCGCCGGAGCGAATTTTTCTCCTCAAATATTAATTGTCAATATTACAAATATTCTGTAGGACAAATTAATAAAATATCTTTAATATCTGTATATATGTACAGCCATAAAAGCATAGAAGCATTTCTATATTTGAGAGATTTTACCAGAAGACGCACTTTGAAAATAAACATAGATTTCTACATTACGGAAAAAAATGGACTTCGGTGCGAGGTTTTATAAGTAGGCTGACGCACAGTGTGCAATTTTCCCAGTCGAGGTGGACTAAAATCAAATTTCGACTTGTTTAGTTAGACATAGGTGAATATGAACTCATGTTCTTTAACATTTGAAGAATGTTGTGAGAAATAGCTTTTACTGTTTTATCAGCGGAAAGCTACATTTAGAAGGTATGACTAATGAGTTCTTCCTAACATTCTCGCTCCTGTTCACTCGTAGACAGAGAGGCTTAATATGTGGATGAAAAAGAGTCAATTGTTAGTGATTTATTGTGTTGTGAGACAAGGAATCTGTTCAGATAGCTACGATGTATCCTATCTGTGAACTTATTATTGTTACCAAGTGTAAAAAAATAGGAGAGAAAAAGTGCTGAATTTACAGTCTTGTTTTTGCGATAATTTTAGAGCTCATAAGATAATTACACCAATTATGCTTCTGTCATGGCTGTACATAAGCCGACAATATTCAAGAAGAGGTTTTAAATTTTCATTTAATGTTTAACTTAAACTTGTTCAGTTCCTCTCTGAGTACGTTGTATTATTTTTATAGGGTCTATGGCTAACGTTGTTACAAAATAAACAAACTGAAAGAGTTGAAATGTAATACAGAATACGAACGTAATTAAATGTTGCTGTAGAAATAAAATCTCCGGACACACATGTAAAACAAGATGAGTATTAGTGAAACAAATGGATGTTATGATATTATTGTAGCAAATAATAGGCCTGAAAAAACCGGATGGAATTACTGAGGGATAAACAACTATATAAACATTAATTTAAAATAGCCTCTAGATATAGATAATCTGGAGTAGAGAGAAATAACAAGATCCAATTTAGAAACTAAAATCAACTGTCAGGACTATTATAGATAGAAATTGTAAAAGAGCACACAAATATTAAAATGTTTGTCATGTGGATCATGTAGAGTTGACCATAAAGCAATGATCGTCAGCACTCGTTCAAATGGATAAAGAGTAAGCGGAGCAACGTGTTGTGACCCGTTATGCAGCAGGAAGAGATAGAGAGCATACCCACTAGCAGTTATGAATTCACCACAGTGCAGTGTCTTCTCAACGGGTAAGAGCCGCTAGCCCCAAGGTGCTATGTGCTGATGACCGCTGCCATAAATGTTGTCAATGTCAAGCGCCATCATAGTTGGAATAAAAACAAGACACATTGAAACTAAATTAAACAAAATATAGATGAAATTACAGTTATGTAGGTGTGAATGTTTAATTTTTGTTTCGGTTTACAAATAAAGACTATGGGTCTATAGTAAGTGAAGTAATATAGGGTATGCAATTTATTCTGTTTTCATAAAAAGCGACATTTTAAAATAGTCCCAGTGCACAAAAAATTGTTCACCCTGGTTCACTAAAAGTGTATTATACGTATCTATTATGACTTCATTATTGCAGAACTTATGATTAGATATCATATTACCGGTAGCACAGTTCTGTAGCTGGTCTCGATACGGACATGTCACTGAAACAGACAGTGCGACATGGCTAATTTTTTATGAACTTCTGCACACTCAGGAGAGGTTATATCATAGACATGGTCACACAAGATACATTTGTTCACGACCTAGCTAGTAATAATATTAGCATTCGACAGTGGCTCATAAACTTGTAACAATAAGCATTTGATAGCCTGCCCATACTCGGTGAAGGGGAAGTGCCATTCAGGGTCAAATATAATTAGCAATCCGTCTAATTATTTATCATCCCGTTTTGCAGAGACAATGCAATTGGGATTGTTCTCTTTCATAAAGTTCCGTCCACACAAAAGCCCGCCACTGACATTGAGTCGCTGGAGACAAGAAGAAGAAGAAGAAGAAGAAGAAGAAGAAGAAGAAGAAGAAGAACATGTCATCATAATCATAAGTAATGCCCTGATATTAACTTTATCAAGGGAACCGTGATACGAAGGTTAGTAAATATAATAGAAGTACGAGACCAAACTTTGGAAACAAGACAAACTTGGTATGACGGGCGTCCATGAGATTGGAATTCTTCAAGACTTCACACCGGCCACTTTTAATTTTGTTGATGATAAATGGAAGAAATGGAGGCTGGAGAGTTTTGACGGAATGTAGATGGAAACGGAAGTACTCCGAGAAAATACATTGCAACATCTGCTTTATCCACTATAAATTTCATTACAACCTGGCAGTGCATCGAACCCGGACCGTCTGGATGAAAGACCAAAGAGAGCCACAGACACGGCCTATATAACGCCAGAGAGGTCCTATTCAGGTAAGACCAGGAATATTATTCATTCAGTGTTTGCCCAAGAGCATTCTTTCACTGTAAATCCAGCTTTCTCCAATCTTTCCTCTTTTCTCCCTACCTCTTTGTCCCCTCATATAACCCATATATCTTAATGTCGTCTATCATCAGATACCTTCTTCTGCCTAGAATTCTTCTCCCGTTCACTATTCCTCCCATTACATCAGCGTTGTCAGACAGAGCGTAAACGGAGCGGAGCGCTCCACTATAACTCGTTGCGTGCTCCGGTGCTTCCACAGACATAAGCAAGTTCACGCTCCGACTGGACGTCTCTAGCTCCACAACCGGTTTCGGAGCTTACAACTCTGACACTACTGCACTACATCCTTCAGAAGGCAGTTTCTTCTTAGCCAGTGACCCTACCAATTTGTTTTCCTCTTCGTGATCAGTTTCAGTATCATTCTCTCTTCACCCACTCTTTCCGACACAGCTTCATTTATTATTCTATCTGTCCACTTCACACGTTCTATTCTCCTCTATAGCCACATTTCAAATGCTTCCATTCGCTTCTCTTCACTTCGTCGTAATGTCCATGTTTCTGCCCCATACAATGCCACACTCCATACCAAGCACTTTACTAGTCTCTTCCTTAGTTATTTTTTCAGAGGTCTACAGAAGATGCTCCTTTTCTATTCTAAGCTTGCCATTACTATACTCCTTTTAACTTCTTGGCAGCTGCTCATGTTACTGGTTATAGTACATCCCAAGTTTTTGAAGCTGTTCACTTGCTCTACTGCCTCATTTAGAATTCGCAAGTTTACCTCTTTACTTGTCTCCCTATGACCATGGTATTCGTCTTGTTTGAATTTATCTTCATCCCATACTGCTCATAGCTGTCATTTAACTCCAGTAGCATATCCCTTAGTATCATTTCCTCTGCTAACAACGCCATATCATCAGCAAATCTTATGCAATTTACTTTTCTTCTTCCTACTTTTACCCCTCCCATGTTCTGAAAACAGTTATTCTCCAAATCCTTCAAGTAGATGCTGAACAGGGTAGATAATAAAGGGCATCCTTGTCGTACTTCACACCCTATTTTATTTCCTTCAAACATTTCTTCTCCTATCCTGATTTTCACTCGTTGTTTCATACAAAGATTATTGAAGGGCCTTCTCTATTTCCAATCCACACTTAATGTCTTTGGAATCCCCATCAGTTTATTTCAATTCACTCTGTCAAATGCATGATAAATTATTTTAAAGCTTTGAATTGAATACTATCCTCCTTTCGCAAGATCGAATATGTTTTTATACTTAGGCTTATTGTGAATTGTTTCAAACAATGACCCTATCCTACATTGTTCATATTACCATGGAGTTTCTTATTAGGTACATGACCGGCATAAAACAAACTGATCACAGAGTACTTCAAGTCTCATGAAACAAATATTATGCTCCAATAAAATGGATTATTATTTAACAATAACTAATGAAATATATGGAATCCAAAGCAGACAATAATTAATACAGACATCTATCATTATTAGAAAAAATGCGCTTTCATGACAGAGAGACTGAAAAGAAGCAATTCAACTATGAAAATGAAGGAAAATATACTTCAGTACTGGGCGAACACCGGTCAAGTAATGTAAGTAGAAAGAAACAAATTTACATTAAATTTGTGATAATCAGTTTCTGCTTTCTGAAAAGCAACTAATATAGTTCTTATGGTTTCTACTGTATTTTAAATGTGGATTCTTTTACATTTTACATAACATTGTCTGCTTGCAACCGAACGATCTGGAAGTTGAACTCTAGAAAATTCTCAAACTAATTAAGGCAAAATAACCACTTTTAACAAAAAATGTTTAAAACAATCCTGGTTGTTCTTTTCCTATTACTGCATAACGGACTCAAACATGAACTTTAAACAGATACTGAACTAACACTAGCTAAAATGATGCGCTCCCTAAGGTCCTTCGTAATTTATTATTAACTTTGTAATAAATAAATACGTATCGGCAGTCAAAACAAGACGATTCGAGACTCGGCCAGACCAGACAAGACCAAATAAATGAGTTTGTGGGTAACTAAATAAATAAGTTAAATAAAATTAAAATGAAATACAATAAAGTAAAATAAAATAAAAGAAATTGAAAATAATTAAAAATAAATAAATACGTGGAGGGATGAATAAAATAAATACATTTCTGAATTTTACATATAAATATAAAAGTACGGAATAAATATAGAACAAAACGAAGCGACAACCTATGAAGAATGTGTGTAAACATAATACTAGGTATCGTAAAATTGTGCATTTATAAACTTTGGTTCCTATAGACATTGCTAGACTGTGAAGAGCCTTTTATGCGATGTAGTTCAAGTCGCTATGTAGAAAATCTATTGATTAGCAAAGTTTAACTTTAAAAATAAAGGAATGTTTTATTATGGGAAGGAACGGTGGTCAAAAACAATTCTTTTGATTATGACTAACACTCATATGACTTCAGTATAATTTTTATTATATTGAAACGAATTGGGGGAAATATACCTAATTAAATAAGTTAATAGAACAGTTAAAAGTGTATTAATATTGCACTCGTTACAAATCTGATTGTTTAACAGTTTCTCACCTCTTCCAGGGACGGAGCTTCTAAGAATCCGTGCAGTAGGTCTTTTAGAAATGCCACACTAACGACACAATTTATCTTGCTTTCTTCTGGAGTGAAATTATGATTATAAACTAACGATGATTCAAGGCATGCTAACGGAGAAATAGCACCACGGACTGCAAAATAAATTTCAAACTAATCTCCATCATGGAGAATGACACACTAGCAGTTCGTGTGAACACTCGATAGTAATTAAATTCAAATATAAATCGAAATAAAAGATAAAGGAAACAAATGCCAGTAGAATAATTTGAAATGAAGGGTCATGAACGACAAAAATGGACTCATCAAGTTTAAACTTTGAAGTCTAACATGAAGACAATGATGAAGATCATAATGTCGATTGTGAACGCGAAAGAAATGTAAAAGTGATAAAAATAACTGTTAAAAGTGGTAACCACAAGAGCAGGCCAATATGCATAATACAGAGGGAATCAAAAGTCTGGAACCATTTAAATATCTTCTATATGCTTGATTTTCGATTATTATAGGTGTTACCAGTATTTGTAAGACCAAATGCTCTACCAGTGACACATTCGATTCTAGCCCTCAGCTATCTCAAAAGCCGCCATTTTGAATGCAACTTTGAAATTTTGAATGGAAAGGAGACCATGTAGGTACACACAATAGTGTGAAATTTTCTGAGAAAAACAATGGTGCAATCCGTTTTGAGATATCTCTTATCGTTTTCAAGTTATTTAAAGATAACTGTAATAATGACACAAACATTAGTTACTGCATCTACAGATATTTTGTAACATGATACAATACTAAGGAGGCTTCGGAAAAGGTATTTTTATGCAATTCTGATAATTATCTTTTCCTGCTTTACTATTTGGTTAACCTGTGACAGTTTCAATACATTGTTGTGATTATTTGAAGCTTTCCTATAACAAATTGCTTGACTTTGGTGATGACATTATCGAAAGAGGAAAAAAATGTATATCATTCTTCATTCTGGTAGGTTAAGTCACAGAAATGTTGCAGCAGACTGGACAAACAGTTCCCTGGCCACTGTATTGGTCGACGTGGACAAGTAGAGTGGCCGGCCAGGTCTCCAAGTTTTAACACCCATTGATTTTTTCATTTGGGATTACATAAAGAGCTTAGTAGGATGAAGAGAAAATTGAGAATGTGGAACATTTAAAGAACTGTGTCATTGAAGCCTGTGCTAAAGTCACCCCAAAATGTTACAAAATGTTCTATCCATATTCTCAATTTTCTCTTCAAATATCAAGCTCTTTATGTAACCCCGAAAGAGAAAATCTAGGGGTGTTAAATGTGGAAACCTGATCGGCCATTCTACTAGTCCACGCCGACCAATCCAGTGTCGAGAGAACTGTTCGTTCAATCTGCTGTAACATTTCTGTGGCTTAACGTATCAGAATGAAGAATGATATCAATTCTTTCCTCTTTCGATAGTGCCATCACGAAAATCAAGAAATTTGTTATAGGAAAGCTTCAAATAAACACAACAATGCATTGATACTGTCACAGGTTAATCAAATAGTAAAGCAGGAAAAGATAATTATCAGAATTGCATAAAAATACCTTTTCCAAAGCCTCCTTAGTATTGTATCATGTTACAAAATATCTGTAGATGCAGCAACTAATGTTTGTCTCATTATTACAAATAACTTGAAAACGATTAGAGATATCTCAAAACGAATTGCACCATTGGTTTTCTCAAAATATCACATGATTTTGAATACCTACATGACCCCCTTTTCATTTAAAATTTCAAAGTTGCATTCAAAATGGTGGCCTTTCATATAGCTGAGGGCTAGAATTGAATGTGTCACTAGTAGAGCATCTAGTCATACAAATACTGGTAATACCAATAGTAACTAAAAATCAAGCATATGGAAGATATTTATATGGTTCCAGACTTTTGATTCACTCTGTAATGTGATACAGCTACAACGTTCAGCAACCTGCTGCGAGGATGGGTAACCACCCGCATGAATATCCAGATGACCGGCTACGATACAGACTGCACTACAATGAAATATTTACGAGATCTGGAAGCGACTTTGACTTCTTTTGAAGTCCGAAGCTTCAGGATCTATTCCTTTTTCTTTCAGGCGGCCTCAAAGAAAATTACAAGAGAGTTTTCCTTTCATTTTCAGATCGTAAGTATTCACTTTGATTACCTAGTCTACATGATTTTGAAAATGTGTCGATTCACGAAATAGAAGGTCATTTTATCATAATAGATGCGATCATGAATATAATACACAATCAAACAGAGAACAGAAGTAAGCAAATTTTTATTCCTACAACAGAACAATAAAATATTTGAATAAATACCTCGAGTGAATTTGAGGTCTGTCTTTTCCCAGATAAATTTAAAGGTGATGTAAGATATGCAAATTAGCTAATTAAGTTGAAATTTAATTAATTATGTTTGCTCTTAATTTTCTACTCTAATTTGGTACGTAATATTATGTGTAATAAAATTAAGTTGATGTGTAATTAAGTAAGCTGATATGTAACGAAGTTGATTTGTAATTATTTAATTGATTATGTATGTAATTCATCAAGTTAATGTTAATAATTAATTCGATATGTAATTAATTAATTCGATGTGTAATTCATTTATTGGTTGTGTAACTATTAATTTGGTATGTAATTAAGTCCATGTATAATTAATTAAGATGATTTGTAAACAATTAATTCGATGTGTAATTAAGTTGACGTATGGTTAATCAAGTTGATGTGTAATTAATTAATTCGAAGTGTAAGTTGGTACGTAATTAATTAATTTGAGGTGTAGGTAATTAAGTTGATGTGTAAATCTGCTGATTTTTAATTCATCAAGGTGTTGTGCAATTAAGTTGATTCGTAAATTGAGATGTGTAGTTAAGCTGATTTGTAAGTAATTAAGATGTGAGATGAAGCTCATTTGTAATTAATATGTACAATTAAGCTGATTTTTATTTAATTACGATGCGTAATTAAATTTATTTCTGTTTTATTATTTTTTTAGTAATTAAGCTGATTTGTAATTAAGTTGATTTGTAATACAATAAGATGTGTAATTAAGCTGATTCGTTATTAAGATGTGTAATTAAGTTTATTTGTAATTCATTAATATGTGTCATTAAGCTGATGTGTAATTATGCTGATTTGTAATTAAGTTGTGTAATTAAGTTGATTTGTAAATCAGTAATATGTTGCGTAATTAAGCTGATTTGTTATTAAGATGTTTAATTAAGTTGATTTGTAATTCATTAAGATGTATAATTAAGCTGATTTCTTATTAATTAAGATGTGTAGTTAAGTTGATTTGCAACTCAATAAGATGTGTAATTAAGCTGATTTGTTATTAATATATGTAATTGAGTTGATTTTTAATTCATTAATCTGTGTAATTAAGCTGATTTCTAATCAAGATGCGTAATTCATCTGATTTGTAATTAAGATATGTCATTAGGTTGATTTGTAATTCAATAAGATGTTGTGCAATTAAGCTAATTTGTTATTAAGATGTTTAATTAAGTTGTTTTGTAATTCATTAAGATCTGTAATTACGCTGATTTGTAATTTATTAAGATGTGTAATTACAGTAAGTTTATTTATAAAATTAATGAAAACATTGTGTAATTAATTAAGATGTAAAAATAACTGAGTTGATGTGCAATTAATTTGGCTGCAATCAATTAATTCGATATTAAATTAAGTTGATGTGTAATTCATTAAGTTTGACGTGTAATTAATTAAGTTGATGTGTAGTTAAGTTGATATGTGTAACTATCAAATTCACATGCAAATAATTAAGTTTACATGTACCTTATTAGGTTAACAAGTTATAATTACTATAATTTTTAGGTTTTCATATAATTATTATTTTATTTAGGAAGCTCCCTTCACTTAAAATAATCATTATAAGTCAGGTTTTCACATTATTATTATTATTATTATTATTATTATTATTATTATTATTATTATTATTAATTTATCGTATTATTACAGTAATGTGTTACCACTGCCACTGGGTGTTTACCCATTTGCAGTGTGGATAAATAGATGCATGCAAATTAGCGTGTTAACTTTGACAACAACGCTAAGTAACCTACTTCAAAACGGGGCAGCAAATCTCTGCTTCAAAATGGGGCATCCAATCTCCTTGGCGATTGCGATTAAATCAGCGTGTTGATCAAGATACTGACGCTGAGTATCGAGCTTTAAGTCAGGATAACTAATCTTCGTGACGACGTCTGCAAGTGACTTTTGACTTATTTTAGAGTCTGAAGCTCCAGCATCTAATCAAATACGGAAAGAGATGGTAATATGTTCAAAGAAAATTTTGAATGGAATCTTCCAGAAACAAGTTACAAGAAGAACAGGATCTAGAATCACCTGGTACAATACATTCAGAAATGAAGCCGAACAACAAGGAAGGAGCTGAAATGGGATCAAGACGTAGGCAAGAAACACAACTCTCTGGCCATCTGTCATCAAGATCCTCCAGTTCCCAGAGGAGTGACAGGACTGATGCTACTAGTTACGCTGGTAATCATGTGGACCTTGAAGCAACTTTAACTTTTTCTAAAGTCGGAAGCTTCAGGGTCTATTACAATCTCCATCGGGACTACATCAGTTTTTAAATTAATCATTTTGTAATCCTTTCTGAAATTTATCTTTTTGTATCGTTTTCTTTAATTTAGTTTCAGAATATTTTAGTAGTCATTTGGGCTGTATTAACCGGCCACAAAGAATCAGCGGCAGCTGATGACACCCGTTCCATGACAGCTCACTTCATACGTAAACTGCTATGGACTTAATGCAGCTTCTCGCTATACTCTCTCCTTGTTGGGAATAGGCGTATTGATTTTCGTTATGTTTTCATATTTTCGAATGTAACAATAATAATCCGAAATTAATATAACTTATGTCACTCTTAATTAAATTAGAGTACTGATGTTTAACACTTTTAACAAGGGAAAAAGAAAATATTATAAGCTTACATGTTATAATAATACAGTGTCCATAAGCCGATGCTAATATTTAATTATGTAGTCTAATGTTAAATGCGTAATATGTCAAGCATCTAATTGATAGTCTATTACATTGTAGATGAAATCAACGTTATAATCTTCGCTCATCTGAAGATATAAGCAACGCATGTATTGTACTGGTTTTCTTGTGCACATTGAAGTGCTTTTTGCTGGGACTGTGAAAGTGGTCAGTAAGTAGGAAAAGTTGCAAGTTTCTTGTATAAAAAATGAAGTCCGTAATGACGAGAGCAACCTTGTGTTCTAAATGTGGGAGGAATAAGTATTAGCTACAAGACTTCGCTCACTCGCTCGCTCGCTCGCTCGCTCGCTCGCTTGTTTGGCTTGCTTGGCTTGCTTGCTTGCTTGCTTGCTTATTTAATCTGGTAAAGATAAGGCATCAGGCCTTCTCTTCCTTTCTAAAAGGGGATTACAACTACAATATTAAGAATACAATTACAATTATAATTACAATTAATATTAAATTTACAAATACAATAAATATCAAAGTACTAAAAGATTAACTGATTAATAAAAGCTAGACATCGACTGTATGATAAGAAATTGAACGTAGCAGCGTGTATGGAACTTTTACTTCGTACATCAAGTCAAGAATTTGGAACCCTGCGTTGAAAAAAATGAGATGCCGCCACAGTGAAGTACTGATGTCCGAACTTTTCTTCCAGTGCGTTGAATTGGATTTGAAGAACCAATACCTCTTTCTGTGGCACAATGTAAAGGATTTATAGAGTCAAGGGCACTGAAGAAATTTACGAGTTATAACTAATGCAGTGAATAGTGTTGATGCAACCAATGTTATATAATATCTTCCAGGAAGTAGAATACCAGTTGGATATTTGAAGAACTGCCGGCGGCGTCCGTGTTGAGATTCATTAATGAATTTATTAGGTTACAATAACTAGCCTACATAAGGTTGTTTCCGATCTCTGGAAACGAATTTTGAATGACGTCATATGCGTCAGGAGTCACACAACAGCTGAAATGCGGTGAGAGGTGACAGACCAGTAGTGAGTGATTTCAATGAGTGCACGATGTCTCACAGCAGCAAAGCCCAAGAAAATTGAGCCCCTTTTGGGAGGGATACATTATGACGCTTTCCAATTCCAAGTACAGTTAAGTGCAAATAATAGAAGCCTGCAAAGAACGTAGTTTCGTTATTTGAAAGAAAGACATTTTCTGTTACTTAGTAAGACTGGTAAAGCTCGGATGGGATTAATTTGCATCATTTCGGGGGTTCGGCTTGTGGGGGGGGGTGAATTTGCTTGCATTTTACCCTCTGGAATTAATCCCATCCGAGCTTTGCCAGTTTTATTAAGTACACAGAAGATGTCTTTCTTGGAAATGAAGAAACCAGTTTTTTTGCAGGCTCCTATGATTTTCACATAACTGTACTTGGCATCGAAAAGTGTCGTAATGTACCCCTCCCTAAATCTAGATTTTCTTGGGCATTTCTCCTGTGACACACCGTGCACTCTGACTATGAAATCACTCACTACTCGTCTCTCTATCATCTCTCACCACAGTTCAGCTGTCATGTGACTCCTGACGCACACAACGTCATTTAAAATTTGTTTCCAGAGATCGGAAACAAACCTGTATAAATATGTTATTCTTGTATATTTTGTACTTGATGTTAAATAGTTACAAGCAAAATTTAACTAAATCTGAATATTACCTGTGTATATCAATAATATGTTTTTAGTATTTATACTACTGTAAGTGGGCTTTGTAAACTGCCAATAATATTGAACGTAGCTGAAGTATGCGGAGTAGTTTAATTGGTAGGGGAAGTCCAGTAGTACTGGATACAGAATACGCTGACCACTTCAAACATTTCTGTAACATTAAAAATAATAACAAAATTATTTTCAAAATAAGCATTAATTCTGGAGCACTGTATCGGCTTATAATACATTTAATTATAGCTAATATATATTGTATTAAATAGAGCACACATTCATGCTGCCCACAAAGAGAGTTATAGCCTGAAGCTGGGGGACCGGATGCTATACAACCCAAGTGACGTATTCGTATTTTAACATCATTTTTAAGAAGTTTGGAGAGAGTAATGAAAAGCAGATAAGTAAGCACATTGAAATATTTAACGGATATACATAATTGATTTTGGAACAATTTCTATAAACATCTATGACTGTATAGTCTGTACAAAACTACAACCGACGCTGATAAACCTCTGCAGTTACGAGATTGTTTCAAATTAAAAGTATCTGTATAAAATCTTCAACCAAATATCAAATCTTATTTCTTTGAAAATATCGTTATAAAAACTTTGCAGTGACACATAGATTTACACATGTAATAATACAATTTTTACTTTAACACGTTTATTTTGATGCTACTGTAAATAAGTCATACGCTAGTATGTCACATTTAATTAACATAATCCACATTGATCTAAAAACAAAATTAACAGGCATCTTAAAATTTCAAATGCTGTTTTCTTCATAATGCAAAATGAGAGATTAGGGCAGTGCTGCACCGAGAACTTCATTTGACTAGCATACTAACAGTAAATGAAAGAATATATGCCTCTCCGACTACTCATTATACGAAAGATTAAGGAGAAGTACCATCACGATGCAGAAATTCAATTTCGAGATTTTCAAGGAGATACAGTTTAGCACTCTGATCTCTAGAAATTTTTTTATACCCGTGAAGCCTTTCTATATTTCCATGTAAAGCTATAGTGGATGGAATTTGTTCACGTCCAGTATCTGAAGTCAGTTAAATTGGGACCGATGCACATAAAATATCATTCTCGGCTAGTCTTTATACCAAACTCTTAGGGTGCTATTCATAGACATTTCGCTAGCCCGCGCTACGAGCGTGCTAAACAGGATTCTTATCATATCATATCGCTGACACTGGTTTATGAATACGAAAAACGTTAGTTCGCTGATCATCCACCGAAAGCCCGCGCTAAGAATGTCTATGAATTCGGCCCATAATGACCATTTATTCTAAATCTAGCACAAAGGTTTTATTTTTAAGTATAATAAGCTAAAATTCATACGGTGAAGTTAATATCTATGGAAATGAATGTAATATGAAAGTTTACCTTTTATTCCCGTTGCTATTTTATCTAAGTGGTGAGTGATTTTTTTCTAAGTATTAATCAAACCTCAACGTTTCTATAAGATCACAAGTCTTTTACAAATATCCCTTTTTACTCCCTGACAGTATATGGTTCAACTGTAGCTTAGTTGTAGTGATGTAGGTAGTAGCGATAGTAGTAGCAATATCAGTACTTTATTTATTACAGCTACACTTCTCTATTGCAGGGGCTATTCAGTGTCCAAATTCAATCTACATGCCAAAAGCACTCCAACAGGTACAGATTTATTTTACGTGTCGGAAATTTTCTGCACGGACGTCGCAGCCTTACTTCCCTCTGAGAGGAAACCATGCTACAGGGTTCATCTACGTCGGTCGGATCAGCAAATTTTTCATTTCATTTAATTTATTGTATTCCATAAAACTTACATTAGCATTTGAGCTTTAACATGTGGAACAAATTAAAATTTTACAAGATTACAATTTTTTTGCGAGATGAAGGGAGCCATGGATTCGCGTAGATTATCTGGTATTTGCCTTATGATTGGAGAAAACCTCGGAAAAAACCCAATCAGGTAATCAGTCCAAACAGGAATCTAAACCAAGTCCTAGCGCAGCTCCGGATCAGCAGGCTAGCGAGTCTGCCGACTGAGCTACAAAAAATGTATAGTACATAGCAAGCATATGATTCAGTTTACGAATCTAAATAATTATTCATTATTTGAGCTGTAAAAGTATATATTAATGGGTAAACTTGTAGAAATTCGGTAGGCTAATTAATGTATGTACTAGAGGCAGAATTAATTAAACTGTAAAATGTGCTAATTTTCAAATATCAATTCAATCTTTACTGTCAACTTAAAATATTTCTCTCCATTCTTACAAAGATACTGAAAGTTATTTATATCCAAAGAAATTATTATATTTTCCCTATATATAAACAATTTCTGCAGACAACGAAAGGATTCTGTAGTGTAAAGAAGCTTATTCGCATCCCATATGCGTAAGTTCAGTAAATTACTCACAAAATAGACGCAATATTAGAATTCCTACACACCTCTATTGTCTGTACCTGTTCCCATAAGTATCATCATCAAAACAAAGTCACTGTGTGATCAGTAAGGAGCGGATTTCTATGTAATTAAATATTATTTTTGCGTGTGATAAAACACAATTAACAAAGTTAAAAATTCCGAACATGAAGTTTCAAGTTTAAAACCCGAATTTTATTTCACATAAAAACACATATTTTCACAAAAAAATATGTAAATACATATTTTCAGGAAAACTATTATAAACACATAAATCTTGGAGTTTTTTTTACTTAAATAATTTTTTTACAAGAATTTTTAAACATTTTAAAACAAAATCATTATGTCACTCAGAAGTGCGTTATCTTTTTAAGAATTCTTGGTTGCTTCGTTTTTCTAAGCTGTGTGGTGTATCCGCGATCCATTTTTGTAATAGTATCGCTTCAAGTTCTGAGAACTGCTAGGCAGCATATCAGTGTTATTATTAGAGAATAAATTAACATGGACAAGGAGGAGAGATCTTGCAACACATAATTAGGAATGTTTATTGTTGCTGAAGATGATTTCATTCAACGCTTTGTTTGTGAAACACAACAGATATGAGCTCGGGTATGAACATTATTTAATATAAACAAATCTCTCCCCTCTCGCTCATGTCCATCAAGTAAGGCAATACGTCTTGTTGTGATTCCCTCGGGCTTCGTCAATCGATATCCTTCAACATATACTGAAAGATGGTTGTTTAAAAAACGATTTAGCTTTCCTATTAGCAAATTTAAGCTTTTTGTGTGACACCATAAAAAAACTCGAAATATCCAAAAACCTGTTGTCTGAAACGAGGGAGGTGCGTGCCGTGGAAATTAAACTGTACTCGTTACCAGGTTCAGAAGTACAAGTATTAAGGGACAAATTCCAGAATGTGTTTGGGAAAAACAGTGGATATAAAAAAATGTGTAAAGTTGCTCAAGTATTGGAGGATGTGCCTGTAGGTGAAATTGACGGTGTTTGTGTTTGTGACATTCCTCTCTATAAATATGCAAATCTGACGTCCTGTGATGTGGAAAGATCGTTTTCACAGTATAAGTCGTTGTTCAGAGATAATCGGAGACGACCTTTGTTGTTCACTGCAATTCTCGGCCAACAACTAGCACTCAAGTGTGGTTGGTGAATACCTAGTAACATTTTTTTTCCAAGCTAAGTAAGGTATTTTTGTCATATTTAAAAATATATATATATTTTTTATTTTTAGCAAATATTTTCGTACTTTTTAGCACATAAAAAATAAATATATTTAAATTTTTAGCACATAAAAATCCGCTCCCTAGTGATCAGGTCACTGTCTTTTAATATTAAATGTAGACTGCATTTGGAATGAGGGGTAAACGTCTGTATCTTCTTAGTCAGTATACTGTTTATTTGTATGTGTTTATTCAAACTGTAAATGAGCTAACACCATAATTACACACAATAATTACAATTAATAATAATAATAATAATAATAATAATAATAATATTTTAAAGTGGCCTAATTAAAGTAAATCTAATTTGTCATTATAACTCATATGCATAATGAATTACGAGTATATTATACTAGCCATACCCGTGCGCTCCGCTGCACCCGTTAGAAATAAATATAAAGTAATTACATAATTAAAATAGGACATTTGATCCAGGGAATATTCGTGTTTGATAGAAGGATAAATCGTTTAATATGTTACTTAATTTAAATTATATTTAAATAATTAAAATGGAATCATTTTGATCCAGAGAGCACTCATTTGGTGCAATGACAATTCCTTTAACATGTTTCTTAATTTTTATTACATGCATCCATAGTTCAATGAACATTGACATCATTTACATTTAATGTGTATACTTTATTTTACTTGTTATAATATGTTTCCATTGAATTATGGTAATAACTTAATTTTAACTCTTGTTTTCTACGTATTTAGTAAATGGCGCTTGGCCCACTATGGTTCTGAACCCTTCAAATAACTTAAATAACTTATATTATATTATATTATATTATATTATATTATATTATATTATATTATATTATATTATATTATATTATATTATATTATATTATATTATATTATATTATATAAAAAGTATGTTGATAACGGATGTACCCCGATAAGTAAGTTTTCAATTTGTTATGGGGGCTCTTGAATCTCAGGAGGAACAAATTTTATTTTACAACAGGGCAACATACTCTGCTTGGCTCATAACCCAAATTTTTTGCTTTGCATTTAATGCATATGTATTTTATGTATTTTAACTCGATTCAATTGAGCATAGTTAAAATTTGGATTATAAAATAATGAAATGCTAAGGTAACATATTATTACTGCATACTAAATCAATACACTGTTCGTTAATTCTCTGAGATAAACATTATTTTAAGAAATACAGGAAACTAATACACAGAATAGCCTATCAAGTTTTCTGTGCATAAGAAGCTATTTTAATCTTACCTGTCCTCAATTCACTCAGAAGTTACTGTAATAACGTTATAGTATTATGTCCATAAGAGAAACTACACTTTCCAATGGTGAAATAATAATTAATTATACAAATCGGTTAATTTAGCTTACGATATTGCTTCATACGGACACAGAAACATTTTCTGTAGACTATGATTCATAGCTTTCGATTGTTTCTGACCAAGGCCCCTTATAGACGAAGTCATTTGTTTATTTCATTACACGGCCTTAGATGGCAGTTATTTTAATTTTAAAACTCATTTATCTCATTAAATATCAGTCCTATCAAAATTTTTCAAAGAATACAACTTATCGGAAATGAGTTTTAAAGAAATTTTTGTTATGTAACATTTTTCATAAAAATCAATAATAAGCGAGATATTTCGATTTATTTAATTCAGGCCCCCTTATAAACCCCCTTTTAAATAATGTATTTTGAATGCCATATAGCTATAATCTAAGTTATAACGAACTTAATTTATATTCCAATTTTAATCGAAATCCGTTCAGCCATTATCGCGTGAAAATGTAACAAACACAGACAGACAGACAGACATACAAACAAAAATTTCAAAAAAGCGATTTTCGGTTTCAGGGAGATTAATTATATATGTTAGGACCAATTATTTTTGGAAAATCGAAAATTACCAGAAAAATTTCGGCTACAGATTTATTATTAGTATAGATTACCGTATATTACATTATATTATATTATATTATATTATATTATATTATATTATATTATATTATATTATATTATATTATATTATATTACATTACATTTCATTCATTCGTTCATAATTTTGTGCAAACTTAGCTGTCTATAATATTTCCTATACGCTGCCTTCCTCTTAGTCTCAGCATTATGATCGTTTATCATCTGATATCTCCTTCTTTCGCAAACTCTTTTCCCGTTCACCATTCCTTCACGTGCATCCTTCAGTAGGCAGTTACTCCTCAGCCAGTGACCCAAACAATTCCTTTTATTTCTCTTCCTGATCAGTTTCAGCATCATTCTTTCTTCACCCACTCCTTCCAACACAGCTTCATTTCTTATTCTGTCTGTCCATTTCATACGTTCCATTCTCCTCCATATACATACAGTACATACACATATTACATATATTCATTAATCCAAATGTAGGCCTATATTATTTTGGCACTGATACTGTTTCACTACTTTCACTTCATTCTCATCTAACTCACTTCACTGGCACTATGACACTTTACACTGACATTATGACAGTAGAACATATTTCACTGACACTATAAACTTTTCACTGATCAAAACTTTTCACTACCTGTATATACTAGGAACATTGCAATCAATCTAGTGATTACACAACAACTTATCAGATAAAAAGGTTACACAGACGATTTTAAGGCTGTATTTAAATATTCTCTCAGATGGTAGTTGCATTCACAAATAAATGGGGAAATTTCTAACGAATTTTAATATCAGAATATTAATACCGTTGACTACAAATACGGAAATAGATTTTTTGAGGTACTGCAACGGATACATTGCGGCTCGATATACGAGATACGTCGTTCTGTATAATACGAGTATAATAAGATTAGACGCTGTTTTTGTGAATGTTACGTGTCACGGTAATTAAGTGATACGTCAACACTTATCTCATACGGTTAGTTTCTTCCATCGAAAAGAAGACAAATATCCCGTGATGATAGAGCATCTGGAAATACTTTGTTTAATTACTATGTTTATTGTTCTCATTAAAAGACATTCATCTATAAACAGATTTCCCACACGGCGTACCCAGTCAAAAAAAAAAAAAAAAAAAAAAAAAAAAAAAAAAAAAAAAAAAAAAAAAAAAAAAACTTACCTTACAGTTGAAGTCGACAGGTCTGGACACATGGAGGGGTCGCTTACCTGGAACAAAACAAAACATCTTATATTAGACTGCTGCTGCTATTAGATTAAAGGAGGGGATATGGAATAGTTGGCGGATCATCACTATTTGGTTCTTCCATCTCGTGGATACTATGGCAACTTTTTCCTTATGTTTGAGCACCGCCGCGCCGTCTGGATCCCCTCGCCAAGCGTCTAGGCGAGGGGATCCAGACGGCGTGTTTGAGTTAGTTTCATAACGTGTCAGGTGTGCTTTGGGAATAATGGTCTTACAATAATAAAAGAAAATCTCTTTTGTGATTGGAAATTTTTTTTTGCAAAAACGTACTGTATAAATTACATAACAAATACTGTTATGAATTGTCTGACTGCTCATAGGTTGTCTTGAAGGGCTTGAAATGCGCTTTGAAATAATGCAGTTAAACTTTCTTGTGAATGAGGTATAGGCCTAAATTAATTTTTGTGAGCTAGGTTAAGGACGAGGTGTATCCTAAGTAGTTACCGGTTGAGGCGCGTGTTGAATACATCACGAAGTAGAAAGCTACGAAGCTCTCGACAACAAATTCAAACCACCGTGAAGTAAAATTGAAAGAATCGTGTGATGAAGATTTTGGAAGTCTGCGTTCCAAACTACAAGACAGCAATGCAGACTGCATATTTTGTGGGAGTCAATTTTTTTTAAAGATACCAGTGGAGACATTTTGATAATGTGTATTCAATGTGAGTTGTGGCCTATGAAGTGTGCAAAGAATGTGAATAATTTTTAATAACATTTTTTTCTTCGTTCTTGGATAAACTCTTTTAACACTTGCATAATCACTGATTGAAGTTCTAACTTTTTACTGTGTTAATATTATAAAAAAAATACCTGCCTGACTAGTTTCAGCGTGGTGTCCGTTATCGTCCGAAGACGGACACCACGTTGAAAGCAGTCAGCCAGGTAATTTTTATAATAGGCTATTAACATTAAAAAACTTATAATGTTAATCAGTGATATTATTTTCAATAGTATTCTCATGGGTATTCCATAATAGCTATGGAATAATATATTATATTCCTCCCTATTCCATAAACCCATCCTCTTTCCTATCTTAGTCTTTTTCTAATTTTGTTTATTGCATGAATCTTGTATTTTCCATGTTTATGATGTACCCAAGCCTAATATATGTACTATGTATTACCACAAAAAACTTTATTTTCATACGAATATTTTAGAAGATGGGATTAGAAAATAAATATTCCATATTGCTCTCATTTACTCCACTATTATTATTATTATTATTATTATTATTATTATTATTATTATTATTATTATTATTATTAAGTTATAAAATCTTGACTGCTAACCTAACAATGTAGATCGGTGTCGGTTTGTTTCGAAAAACTGTTTCTAGTCACTACACCCTACAAGCGAAACGTGAACATCGATTCTAGTTACTATGCTAAAGAGTATCTTAAGACAGGGACAATATGAGATTTGCAAGAGGATGAACCGTAAGTGATGTCATTAATTTCAGTGTGTAATTTTTTTTTTAGATATTTCAAAGAAAAAAGTTTACTACAATGTTGTTCTTTTTTGCTTCCTTTTATATGAAACATTTCATTGGGAAAGCCATTTATTTAATTCCAAATATGCGCAGTCTATTTAAGAGAACAGTATTATGATAACAAATGAATTATATAATTTTTGTTTCGTCCTTTAAATGTATAGAAATTCGATCCGAATAAATTTAATACTGAAGAATTCACACGAGGAGACGAGAACGCCATCGATACATTTTCAACTGCCTAAGTTATCGATATGTTTTAATATTCATTCTGAAATAGTTATTTACGTAGCTAGGACAGAAAGTGATAGTTCTGTGTACGAGTGAGATGTTTACTTCACTTGTGTTGGCGGCATTGTTGCTTACAGATAGAAGTAATAGCCTACCATTGTTGGCAGGAGTGCTATATCTTAATAGTTCATTGGCACAGGTCATGTTGGTTTGTTTCAATACAAGTACTGAGCATTGCAGTACTACGTATCCAGTGAAAAGGAGAAATTTTAACTGGAAGTTTTGGCATGGCCGACTTCTGAACAAGAAGTAACAATTTGTAAAAATTCATAACAATTTTTACTTTTCTTGTTCTCTAAATCAATATTTTATGAGCAGTTTAGATGCTGACTTCGCATCTGGCGTCAGACTGTTATTCTGTTGTCATTGTTCCAGTTAAATTTCCTCACTTCCACTGGATATGTACTGCAATATAATTTTTAAAGTCTATAATATATGTCAAGTTATATGCAAAAAGGACTTCAGTCCTGAATTGAGGCCACTTCTGCACATGTCACTTAAAACTAGCAACTCTTTTTTGTATAGGCATAAGCGACTGACGACCTTCCATCACAGATCGATGTAACCATGGGTAACATAGCAATTTTCAACAATAACTCATATTCGATAAAATATGGACAGAAGCTTTTTTTTTTCATAAAGCGATTCATTCGCTGTCAAAGTTTCCACCGTAAATTCTACATAAAAATCAATGTCATACAGAGAAAGAAACGTACGTATTTTGAAGTATCTCCTCTATATATCGAATTTCTGTCGTACTGTATAATATTTGTGTGGTAATATGCCAACGTAAGATGACAGTTATTATAGGAGCCATGTATGTTTTATAATAATAAACATGAAACTAACCTCTCAACTCGCGAAGAGATTCTTTGACAGCCCTGTATTTTCTAATTACGATATATTTGTATGATATAAGTTAACACTTCACCGTTCACTGAAATATCACCCACCGCGTGCCCGTGCTTTTAATCACACAAGGATTCGAGGACGCTCACTATAGTAGGGAGCAAAGATATTGGCGGGTCGTACATAGCACATTTTTGCACTACCACCCCCTCTCTTCTGACCTGTCCATTGGGATGACTGACTGGCAGTGTGTATATGCGTTCGGGTGTAGTTGCTTGCAAGCCAATCGTTGTGTATTGAGAGAGTAGTCATCGCAGCTGTTGTCTGTTCACTGTGTACATATTCAAACAGTAATTTTCAATACTAACAGTGGAATTGCTTCTGTGCCTAGTTGAGCGACATGTCTAGGAAGGGAGCGGATACGCGGAGCCAAGCGAAAGGTATTATTTATGGTGTTTACGAATACTTAAAAAAAACTTTAATTAATACAACAAATTAACATTTTCGTAATATGATTGAAATTCTCGTTATTAAGAGAATGAGGAGAACAGGAATTAGGTCACTATAAGTTTAAGTGAAATATTTTAAGATCTGATAGTATATTGGCAGTATAATCATTGCAGTGAAGTAAAAACCATTGTATTATTATTATTATTATTATTATTATTATTATTATTATTATTATTATTATTAAATTTGCACTGATGGATTTCATTTAATATGGTATTACTAGCCATTGTTAAGTCAATTATATTATAGGCCTATAAAATAAAACCTAGGTACCGACACAATACTATTTACAAATTATTTACATCGTCAACATTAGTGATTTTACTCACGGGACTGGCTTCATCTTTTCTTGCAACCCTTGTCTTGTTCAAAAGGTCTCTGGTCACTGCTGTCAGTTGGTCACCTGCTGTGATTCTTCCTGCCGAAAGGTCCCTGTTGACTTTCTTTGTCGCAATCCCAGGACCGCTGCCATCATTTTTGGCCTCATTTCTGAACAACTGGAGCCATTCATCACGACTTCTACTCTTTGTGAAGCGGATGACAATAGGACGCGTCTTCCGTGGCCTGGATGGTATGCGATGTGCTACGCTTACATCATGTTGCACCAATTCACTACCGCCTATGACTTCCGATATTTGGTCAATGACTCCATAAGTTGATTGTTCATCGATCTCCGGAACTCCAAATAGCATTATATTGTCTCTGCGTGTGTACTGCTGCAGATCACTCACTTCCTGTTTGAGATGGTCATTTTCTTGCACTAGCCTCTTCATCTCCTCCTGCGTGGAGTTGAGTCCATGTCTTGTGTGCGCCAGTTCCTCTCTAAGACTGTCGAACTTGGAAGATATGAATTAAACTGATTTTCTTAGTTCATTCACCTCAAAATACGAATGCTATTCGATATCAGTATAGTAGACATAAAATCATGTCGCATATTGTATATCAGTAGTTTGTATGGTAACAAATGAAGTGTTCACATGTGCTGTTGTTTAATGAAATAATTATAATGCTGCGCACAGAAATTACACTAAATACTGACACACAGACAGTGCTTATATATAAACACTATTTCGATGTTACAGACTTTAGGTTACGTAGCGAGGAGTGAAAGATGTTTCGGAAGCGACCCTTCGAAGAACGTTTACAGCTAAAGTAGGGGTGGAACGTGGGTTGGGTAGTATGAAGGGGTATACCTCCATCCGCCAATATTCTTGCTCCCTACTATAGTACCAAAATATCATATTGTCCAGTAAAATCATTCCATTTCCTTAAGGTATGTATACTGTGTTTAAATGAAGTAAAAATAACTGATATAAACAGCACAGTACTTCTCATTTATCTATAGGCTATTTCCATTTAATTATTTATTTTTATACAAATGCCAACGGAAGACAGAATCACCCGAGTTTACTTTTCGGCCTTGTGAAGTTGGCTATCTGTTGCCACATCCCTCAACGCATCATGCAGTCAGGAATAATTGATACTCATTGTTGCTGTATCTTTTTAATTCAAACATACCTACTGATCGCAGGCAATATTTTGTGTGAAAATTTAGTACGTTATTAACTCCAAATAGCCAACTTTTACATGAATATCTATTAGTCGGACATTAGTTATTTATTAAATTCTAAACCGTAAGGCAGAATGCTACATAATTGGACAGAGGTAGTAATGTGTCCGCCACGAATGCTGCATCCGAACTATTTCAAACGGCTGTCATGGCATGGGGGAGATGTGATGTAGAATCAGTCATAACGGTTTAAATGTTATGTTTTATTTAACGACGCTCGCAACTGCAGACGTTATATCAGCGTCGCCAGATGTGCCGGAATTTTGTCCCGCAGGAGTTCTTTTACATGCCAGTAAATCTACTAACATGAGCCTGTCGCATTTAAGCACACTTAAATGCCATCGACCTGGCCCGGGATCGAACCCGCAACCTTGGGCATAGAAGGCCAGCGCTATATCATCTCGCCAACCAGGGCGACGTCATAACGGTTTATAGTGCCCGTTTTTTACTTGTTGAGAATAATATGAAACTACAATATCTGATGGAGAAAAACCAATAAACAATGTATAGTATTTAGTAATACGATAAGTTACATTTTTTCTAAGTTATTTTATTTTATTTTACAACAAGAGATATAAAAGATGTGCAAATTTGTTAATAATTGAGGCATTGATATGGGAAAGCATGTAAGTCACAAAAAAATCGAAAATCCATTTTTTCACGGATAAGAAACAGTACGAACCCACGCCAGTGGCATGGTAAAGCCAGTATGTCGCTAGCAGAAAACGTTTAGTTTCAGCAGCTCATCAAAGATGGCGTTAGCGTTATGTAACGTGCTTTGTAACAGACCCACAAACGTTTTTTGCTTGTCCAGTAAAATTTCGTTTTTGTGACTTACATACTTTCTCATGTCAATGCCTCAATCTATATGGGCAACATAACTTACTGCCTTTTTTTTTTTTCGTGAACGTAAATATTAAGAAATTAATTATCAGGGATACCCACGCATAATAAATTAGGATGACCCAGATATAAAAAATGAAAAGAAGGACACTGATTCTAGGGAAAGTACAGAAACGTCCATTTTTTATTTACATGTTAAAACATTAATTAGTTAATTTATACTCATTTTTCAGTTACACCAGCATATATTTTTTTCCGCAAAAAATGATCCCCCAGATGCACAAGCGTAACAACCTTCGGATCGAACCAAAACGTACAAATAGTGCATAACTAGGGTTCTGAATCGACGTTTAGTCGACAACTTCTTATGCAGTGATAATATGATGTATTATAACATTTTGTAAACTTAATATCACATCAACTGAAATATGTCCCCAAGCACACAATAAAAAATTAACATTTCTTCCTTCGAAGGCAGGTTTTAATTCTAACCCTGCTGAATGCCCCATCAAATTCCTGAAATAATGTAATATTTACGTCAGTAATAGGCTATGATTAAAACATGAAGAATAATAGTGTCAGTGAATAAAATATCTTCCCTCACTCGCATGTGTATAGTGCAGTGGGCCAGATGCTCAATCTAGCAGGAAAAATCTCAATTTACCGATCCTCACAAAACCGACCATTTCTTTGTTTATAGTTTGGATAAACATCCATATGTCAACATCTTTCAAGGAAAGGGGAAGAGAAACTGGCCACCCTACCCCTTATCTCCTGGCCTTGTTGCCTCCTAAGTGGTGCCTTGTCGGTATCACTTGTGAAGTTCAAATGTGTCTTCGGACAGTTGACTAAACAACAACTTCAAGGAAATTAAGATTGCAGTAGGACACAGCGGCGTGGAGAGACCACGAAATGGGCTTACTGATAAGGCTGCATCCACTGCGCACCACACTTGGTTTTAGCGTGTGAAGTGTGGATACGTTGCGAAAGCTATTCAAGTGCTATATTGTATTACTTTGAATTGGATGCGTTACTCACAGGCATGTATTTTAGATTTGTACAATTTTTGTTCAATTTAAGGGAATATAAAATAGTTAAATCCGTCCATATATACAGACTTGTTTATAGTATAAACGAAATTGAATGTACTGTACCATTTTCAAATAGAATTTTAACAATGACACACCTCAGCAAATAGTACACTTTTCAGATCAAAATGTAGGTAAACTCTTAATGTTCATAGTGCTTATTTTCAGATTTGTCGATTTTTGCACCTTTGATGAAAAAACGGTTTTATTTCAGGGTAAAAACAACGGTTTCTGCCGACAATGACGAGAATGGACTCATATGAACTAATTTGTCAACGCTAAGATTTAATTGATTATATACAAAATAAATTTAGGATAGAAACTGTAGGAAGCAAAGATGGTATGTGATCCACCCCAAGAAATAGTTGAAATAACTGACATTCTGCCGAAATAAAATTACAAGCCATTTTTGACCGTACAATAAATAAGTTGGTGATGGTACAAGAGGAAATACTTGAAAGGGTTATTACATGTGGAGATGAATTGAATATTGTATTTAAGTGGGGTTGTGACAGTAGTAGCGGAAAGTCGTTATAAACAGAAATTCAATATGCTTGGAGAGTCACGCCATTACGATAATCCAAATATGTTTCTGAAGTTTTTAGTACCTACAGAAACGTATGTCTACTGTAGTGATTTGGCACAAAAATTTTATAAGAATTCAAGGCCTATTCGAACACGATTTTGTAAACCAGTAACACAGCTTCTTGAAAAAGATACAAGAGAAATGTCACTCAAGGAAATAAATAAACTGGAGTAGCAAATTCCAAATCTTATACCAACGAAGATAGTAGCTATAAAACAAGTAAATGTGTTTTCTAAATTATTATTGACGGTGAATGGAAAAATCTGCAGTGCCATACTAACAAGTCGTCAACATAGAATATATGCTACATATCGACCCCCACAAGTATTAACATTGTAACTCATTTTCTTCCATTTTTCAGGAGAAGCAAATGAAGTTTTAAAATGATCGTGTAAATTAATGTGTATATATATATATATATATATATATATATATATATATGTACTCTGAACACAAGCACATAAAGAAATATCTAATAATCTTATGTCGGATACTAAAAAAAATAATTATAGTTCAGTTAATTTCTGAGAAACAATACCTGTATTCAAATGATACATGAAGTATAAGCATTGTAACTTGAGTTACAATATATCTAAATATATCTTGGTAATTTCTTCTGTTACACCTGGTTACGATTAGGACTGGGGACGGAGCGGTTCGGTTCGGAACAGGTACTGTGACGTCATTACCCGGTTGATCCGAATACAGTACCGAGTACAAACTTGTGGCGTCAGATTTAAAATTTGGATAGATTGAGTCGATTTTATAACGTACTTTGAAAGTGAAACCAAGCGTATTTTAAAAGCGTTGCAGTAAAGCGCTTTCACTTTGCCAATTGACGAGAAAAAAAGTGCTTCGCTTCATTGCAAAATGACGGTTGCAAATTGTATTTGAATGATTACAGCTATTTTCGGTGTTATTTTATATGAACAGCCTATTTAACCTTCAGTGTTGTTATATATGACAGACGAAATAAAATTGATAAAATAATTTATAATACTAACGGCTAATAAATTAACATGCGAGGTAAACGTTAAACGGTGCAGCTAAGTAAAAATAGAAAGAAACGGCTCCATGAAGAGCTGCCTAAAGCACTTAAAAATAACACAGAATTATTTATTATTACGGAAAGTATATAAAATGATTAATAAAACATGGAACCTTGAACTGAAGAACATAATGTTTATTTATTTTATAACATGACTAGCCTTCCATACAACCATGTTCTCTTTGGTGAAGAGTAATATTAATGATAAATCAAAGTAATTAGGTAACATAAATCATAGAAATAAATATAAATAAAATGATGACTGTTGAGGTAACATAAATCCAATAAATAAACACAAATAGAAAAATGTAATGCACTTCCTTTTTTTAAACATATTTCAACATAAATCAAACACTCTAATATAGGATGATCAGATACACATCGATAAAAAAAAAAAAAGAGGACACAAAGCTTCAAAAAGGAGAATATCGTTCAAAAATAGAGTATAGAAAATATGTACTTAGATTTAGGTTCAGGCCTATATTATACTTTAAATTACGTAAATATCTATTTTATTAAATGAATTTACAGTACAAATTTAGGCTTATATCATATTTAAAAAGTATGTTAATATATATTTTATTACAAAATAATTATGATAAAACTTAATAATAATGATTTTACAGTTAGCTACATACGAAAGTAAAGGGAATTATAATAATTATTAAAGAAGACAGAAAATATCTATTTAGATTTGGCAAAGATACTAATGATATGATCGTTGGCAAAGAGTATATTCCGTCAAATCGGATAATTTCAAAACATCAGACAAACAAGTTACCAAAAGGAGGACATTTCTTGATTCTTTTACATTTGTCCGGACCCCGGACAAAGGCCTAAAAAGGGCATGTCCGGACAAAAAAGGACATCTGATCACCCTACTCTAATATAATAATAATAATAATAATAATAATAATAAATTATTATTATTATTATATTATTATTATTATTATTATTATTATTATTATACAGTAATATGTACAGATTATCAGCGTTCATTAGGCCCACTTAATAGGTTATATATAGTATGAATTCCTCTTCAAAAATACTAGGGTTTCAGCCTTGTAACAGTCGTCGTCGCCCTCGGCTGCCAGCTCCGAAATATGGAAAGTATCTCGAGGATGACACGTCGATGTCAATAATTAATTACGTACACTGATTAATTTGGGCGCCAGCCTCCTCGAGATTACTTCGGTAGAGGATGAGGTTCCCAGGTCAGCTGCAAAACGGTCGGGACATGGGGTTTGGGAGACGTGCTCGTAGGTTGAAATGATGTAGGCGCACACCAGAAGTTGTTGGTAAGAACTATGAAAACGTTTATTATTATTATTAAGTGTTCGTTTCAGATTAGCAGAAATGCGCGTCCAAGTGTATAATATCTCGCTCTCACTTCCCGCAAGTTGATATACTAATTTCTGACTTCACGTAATTATATAATTTGTACTATAAAACACCAGTAATATAACGGACAGTTGATAACGTGATGAGAGGAAAGAATTCAGACTTATAATAATAATGCAACACACGACTTCTTACTACACCCACTAAAAAATTCTAAGTCCGTAAATTGTTATACTTCCAAGTTAGGTTTGCCGAGAATATGTGGAGTGTGACCTCTCCGAACACTGTCTATCTGCCTTCTGTCTATCTGCCAAATCTATCCTCTACTTTCAACCACCAAACATAGAATTTCGCCCTCCTATCTATATATCACGTGTCTCTATTAAGAATCCTGATTGGCCATGATTACACTTACGTCACTTAAGACGCGTTCTTCAAAAATTGTTCGTTAACTAGAACATCTTCTACTTCCGGCGTCCTGACAATCCTCTGACATATACCAGATCATTTCTCTTTTGGAACCTGGCTTGGCGTCATCTTACTGACCACCCGCAGGCAAAGTCCATACATTCCCTCATCAGTCAACTCCACGCCTGGACACATGTTTCCTGTCCGCCTAGCTTCCTTTCGGTCTTCCTGTCCACCTGTTACTTCCGCCTCAGATTCTGAAACTAACTTACACGTCCGCGCATCCTATCCATATAAGAATATTAACACGAAATACTAATCTAATGAAAATCTCCTCATCCTATACGAGGAACCGTCTCAAATGCCCTCTCATAACAAAGAATATTCCCAAGGGAATATTTGTTGTTATGAGACGCCCCAAAATAATACCTTCGCTACTAGTCTCCGGTGTCCCCTAATTAGTCACACTTGGATACACCTTTTGCTATGCTTATTAACAATGTACAAATTTACACTTACAATTATTACATATTTACAACTATTCACATGTATGAATCTATATAGACACCTCACGCCTGCTTACATCTCACACGCCAGTTTAACTGACTTCTACCTGACATATATACAGCATCCAATCGTAACATTCAGGGCACATCCGAATACAATGGCGCTCTCTCACTCACATTCATGATCGGTTCCTTGATACATACTTATACTTATAACATAGAAATAAGAATTATGAACCACAAAAAAAAAATACACTAAACAATACATAATACATTTTAAAATACCAATTAACCCTTTATATCATACTTCATACATTAGCTTCAGCCTTGAAAACACATTTACATTCATAAAACCGAAATAATTATTAACCAGAATCAAAATTATACCAAACGATACATAATACTTCTGAAATACTAACTGACTCTATTTATCATATCTCATACATGAGTTGCAACCTTGAATACACATCTCGAATAACGTCCCCTCAATATAGAGGACAACTTTATGTCTCGAACTAAAATGATGGTCGGGCACTCAATATTGATTCTAAAAAAAAATGGATACATATTCAAATCGAATCATTCAACCTCTACAAATAAATGAACGTATGTGAAGTTAATTAAAACAAATTATTCTATCATTATTATTAATCATTATTAATTCTTATTAATATCATCTTTAAATTATTGCCACAGGGAATACTACTTATCGCGTGATCTTATAAGAAAACATACAAAAACACTAATTCTGAAGGTGGCAAAAAAAAGAAAACAAAAGTAACAAAAATTTTCCCAAGGTTAACATTTTCAGCACTGAAATCAGTTCTTGGTTCTAGTTGCTTATACCGCTCAAATACTACATGCACAAAACAAACACATTCTTATTTTTCTTATAATTAAAATCATATTATTTTCAACTTTACACAAATTCTCGTCTATTAACCTGGTACGTCGCCTGGATGTCTATCATAAATCGGATCGTCATTCTCCGAATGGGATCGTCTGCGGCCTTCCTCATATGTCATTGTGCCATTCTTAAATTGACAGTTTACACGTGGAGACACGCTACTCCTCACTTTAAATCTACCAGCATGCTTCCACTTAACTTTTTCTCCTCCTGCAGAAAAATGAGGCCTCCAATAGCCCTTCCTATATTCACTCCTTTGATCGTTGCAGTACCGCTTCCTATTGTTAGAAAATCGGTTCACAAAATACCGCGTGTCATTATTGTAGGGTTGTAAACCATGACCGTCAGCACTGTGTGGCCGATCCCTGCTCCAACCGTCATTATGGTCATTGCTATTGTACCCTCTGTGGGGTGGGAAGGCTTCTTCTGCCCTCCGCCCCATGTTTGTGATGGTTTTAGCATTCCCTTTCACAAGTCCAGTATCGCTCCCAAACTCATAAAACTTTTCGATTACTCTATTTACTTGCTCCTTGAATGCTCTATAACTTTCTAACACCTGGCTCTCTAACCTGATACTGTCCTCGGCTAGTCTATACTGCAATTCATTATTATTCTCATCGAGATTATCGTCCAATCCATTAATATCCATATTTATTTTACTTTCCACCTCATTATTATTTTCGGCTACCTTAATATTCAATTCCTCAGTATTCTCATTAATATCCTCAGCTAATTTACTCTCCACTTCATTACAATTTCCTGCTATCGTATTATTCAATCCATCAATAATCTCAGCTAACTTATCTTTCAGTTCAGTACTATTTTCATCTAGTTTCTCTTTCAACTCATTAATATTCACAGCTAATTTAATTTCCACTTCATTACAATTCTCAGCTAGTTCATTACTCAATTCATTAATATTCTCGGCTAACTTATCTTTCAGTTCAGTACTATTTTCATCTAGTTTCCCTTTCAACTCATTAATATTCACAGCTAATTTAATTTCCACTTCGCTACAACTCTCAGCTAGTTCATTACTCAATTCATTGACATTCTTAGCTAACTTATCTTTCTGTTCAGTACTATTTTTAACTAGTTTCTCTTTCAACTCATTAATATTCACAGCCAATTCAATTTCCACTTCATTACTATTCTCGGCTACCATATTATTCAATTCATCAATATTCTCTTCTAATTTATTACCCAATACATTACAATTTTCATCTAGATTATCTCCCAATTCATCAATATCCACAGCTAATTTATTTCTCACTTCATTACTATTCTCAGCTATATTATTATCCAATTCATGACAATTCTCATCTAGATTATCTCCCAATTCATCAATATCTACAGCTAATTTACTGCCCACTTCATTACTATTCTCAGTTATCTTACTACCCAATTCATTAATATTCTCCACTAATTTGTTCATCACTTCATTACTATTCTCGGCTATCTTATTATTCAATTCACTAATATCCACAATTAATTTACGTTCCACTCCATTACTATTCTCGGCTATCTTATTATCCAATTCACTAGTATCCACAATTAATTTAGTTTCAACTTCATTACTATTCTCGGCTATCTTATTATTCAATTCACCAATATCTACAATTAATTTACTTTCCACTTCATTACTATTCTCGGCTATCTTATTATCCAATTCACTAATATCCACAATTAATTTACTTTCCACTTCATTATTATTCCCTGCTGTCTTACTATTCAATTCACTAATATCCACAATTAATTTACATTCCACTCCATTACTATTCTCGGCTACCTTATTATTCAATTCACTAATATCCTCAATTAATTTACTTTCCACTTCATTACTATTCTCGGCTATCTTATTATCCAATTCACTAGTATCCACAATTAATTTTCTTTCCACTTCATTACTATTCTCGGCTGTCTTATTATCCAATTCACTAATATCCTCAATTAATTTACTTTCCACTTCATTACTATTCTCGGCTACCTTATTATTCAATTCACTACAATTCCAGACCAGCATAGATTCCAATTTCCTATAATTCCCGGCTACTTCATTTCTCAAATTAACGAACTGGCTCTCTAGCCTGCTAGTATGGCTCTCTAGCCTGCTACTATTCTCAGCCATCTCACTCTTCAAATTACCCATCTCACTCTTCAAATCACTCTTCAATTTATTACTAGTTTCTATCATTTCGTTCCTCATCTGATTCATCTGTTCCAATATCCGCTCTAACACACTATTCGACATGACATTGTCCGAACCTTGCGAACTTTCTTTATCTTGGCTAGTACTCGTCCCTGCTGTAGTCTCCATTTTTTTTTTACTTCTAGTCTGGCTCCTTAGCAACATGTAATATATAATATATCTTCAACAATTCCCCTTAAACTCAAAAACAAAATAAACCCTACCAAAATGAATTACACACATGTACATATATATATGGATACAACAATTGAAATGAAACCCTTTATGCTTACGTATCGACGTCTTCTAGGTTACGCCTGGTTGATCGTCTCCCCCACCGTCCATCATTGTTCTCAGCTGTTTGGGGTCTGCATGGTGTTGTGGCCGTCGGTCGTTGACACTGCATGATACTGCAAGCTGCTCTACTAACACTGCGTTGGCTGTCGGCTCTCGCGTCGATCTCCGCCGTGGTCATTGTTGCCATCTCGAGCCGCATTAACCCTGCGTCGGCTGTCGGCTCTCGCGTCGATCCCCGCCGTGGTCATTGTTGCCATCTCGAGCCGCATTAACCCTGCGTTGGCTGTCGGCTCTCGCGTCGATCCCCGCCGTGGTCATTGTTGCCATCTCGAGCCCGACGTTGGGACGCCAAATTTTGTAACAGTCGTCGTCGCCCTCGGCTGCCAGCTCCGAAATATGGAAAGTATCTCGAGGATGACACGTCGATGTCAATAATTAATTACGTACACTGATTAATTTGGGCGCCAGCCTCCTCGAGATTACTTCGGTAGAGGATGAGGTTCCCAGGTCAGCTGCAAAACGGTCGGGACATGGGGTTTGGGAGACGTGCTCGTAGGTTGAAATGATGTAGGCGCACACCAGAAGTTGTTGGTAAGAACTATGAAAACGTTTATTATTATTATTAAGTGTTCGTTTCAGATTAGCAGAAATGCGCGTCCAAGTGTATAATATCTCGCTCTCACTTCCCGCAAGTTGATATACTAATTTCTGACTTCACGTAATTATATAATTTGTACTATAAAACACCAGTAATATAACGGACAGTTGATAACGTGATGAGAGGAAAGAATTCAGACTTATAATAATAATGCAACACACGACTTCTTACTACACCCACTAAAAAATTCTAAGTCCGTAAATTGTTATACTTCCAAGTTAGGTTTGCCGAGAATATGTGGAGTGTGACCTCTCCGAACACTGTCTATCTGCCTTCTGTCTATCTGCCAAATCTATCCTCTACTTTCAACCACCAAACATAGAATTTCGCCCTCCTATCTATATATCACGTGTCTCTATTAAGAATCCTGATTGGCCATGATTACACTTACGTCACTTAAGACGCGTTCTTCAAAAATTGTTCGTTAACTAGAACATCTCCTACTTCCGGCGTCCTGACAATCCTCTGACATATACCAGATCATTTCTCTTTTGGAACCTGGCTTGGCGTCATCTTACTGACCACCCGCAGGCAAAGTCCATACATTCCCTCATCAGTCAACTCCACGCCTGGACACATGTTTCCTGTCCGCCTAGCTTCCTTTCGGTCTTCCTGTCCACCTGTTACTTCCGCCTCAGATTCTGAAACTAACTTACACGTCCGCGCATCCTATCCATATAAGAATATTAACACGAAATACTAATCTAATGAAAATCTCCTCATCCTATACGAGGAACCGTCTCAGCCTGCCTTGGGGATATCACCTTTCGGGAATAATATACATTTGTCCTGCAGCAGAAAATATTTAAAACAATAGTACCTATGCCGTTGCCTGCTACAACTAACAAGGGAACCTTCTATAATGGTGAATTGAAAAGGCGGTAATGCCGTATATTTTTGGAAAGAGGAGGCAAAAGTAAGTCAGCAGGTAAAATTTTTCTGCCTGAGCTCCATAGGAACAAAAGTTATGGGACTGTAAATGTAACATAACATTCTGTGGCAAGTGACTCAATGTGCGCACTTAAAGGTTAAAGTGAAGTTATTTTTTAAGTCACTGCATTGCAAACGAGATATTGCAGATGTTGTGCGTTTTAAATAATACTGCGTATTATCGCTAGGATGCGATCACCTACTTTTATTGCGGGTAGGTTAGTCTTTCTCGAACTAATTCTGGTGTTACAGCTACTCTTACGTTTCATTTGTGCCATATACAGGATGGATCCGAAAGTTGTGGTTCAAATGGTGGTGCGCGAGTTTGGCACCAGTGACGCTAAACCGTCAGTCATATTCATCCAGATGTTTCATCAGTTGAAGAATGAGTTAAAAGGCCGTGGAAACGTACACGTCGCTCTTATTGATGAAACACCAGATTTGGATGTGGAAGATGGGCAGATTATGATGACACAGAAGACGAACTAATGACGAGACGCTAAAAAGACGGCCAGAAAGCGGAGGACGCTGAAGAGACGGAGACATCACGTCGTCGCAAATCAGCACGTCTTCTTACGTCCCTCTCCTAAAAGAATCAAAACGTAGTCGACGACGATTACGAGCAGAAATCGCTCGACTATACGAACGATACAGTCAGCGAAAAGAGACAATCCTTCACCTCTGTAAAAAAAAAATCGATTCATTCTCATCACATGGAAGATGCTTTACGATTACGGTGCAAAAGTGAAAAAGAAAAAGAAGAAGAAGAAACCTGGAATGGCAGATAATAATGCCATGGTTCTGCAAAATTTCAAAGAAATGTCAAGAACGAACGCTGTCATACATGACAGAACTATCAGGCTTTGGGGCATACAAGTGATGGCTCAAAATGATCCTGACGACCGTCTTAACTTCAGAACTTCTGACTCGTGAGTATGGAGATTCAAGCAGCGGAATCGTACCGTTTCTCGTTCTGTGGCGCATAAAGTGAGTAGAAACTTCGCAGCAAAGAGACAGAGGTGAAGCAGAAATCAGACAGCTTCGTGTCGAAGATGAAGCAGTTGTTCATCGATTGTGGCTTCACTCTTCGCTAGATCCTCAACACTGATCAAAGTCGATTTGAAAAAAAGAGATTCACTCCGGACGAACCCTGCGTTTCAAAGAAGGGAAGAAATTTTATCCCCCAGTAGTATCAGAGGCTGCGACGACGTACGCCAGTCATTTCCATGGACGGACAAATCTCCTCCCCAATGTATCTTCTGTCAGCCGATTCACAGAAAATGTTCCCTAAAAATAAACTTGTTGATTCATAACATAAAATCTTATGCTTCTGATTCAGCGAATATGCGGAAGGCAGATATAATGGATATGCTTTCGCAAGTATTTTCGCCCAGCATTTTTTCATTGCATGAAGATCGATGTCCATAATGTTTCAATTCAAATGTGCAACAGCTGCAATATCTCGTTTGCAATGCAGTGACTTCGAAAACAACTTCATTTTAACCTTTGAGTATGCACATTGAGTCACTTATCACAGACTCATGTTAAATTTAAAGTCCCATAACTTTTATCCCTATGGAGCTCAGGCGGAAAAATTTCACTTGCTGACTTACTTTTGCCTCCACTTTCAAAAATATACGGCATTACCGCCTTTTCAATTCACCATGATAGAAGGTTCCCTTGTAAGTGAAACATGGGAACTCTGTTCGAACGTTTGAATTGACCGGTAACGGCTACGGTTAACCTAGCAATTCCGGTCTCCGCTGCCAAGACATTAAACCGCTAGAACCGAGTTACTCACAGTTCTACTCGCTCCGTCCCCAGCTCTAGTTACGATACTAATGTTATCTTTCAGATACCAAGGTAGGTGCGTATTATAATGAATCTTACATTGTGTGGATGCGTTTCATTAATTTTAAACTGAAACTACATGCATTTTATAGATTTAGAATGGAAGATAGATATTACAAGGCATATTACTTAAAGAGTATTATAATCACAATCAGACTTTTTAATAGATGATGGTACATCAAAATTAATTAAAATTTTCAATAACAAAGTATCGAGAACCTTAAGTCATGTATACCTTATTTTATTTCAAGGAGTGCAGTTCGGTGTTCAAAGGAGCCACTGAACTGCACTCCTTGAAATAAAATAAGGTATAGTCAATTCTCACTCAGCTAAACAGTCTGCCAAAACAACAATTGAATGGTCCCCTTTTACAAAGTTGTATCTGCATTTTTCTGTATTCAATTCCACTGCACTCTCCTTAATGGGTGGGTGGATACTAAATATAAAATATTGCGTGGGAGAACCATTCAAATATAATAAAAATGCAATATTCAATGAACATTAAAAAGGGGGAAAATTGTAAAGCAAACATAGAGACCGGAGACTTAATGGAAATAAGGTAATATTAATGTTTTCAACTACTGATACAGTTTTAGTTTGCAGCTTTAAATGACTCATAATAGTACATTATGCAACGAGCCTATAATGATAGTAATTAAGACGCAAGTATGGATGTTTATGAAACGAACGCAAGCGAGTTTCATAATATTCATACGAGCGTCTTAATTACCATTATAGGCAAGTTTCATACGACTTTTTATGCTCGACCATATTTCTAACTTGAAATTATTCAGATGTATGCATTTTATTTGTATCTGACAAGATCGGAAGTGACCTTGTTCTAGGTCGTGAATTGTGAGATGTACGCAGACGCGAAAGTATTGATTTTTCCGAGAAACAATAATGTCATTGACCTTGATGTAATCCCGTTAAATTTGATATAACCTTGATTATTGAATTCGACATTGAAAAACGAGATGACAAATTGAATTTATTTGAATATTATTTACAATTAACGCTAATTATTATAGTAACAGAACATAACCTTCTGCGACAGTATTGGATTTCCACCCTCCGTGACTTTTCGCTAATTCTCTTTCGATTGCATATCCGAGAATAATCGATACTTGCGGTTTTATAACGGTACAAAGCTGACTTGTCATTGGCTGAACACCTGTGAGCTGAGTTGTCATTGGCTGAACACCTGTACTTTAATGAGTAGGTGTACTTTAATGACATGCATTAAAGGACTGCTACCAGGTGTATAATTACTACATTTCGGCATGGTCGAGCATAAAATACTTTATACAAATGTGGAATATGTCCAGATCTACACAATGTCATTAAATCGTCATATTTCTTCTTGACAACGGGAAGCAGTCTCGTATATGCTTTTTTTCAGTTCAAATGTGCATATGCTTCTTTTTTCCCTCTTCGCTTCTCGAATACGTTCAGAGTGTGGACAGTATGAGAAAGATAATCTGTATTTAACTCCAAACAAAGTCGCTTTTCTGCATCAATATACACTTATTTTATTTGGTTCCATTTAATGGTTTCTCCACTGGTATTAGTATTCCAGTTCCTATTGTCAAGGCAGAGAAGATCTTTAAAATCAAAAACATCGTCTAGTGACACTTCTTAACATTAGGCTTATAGAATTTTCCCTTGCGTTTGGCTGTTCTGATCACTAAGATCCACAGCTCAGGAATGTAACTATCCAGTCTCTTACTTGTTCTTTCAGTTGGAGTGTGCATTCAATCACTCTCATTCTGAGTGTGACCTTTTTGAAGAAACCTATGCCTTATATACTGCCATTAGTAAGTACATAGCATAAACACTTCTGTTTCTGTTTTGACCACTGCAATTACCTGAATAGAAAAATTCATTAACACCTTTCTGTATTTGATTTAACATGAAGTCCACCACAAAGCTTGCTATTTCATTACTTTCCTTCTTACCAACACTCTCATGCCATACATAACTAAATCCTTCCCAATTCCCTAAGTAAAAAATTGTGAAGTTGTGCGTAGCATCTTTTCTTATATGATAAAACAAGCTCACTTCACTTTATGATGTGGTGAGAATCTTCTGCATATCATAACATGTTACACAACATCTTTTGTTGTCAATGGCAGTCTCCTTGTCCTTTTCTTTGACTTCTCTTAAAATGTTTTGTCTCTGTTTATCATACTCTTTCTTCAATTCTTTTTTCTTGTCTTCATCAGCATTTTCGTATTCATTACATAACTCGCACATGTTTTTCTTGGGCATGAAAAACCCAATGTTGAATTCCTGAACGTTGAATACTCGTATATCTATAATTTATCATCAAAATAAGTTTTATACTTATTATTAAAACATTAAAATTATTTGTTTATGTTATTATTATAATAAAATAATGTCTATTTAGAACTTAAATACGGTTTCAGTATTCTCTCAATCTAAAAATATAAGCCAGGTTCATTAAGAAACTTTCGTATACTTACAATTACCATTAACATTTGATAGTTTAGAACATCGTTTCCTAACCTGTGGTTCGCAAACCCCCAGGGGGTTCGCAAAATATTTCAAGGGGTTCGCCAAAACTTTTCCGTAATGGCGTACTTCGAGGTTAGGCCTATCATTGTTTCCTTCATTACTGCGGCATTCTAATAATAATAATAATAATAATAATAATAATAATAATAATAATAATAATAATAATAATAATAATAATAATAATAATAATAATAAATATTATTATTATTATTATTATTATTATTATTATTTTAAAATTAAATTAACCCTATAATGCCTCTTGTTACATATGTGTAACATCGGGAATTTATCACATTATTTCCACAATAAATATTTACCTGATTTACAGTTACGTAACAATGTTAGGAATGCATTTGATTTCACTACAATGGAAATTTAGTCTGCCAGCTTCTTTGTTTTCTAACAATACTAACAACAGTACAGCGACCTGACTAAGGAACAGTTACATGGCGGTCAATCCTTTGATTTTAGAAGTTAATGTGCAATTTCAACAAACTTCAATTTAATTTTGTATTTTCAACATAGCCTACTTCTTTCCTTTTGACAAATGCATTAAGTTGTCAGTTGTATATCAGAATCGTTTCCGTTCACATTAACCTTCAGACTACCAAGCGGGGTCAGAAGAGACCCCGACGCAAAATTTTTTATTATTTTCATGTGAAAACGGTATCTGTGCACATTGATACTTCTTGTTATTGTCAGACTTGTTTATCGCGTCATGTCTGTTGTGTTGGTTACGTAAGTGTTCCATCCCTAAGAGAATAATATTTATTTTTATTCAGTGGGGTCTCTGTTGACCCCTCTTGATAGTTTGTGTTGTACAAAACTTTTGTCACTAGTTTATTTTCTTTGCCCATTGTTGTTGTTGATAAGCCTTTCAGGTATCTCAAATTGTTTGTACATTGTTGTTGGGAATCTGTCTACACTTTTAGTTCAGTAGATTACTGGTTTAGATTGAGTTGTACACGATTACTCTTCTTGATACATAAAAATGTCAGGAAGGAAAATGTATAAATCCATGGCGCTACAGCCCTTTGCAGGGCCAAGACCGACCAGCCGGCTGCTGGCCTCACGTCCACATGCCGAAGCAGAGGTGGACGATCATCCAACCAGAATGAAGGTATTGTGTGGTTAGCAAGATGATCCCCCTAGCGTTATAGCTGGTTTGCGAAACCGGATTTTCGCTACCCATCGTAGCTCCCGAAGTGCATAACATTGCTCTGTGGGCACCGGTCCCATACACTGGCCGAAATTTTATGAGATAATTTCTTCCCCATGAGGACTCGAACCAGCGCGCATTCCGTAACTTGAGTCGTAGGCAGGATGCCTTAGACCACGATGCCACGGCGTGGGAGAGGAAAATATATGACATACATAAGCAGGAACATGTTGGTGAAGTGACTCATATGATACAGAGCGAGAGTGAGAGTGAAAATGAAGAAGTAGTTGTACTTCTTCATTTTCACTCTGTCAGAATTAGAAGAGACTAATGGAAGAGGTTGAAGAAGTAGCAGATGAAATAGAAAATAGTGATACTGATGTTGATGTTGGTGCAGATGAAAATGATGATATGGAGATTGATGAAAATTATACGAGTAAAAGTGGTCTGTCTTGGTCTAAAAGTCCACCAAAAACCACACGACGAACAGTTCAAAATATTGTTAGAGTGCCTTCGGTGCTTACATGTGCATCTCAGAGACTTCAGACAATGAATGATGTTTTCAAGATATAGTTTGGTGATAGTATTTGAAAAATTATTGTAGACTGTACTAATAAAAAGGCACAGGCTTTTCATGAAAAATGGAATACAAAAAAAATCCAGAAAAACAGAGACAATGGCTGCCAACAGATGTCGATGAAATGCATGCATTTTTGATAACCATGAGTGTTTTAAAAGCTAACCGGGAGTCTTAGAGTTTTTATGAACTACAGAGCCCATGTACAAAAGAGACATATTTCTTGCTGCAATATCTCGAACTCTATTTCAGCATTTATTGACATTCATCAGATTTGATGACACTAGTACAAGAGATGAAAAGAGACGAAATGATAAACTGGCTGCTATCAGAGATGTCTTCAGTTTGTTTGTCGACCACTGTAAGTCCATCTACTGTAAGATGTGTATTAGAATTGTAGCTGAACAACTTGTTTCTTTCCGAGGATGCTGCCCTTTCATTGTTTATATGAAATCAAAAGCTGCTAAGTATGAAATGAAAATTTGGGTCCTGGTTGATGTAGAAACAAGTTACGCAATAAACTTACAGGTGTACACTGGAAAAGAAGGGGCTGCTCCTGAAAAAATCAATGTCAAAGAGTAGTGTTTGATCTAACCAGCTGCCTACAAGGAGGGTACGGCATTACGACAGATATTCTTTCTTATCTATTCCACTTGCAAGTGAACTTTACGAGAAATATTTGACACTGTGTGGAACAATGAGAAAGAATAGGCATGGAATACCCAAGGTATTGTTGCCTAGCCCTAAAATGGAGTGTCGATACTATGGACAAAAAACATACATATATTCGTTGTCCTATGTCTCCATATGGGGAGCATAGGGCCACAACAGAAAAGCGCCATTCTGACCTATTTGCGGGCAAGGCCTTCACTTCTCTCCAGTTCTTCCCTAGATTTTGAGCTTCTTCTTGAACAGACCGCTGCCACGTTATCCTGGGCCTTCCTGTTTTCTTACTCCCCTGAGCATTCCATTCGCGTGGTTCTGTAGCAATGTTCCCTTCTGGGCGTCTCAGGGTGTGTCCAATCCAGCGCCATTTTCTTCTTTTTATCTCCAGATGAATGGACTTCTGCTGCATCTTCTTCCAACGTAATGTATTGAAAATGACGTTCGGCCACCATACCCCCAATATGTTTTGTAAACAACGATTCTCAAATGTTTGCAGTTCAAGAGTGAGGCGTTTTGTCACTTTCCATGTCTCACTGCCAGAGAGAAGAACTGATTTTACATTGCTCTCAAACAAGCGCAGTCTATGGACAAAATGGTAAATGAATATTCTGTGAAAACCACAAGACGATGATCTTGTGTCTTATTCCTGAACATTGTCCACATTGGGTGTCTCAATGCTTATGTAATATGGAAGGCAAAAAATACACATCTTCAGTCAAGTTCTACGCACAGAATAATGTACTTTCTGCTCCAATTTGGGAAGGAGTCGATCATTCCGAAAGCGAAACGACGACTTCAGCATAACACAGGATTTCACAAACCAGCAATAACTGCAATGAAATATCTTGTTCCTGAGCGAGAGCCTATGGGAAGAGAAGATAGTGAACCTCTAATCAAGCTATATAAAAAGCTGATGTCAGTTGTGCGCTAGAAAACTGTCAGGAATGCTAGTGAATCCTGTGAAATGTGTAAAAACAATGCATGTGCAAAAGCCATATCAAGAAAATAACCAAAACATTGTGTCTGCCATGCAGTGAAACTGTGAAGTGGACTTCAGATGTGAAATTTGTTACATAAATTTCTTCTGTTCAGTTGTACACCCTATTTATTTTTCGTGAATATTTTTGCTCTTATTGTCAAAAATATACCTGCCCCAAATTAGTTTGAACTTTTAATTTGAACTCAAGATAGAAATTGTGAAAAATTTGAATGCATGAATTCGAAATATGAAAAAGGTACTAGAGAAGAAAATTTCAGTTAGGTTAAGGTAAAATTGGACTTCTATTGTTTCCGAACTCATTGTTTAAATATGTTGTATTTTCAAAATGGACTATATTAATAATTTTCTTTTAAGTATTTTATTATAAATTGTTTTCATTGTTCTTTATAAAGCAATTTCTTCTCGGGGTCTTGGCTGACCCCGCTTGGTAGTTGGTGTTGGTCTTAGAGCTTGGTAGTCTGAAGGTTAAAATGGATAACTGGATGAAAAGTGCAAGTTTGAAATGGAAACAGGCTTTAACAACATCGCAAGTTAGTGTTGTGTCAACAGGTCATTCAGCTTCTAGTGATGTGTGTCAATTCGACAAAAGTTAACAGTGTGTAAAGAAAAGAAAGTAAGATGATAGTTACATTAGGTTTGGATTTTATATATAGGTGACAAGGACTGTCCAAGATCACAGTGTGTTGTTTGTGGCGACATTCTTGCTAACAGTAGTCTGAAACCTTCTCTACTTAAACATCATTTAGAAACTAAACACCCCACCCATGTAAACAAATCTGGTGATTTTTTACACGAAAAGCTAACGAATGGAAAAATGCTTTAACTACTTTTGTATCCGCTGCAAACAGTGACAATGAGAATGCTCTTGAAGCGTCTTATCGCGTTGGCTACAGAAATGCTAAAACTGCAAAACCTCATTCAATAGCTGAAGATTTAGTGCGACCATGTATAAATGATGTAGTACAGTGCATGTTTGGAGAATCTTTCACACAAAAAAGTCAATATGGTACCATTGTCCAACAATAAGATCAACCGCCGGATTAAAGACATGGCAAATTATGTCGAAAATGAGATTTTGGAAAAAGTTTGTACCAGTCATTCTTTTGCGATTCAACTTAACGGATCGACTGATGTTACCAATTAAGCCATTTTGTTACTTTTCGTCCATTATATTAATGGTGAGTCTGTAGAAGAGGAGTTACTATTATGCAAACCCTTAAAAGAGAGAACTACGGGAGGAGATATATTTAAGTTAACCGACGAAAACTTTCGCGAAAATTCAATAGACTGGACTCGCTGTGTAGGCATTTGTTCAGATGGTGTGAAATCTATGACAGGGTGTTATGCTGGGTTTGTTGCCAAAGTGAAATCGGTAGTGCCGAATGCTTCTTGGACACACTGTTGCATTCACAGACAGGCTCTTGTTTCTAAACGCATGCCCGATGGATTGAAATGTGTGCTGGACGATGCAGTGAAAATAATTAATTTTATTAAGGCTCGCCTTACAAATTCCCGCATCTTTGCAGTGCTTTGTGAGGAAATGGGAAGCATTTATAAGTGTTTATTTTCTCACACTGAAGTTAGGTGGCTCCCGAGGTAGAACTATTTCCAGACTATAATATGAGCTTTACGTTTTCCTCACCAGCCATGCCTTTCACCATGCAAAGTGTATGAAAGATGAAATCTGGCTTCAGACTTTAGCTTATTTGGCAGACATTTTCTAAAAAATTAACAATTTAAACTTATCTCTCCAGGGGTCAAATATAAACGTTTATATTGTGCAAGACCATATCGAATCATTCATTAAAAAACTTAATTTTTGGGAAACGTGTTTCAATAGCAACCAAACCGAGTGCTTTGATACCATTCACGACTTCCTGGTGGAAAATCATCTTTCATTGGATGAAAATGTCAAGAACATGGTTAAATAACATTTGAAGTGATTTGAAAAAACCTCCAGAAGATATTTCCCTGATATGTCCAATAACAATTGGATTCGTAATCCTTTCGAAGAGTCAACAATTTTAGAATCCACATTAAAGGCCTAGCGCGCACGAGCGGACTTCTGTCCGTGCGGATATTTCGCCGCGGCGGTAAAAAAAAAAAGCTCTCTTGATTTGAGTGGACGCACGAACGGTGAAAAAACCGCTGTTCTCTCAGTCTACTGTAGCTTTTTTTTTTCTAGTAGGTTATTTTACGACGCTTTATCAACAGCTTATATTATTTAGCGTCTGAATTAGATGAAGGTGATAATGCCGGTGAAATGAATCCGGGGTCCAACACCGAAAGTTACCCAGCATTTGCTCATATTTGCAATTATTTGACTTATTTGAACTGTTGTATTAGTGAAGCGAGGTGAGTCAGTGAAGTTATGGTTTTACAGTGCAGTGAACAGTTCCGATCAGTGATAATTTATAGCGTCAATGAAATGTGTTCTATAGTGTCAGTGAAATGTGTTACAGAGTGTCAGTGAATGTGTGCTAAAGTGTCAGTGAAATGCGTCATAGTGCCACTACAGGGAATGAGATGAGAGTAAAGTGAAAGACTATTGAAACTTATGTAGGACCTATACATAATTATGTAGGTTGTGTTGTAAAATTAGGTGTTTTATTTTATGTTTTATTATTATTGTGTTAAATTGTATTGTGTATACTTATTGTATTGTGTATAAAATTGTATATGTGTTGTAAATTTTATTATGTATTGTAAATTTTATTGTGTATTGCTTATCATTTTAACTGTGTATTGTTAATATTGTATATACCACTGCCACGGGGTGCTTGCCCACTTGCAGTGTAAATAAATACATACATATTGGGTTGAGGGAAAACCCCGGAAAAAACTTCAACCAGGTAACTTGCCCCGACCGGGAATCGAACCCGGGCCACCTAGTCTCGCGGCTAGACTCGCTAACCGTTACTCCACAGGTGTGGACTCTACTGTAGCTCTAGCTGATAACACTCAAGAAGAAAACATTAATTTTGTGGAAAATCTGTAATATTTATATTACGTCTTCGAAAACAGCGAAGAAAGAGAATGTGGGTCCATCCCCTCTTAAGCCAAAGACTACTTAAGGGACATTCATTGTATTGATACGGAATTAAAATTTGGAGCGAGTCTTGATGGGAGTCCACCTGTATGTAGGCCTAGGCAGCAATTTCGCACTATTCACAAGTACCATATATACAGGGACTCTTGTTTACTGTACAGTATGCGCAGTGTATTATAAGCGAAAGTTAAACAATAAGGGAGCTCCCAATTTTATTTCCATATTATATCCTGAAAAATTTTCTGGATATTTTAGATGAGTAAAAATTCATTCAACGTACTCGTATTATTTAACTTCATACAGCCACACATAGCTTATCAGGATACAAACAATTATGAGAAAGGCAGTAGCACCAGAAGAAAGACTAGCAGTCACCGTAAGGTTAACTATATTTATATTTGGTTTCATATATAAGGCAAGTTATTTAATATGTTTATGTTAATGCAGTTCGAATAAGATTGACTTGATAAGAGCACTGTTCTGTCACTAGGCGACAATGAAAGACCACTGGGTGTAGCCTACTGCAGGACGGCGTTGGTTCGGAATTGGGTACATACATGTTGAAAAATATATTGCTGTAGAATTGTAGATGAAGTCTGTTTTGTCTGAGGAGTCTGAATCTGTTGAAGTGGAACCATCTGCACGGGTTGAATCAAATGTGTACACTAATTATGTGGTGGCATTCCAGATGAACTAACACATTTGAAGGATAGGGGAAGTGAGAATTGATATGCATAAATGTGTTTTGATATACTGCATTACTGCCGGAACTGGATTAGCTATTTCGTTGAAAAATGAATTTCTGTAATACTTGAAAAATTTCCACTTTTACTGTCAATATTTGTTGTGGTGAAAGTTTTCGAAAAGTCGGCAATAATGAGAGCAAGAAAGATTTATCTTTATCAATTTCTTCTGTTCTACTATCCTTCAGAATTTGTAGGTAGGATTCTTTGAAATTAGGCTTCCTAGACATTAATTTCTTTTGTCTCTTTATTTCCTTACTTGTCGAAGACTTTCCATTGCGTAGGGATAATATATCACAACTGCATCATTAAGCTGTTGTTTTGCAGCTCGTGTGCATACTAACATATTCTGACACGTGTTTCATAATATTGCGCGGTTGGCGCTCCGCTCGGAAAATAGAGCATGTTGCGTTTTTAAAACCGCTGCTGTAAAATATCCGCTCTGAGTTCACATCAATTTAAAGCAATGTGTTCTATCAAAGCGGTTTTCTAACCGCGGCGGATAAGCGGACGAAAAACCGTCCGTGCGCGCTAGGCCTAAGCGTAGGTGAAAAAGAGCAGTTTCTTGAAATTTCCACTGATTTTCAATTACAGAAAAGTTCTAAATCTTTGTCATTAATTGGTTATTGGTTGAGTTTAAAGGAGTTACCAGTGTTAGCGAATAAAGCCATAATGGCTTTATTACCCTTTTCAGCCACATATTTGTTCGAAAAGTCGTTTTCTTCATATGCCTATTTAAAAAATAAATACAGTAACAGATTTTGTGCTGAAAGTGATTTCAGACTTTATTTAACTCCTGTGGTTCCTGACTTCAAAGGTGTGTGCCATGGAAAGCAGGCGCACCTTCTCGCTGAATTCCAAGGAAGAGGTGAGTAATTACTAGACTTCGTGGAATTGCCACGAGAATCGTAAGGTTTACTACGCACGCGGTATAGACTGTATGAGAAGGGGACGTGCGATGGACGGAGTATGCCTCTGATGTAAACAATGAGCAGTATACTGCGGTTACAATAAAACTTCTATTCTGCATTCAAGAAATATAATGAATGATCATTGAAGTAGGAAATGTCTAAACATGTAAATACACAATTATTTTGTAGTGAGATATATTAACTCTTAAAATTTAATGTAATATACTAACATCATCCTTGAATATGTGCAGTGAAGAGTTACGTACATTTTGAGCGACTGCCAAAGTGAACCTCCTCCGATGGTCACTCAAACAGTTTTTATATTGGGAAAATGTACGTTCAACATCACACTATGTAATAGGAGCATATTTGAAGAACGGAAAGTCTCTACTTTTTAGTACACCAATTTCAGACGTCTAGTCGTGACCTGATAGTACATCATTTATAATACGAAGTTGTAAATAGGCAGAATTTTTAGCAATAATGTTTCTCAACTTACATTTCACTTTTTCTGAAATTAGTTAATTGTTATTTTGGATAACGGTTTGTGATACTTTATACACTATATTAAGGGCTTCTGAGAGTTGTAGTTTAGACGATTCTAATAGGATGATGTTTTGGACACGATTTTAAAATAAGAATCAATGAACAGAATATCTTCCAATAGCTGTTCAGAAGGCAATGATTTTACAGCTGCAACAGCGGAACTGTCTGCGCTATCCAATGCACCAATTACCTCCATTATTTTTCCGTAATATTCTGCATAATAATTAACAGCATCCAACCACGTTTTCCAACGGGTCAAGACTGGCTGCGGGGGTAAGGGTATTCCAGGGGCAATTATTTGTTACAGCAACACTCTCATTATGGCATGTTTGATTGAATTTTTGTCTGCACTGAACAAATGTTAAGCTTTGACTGTTTCAACCACAGTAATGAAAAAACAAGTGCCTACATAATAAATTTCTAAATTATAGACATCAGCTCAAAGAATTTGAGTGACCACAAGGGTCCTGAATACAATAAACATGTACATTAGCTGTAGCTGCTCTATCTATTTGGACCGGTCACAACTCTTAACATGAACTGCTTATACTACGAGACCGGGCGGTCGCTCACCTCTTCTATACTACCGTACATCGGCAACCTGATTGCATGCTGCGTGTGGCAATTGAACGAAGTCTAGTAATTACAATGAAAACTTGTATTTATTATTGCAACTAGGCCTGCACGTTGTGTAACTTTTAAGCCGTAACTAGAGAAACTATAGGTTTTAACCGTTAAGGGTTAAGTTAATTTAAGGTTATTAAACCTTTTGCTTGGAATTAAATTTTATGCATGTCTACTGTATGTGTATATAAAAGTCAGTGGTTCACCCAACTTAGATCGTTGTGGAAGGGATTCGCGAGTAGAAAAAGATTGGGAACCGCTGGTTAACAGAGAATATTCTGTGACATACAGTAACTGTATTATTGCTTGTCACGTGAACATTATATTTCAATATGTAACATTCATAACAATAATTAGCCTATTATATATCAATGTCATCGGTAGCACAGTCGGTATAGCACTGGCCTTCTATGCTCAAGGTTGCGGGTCCGATCCTGGCCCAGGTCGATGGCATTTAAGTGTTTTAAATGCAACAGGCTAATGCCAGTAGATTTACTGGCATGTAAAAGAACTCCTGTGGGACAAAATTCCGGCACACCAGCGACGCTGATATGAGGCGTTCAGAGCTAAAGTGGATCAAGTCACAAATTTAAAAAAATTGAGTTTAATTCATTTTCTGGCTACTTTATGTTGTATCTTTTCCGAAGTGTAGTGGATCAGGTTCTAATTTCAAGAGTTCGCCAGTAAATGGCAGCAGTCACCTTTGCCTCAGAATATTTGTCCAGAAATTTCTTAGTCATAGTGGATCAAATAATTAAAGCGTTGCACCAATTAATATCACACGTATTTCTATCTTATAAATTTTTAATTTGAAGATGGATTCTGATTCAGAAGAGGTTTTTGCCTTTCCAGTATCATCTTGATATTCAAGTTAACCTTGATGGAATTTACCGACGCATTAAAAAGAACCTCAAGTCCACGGTATTTTAGATTTCAGGTGAAAAGAACCCTCAGCAATAAAATTGATGATTCGGACATAATGACACATACAAAATCTTGTTTGGCCTTTCAGAACCATTACTGCAGGGAAAATAATCATGACAGAAAGTATTTCAAAACAAATTTGAATGTGAGAGAAATGTGTGATTTGTACTGTAGAAATTGTGAGTGTGAATGCAAAGAGTCTCTGAAGCAGAAGTTTTACTATCATATCTTTTCATACAAATTTAACTTACATTTTAAACCTCTTGCTAAGGATACATGTAGTCCACGTGACAAAATGGAACTCCACATACAAGCGTGAAAAGTTACAGGCCTAGAAAAATTTGCACCTGCTCAAAGCTAATCAAATTATGAATGTACTTAAAACTAATGAAGCTACAGTTCAGAAACGTACTTTGTTTCCACATTTGACGTAGAAGTAGCACTCCCGTACCCTAATTGACGACATCCTTAGCGTACTACAATAGGAATATGTACATATACAATTTCGGTATCCACTCACTAAACAATCAGAATGGTTACTAAGTGTGGAACGAAACCGAAGGTGGCAGAGTATACCAAGGGGAAGCGGCCGACCTCGTGAAACATATCAAACATAAAGCCAAAAACCATATTCGTAAATCTCTATTCAAACTCATGTACAGGACAAAATGGAAACATAAAGCTGTCTGCTACATTACCACTTTCATTTCTCTCAGACCCTAGATAACAATTGCAGTTCATAAAGCGTCGTAAAATAAACAAATAGAAAAAGATAGACACACATTACCAAAAATTCCTCTTATCGCCACTCATTTCCGCCTAATGACCGACATTTTGGTGTCATAGAGTCAAGATCACGAAAATATCCTCTGATTATTAATATTATTGTGTCCTTCTTTTATTTTATGTATTGTTTATTTTATTCTATTTCTATTGTTATATATTTTGTATTTTGTGTTTGTATAATTTTTTGTACATATTCACAACATGTAATTCTAGATTTACAACATATAAATTAACAATGGAAGAAAAAAATTCAAAGTTTCATTAAAATAAATAAATTTTTACACCTCAAGACTGAGTTGAAGTGATAAAGAATGCGAAGATTAGGAATCCCTTGAATGTAATCGAAGTACTACACCAAATATTTAACTGCCAAAAAACTTGGGAAAATCATGGCCAACAGAAAGAAGATCGATGGTGACAAATCAATTAAGTGGTTAGAAATAAGATGAATGAGATGCGAGCGAATAGAACGTTGGACTTTGCAGTTTAAAACTACTTTGAGCACAATGATAGATTTTTCGAAAGTGTCCATGTCTTATCCAGATACTAAATTTGTGAGACAGCAAGAACCCCTTTACACAGCACCAAGGGCAGACCATAGCGATGAAGACAGATATGATATATCTTTTATAATTCGTCCATATAGTGGAACCAGTGGCCCAAAACCACTTCAAAAACTTGCGGACAGAACCAGTCACAAGGTCGATGGTCTACCAAAATGATTATGCTCTCGGATGACGATATGCCCTTCTATGTCGATTAAAGATGAGCTGAGTTGTAAAAGAACAGACTCGTTGATTTTCTTGCAAAGAACCAATAACAATTCCATTAGTCCCACATTTTGCCATTGTGCCTAGATGATTCATCTTTTTTTTTATTGTATTGGGTTATTTTACGACGCCGTATCAACATCTAGGTTATTTAACGTCTGAATGATATGAAGGTGATAATGCCGGTGAAATGAGTCCGGGGTCCAGCACCGTAAGTTACCCAGCATTTGCTCGTATTGGGTTGAGGGAAAACCCGGAAAAAACCTCAACCAGGTAACTTGCCCCAACCGGGATTCGAACTCGGGCCACCTGGTTTCGCAGCCAGACGCGCTGACCGTTACTCCACAGGTGTGGACTAGATTCATCTTCATGATGAAAAAAATTCAGAGCTAAAATGGATCAAGTCCACTCTTCCTTTCTCAAAATATGATTAAGCGTTAACAAACAAATTTGCAGCTGATACATAATTTCCTACATTGAAGTTGATAACTCTAAAGCAATGTTGGACAATAAAATTATTGCTAGTCAAATTAGATAATTCACTAGAGCAAGTTAACTTTAAGCCAAATTATCTCAAAACTATATGCAATGGATTGATCCACTTTAGAACTGAGCGCCTAATATAACCTCTGCAATTGCAAGGGTCGTTAAAGAAACCATCATTTAAAAAAATAATAATAAATCAACGTCTAATATTCTGTTTCTCATGATATTAAACAGCTGATGACAAATGAATATTAGTACTAAGACAATATTATCAACGGGGCACACCAAAATGTTAAATAGGTGGATGGTGTCAATGACTATGCAATAGTAATACTGTATACTGAATTAATCAATTATATGTGATATCCTCGTAATAATTTATAAAATTCATGAAAATATCATATTTTACATGATTGAATACAAATATAAATATAATAATTATAATGACTTACTCCAGAAAAAAATTTTATATCCGGAATATGTATGAGAATACCTATTCAGAATACTAACATTGTATCTCACATAGCCTAATACAGTACGGTATATAAATTTGTTAGGAAGTAACAATTGTAACTGAAGATACAGTTTTATTGTAATATGTGAGAGATTCGCAATTATTGAGTTACAGTAGAGTAATAATAAGACTTTACATACAATTGTGGAGGTTTAGAGTTGCAATGATAGTACTGAAAGAAAAAGAAACAATTTAAGACCATATTAATTAGTATAACTCAAAACCATAAAAAATTGAGTTACCGTACAATACGATGAAAGAGTAATGGAACGGAGAAATATTCTCTTCGGCACCGGTATTTGAACCCGGGTTTTCAGCTCTACGTGCTGATGCTTTATCCACTAAGCCACACCGGATACCCATCCCGATGTCGGACAGAATCGTCTCAGTTTAAATTCCAACTCTTGGGTTCCCTCTAGTGGCCGCCCTCTACACTACGTCATAGATTCTGAGACGATTCTGTCCGACACCGGGATGGGTATCCGGTGTGGCTTAGTGGATAAAGCATCAGCACGTAGAGCTGAAAATCCGGGTTCAAATCCCGGTGCCGGAGAGAATTTTTCTCCGTTCCATTACTCTTTCATCGTATGATGACGCAGAATATCTGCATGGAAATATCATATGTACTTCGGTACATTAAAATAATATATTACCGTACAATGTTATTATTTTGGAGGATCGATATGTGGCTGCACACCAAAAAACCATGAGCGCCTTTAAATATGGCCTATCCCCTTTTCATAATATGGAACAAAGGAGATAGTTTAGTAATCTTTATATGAAACGAGTGAAAGTCAGGTTAAGATAAGAAATGTCAGAAGGAAGTGAAATTGGGAGAGGAGTACGTCAACGATGCCCTTTATCAGCTACCCTGTTCATCTACTTGGAGGATTTAGTAAAGAACTGTTTTCAGAATATGGGAGGAGTGATGGTAGGAGGAATAAGAATAATAAAATGCCTAAGGTTCGCTGATGATATGCCGTTGTTAGCAAAAGAGGCCATGTTACTAAAGGATATGCTACTGGAGCTAAATGACAGCAGTGAGCACTACGGAATGAAGATAAATGCAAATAAGACGAAGAGCATGGTCATAGGAAGAAAACTACAGCAGGTAAACTTGCGAGTTCTAAATGAGGCAGTAGAGCAAGTGGACAGATTCAAATACGTGGCAGTAAGATGATTTGCTGCCAGGAAGTCAAAAGGAGGATAGCAATGGCCAAGGAAGCTTTTAATAGAAAAAGGGGCATCTTCTACGGACCTCTGGAAAAAGAACTAGACTAGGAAGAGACTAGTGAAGTCCTTCGTATGGAATGAGGCATTGTATGGGGCAGAAACATGGACATTACGATGAAGAAATGATATACCATTTGATATTCATTCCAAACCAACACATGTATCAATATACAAAATAATGTGTGCACCTGAACGTAACCAACAGTAATAATGACAGCCACACAGTGAACAATTTAATCATGATTGTCTATATTGTATAATTGTATCTACTATATGTTGTTCCATGTACTAATGAATGATCTGATGATGGCATTTAATGCTGAAAACGTTAATCACAATAAAAATGTTAGATAGTTATTAACACTATTTTACCATTTGATGAGCAAATAGACGGCCCTATATATTCATATTTATAACTAAGTGAAGTAGCTATAATGTGCGTTTCATATTTATTTTGAAGTGTTCTACCTCTTTATTACACGTGTTAAATAGAGATAATCATTTTTAGGTTATCTGTACCGATTAATTATTTTCACATCTTAGCTACTTTATAATGTCAACTGACGTCCTATACGAATTTTTCATACTCCATACTACCTTCCCACTGAAAATTAGACGATTTTGTTTCACAATTTTGCGTCAATAGAACCTTCAGTGTCGAGTGCTATAGAAATCTCCTCGGAAAATATTAAGAGGAAATGCCTACATATATGCCCTATAAAAATTCTGTGATTCCAAGGCAAATATGATGGATTAATTTTTGGCAAAAATGAGATTTTGCTGTATGTTGTGCATCCTAATGTTATCTTTATTGTGGCAAAATATGACATGCACATTGTATTTCTATAATTTTCTCTCTAACCAATTGGTATGACCACAGTCTAGTATATACAGTCGCAAAGCTTAGGGTGATTTTTTGCATTTCTCGCGATAGTTGCTAGCCGCTTGAAGCGCTGTGTGTTTTTAGACTGTGTCACTGCCATCGTGATCTAATACAGGCCGTAAGGCAGACCATGTGACTCGCTTAACCCGATCACGAAGGGCGGCGTTTCAACCATATAAATTAATTGGAATGCATAAAAAGTAACATATATTTCTCTAAAATGTAGTGTAATTGCATTAATAAAATTTAAGAAAATGATTAGGAGACACTTCAGACATAATTCCTTGCGAGTTAAGGTGTAATATTATTTTTGGTGTGAAAATTACGTTGTTCGTATGTGTAATAGACCTACCTGCCTTTATTTCGATTAAATATTGCGAAATTATTGTACATTCATTTATGCACGATTCAATAATTTTCAGTTGCACCGCACGATATGTTGAAATTATAGGTTATGTTTACTGTACTAGTTGCCCCTTTCTGTCTAATTGTAATGGTCTCCAATGCCCTGCCATTCATATGGAAATATTATAGGTTACGTTTACTACATCTTATATTCCTAAATTCGCAATTATACATTATAATTAAGCATAATGTCATATATGATACTCCGCACATTCAATTTGTCTGTATTTTAATACTACAATTGAGTATTGAATTATTGTATTTATCTACTACCTAAGAGACGAAGTAACAATTGTACGTACACTAATTTCATAAGAGTGGTATGATAAATTTTCTGTCTTTATCAAGGAAGGTAGATGTGCTATAGCCTATTAAAATCACAATATATATTCTTTTTAATAACCCCTAAAAATAGCTTCCATTCTAAACTTAAAATATTGATGCGAAAAGATTATGTTAACATGTAAAATTCTCTTCACATTAAAATAACACTGTGCCGTATTTCGCATTGTTGTGAAAAGTTGTGTAAACTGTGAGATGTTCGTTATCGGTTGTAATAACTGTAAATGGCTAAAATACAATAACTTGTGTAATAATATGGGACAAGGAGACGTTTGTTGCACTATAAATTCTAAGAAAAAGAGGTCAGAGTTATCCTTCCGAAAGATCCAGGAAGGTGAGTTTATAAAATATAATAGGTTATATACTTTATGAAAATAATATATAAACCTTATGTATTTCATATTTCAATAGTGGAAGGAAGGTGTTAATTTTTCAAAAGAACACGATATCAAAAGTACAATACATTTTATCGTCTGCTAGGGAAAGAGTCTGTGATGAGGCGATAGTAGCGATCCTGGTGGCTAGCAACTATCTATGGATGCATATTTCAACTGTCTATATTTGCATATTTAGTAAGTATTGAGCTTCGCAACTGTATATACTAAACTGTGCTATGACTTTATACAGTCGTTCAAACTTTAAATTCTCGTTCCTGAAAGATTGCAAAAATAACATCATATTTTGTCTTGGAGCAACAGGATTCGTCTCTAAGAAAATGTATTTGTAACATATTACATTCCCTGGCTGATATAAGAAGTTTGTAGCCGGTTATTTAATGACGCTGTATCAGCTACAAGATTATTTAATATCGATGGAATTAGTCATAATGAGATGTCTTTTGAAGAGTATGAGGTCGAAGATTCGCTATGTGATTATCTGACATTCTGCTTACAGTTCGGGAAAACTTGAGAAAACAAAGGCAGTTGATCAGCCGAAGCGGGAATCGAAACCACGCTCATTCGCAGCTCCACATCAGTAGGCAATGGAGCGTGTGATTGAAGCAGTGTTACAGTAGTCTCTATGAATGGATGTAATACTCCTGCGGATCACAATGATGCTGTTGTACAATAAGAGTGTAACCGGACCAAGATCCCTACCTAATGAAGTCAAAGAAAACCTAGACCTACAGGAACAACCGTGTTACGTAAGACGCGCAGTTGCAGTATGAGTATGTAACTTACACTAATAAATATAAAACAAACACTCAACGTTTACTTTGACACAAATTTTAAGGAAGAATTCTCTGGGATAGTCCGAATTCACGTTGGAAATATGAACTAAGTCTGTTACGTGTAACGCATGAAACGTAAATATACAGTACGTATTTCTTTCCAAATTCGTTAGTATTTTTATCCAGATGTAAATAAAAAATTGACATATAGGTCTGTCTAATAACAATATATATATATATATATATATATATATATATATATATATATATATATATATATATAATACACAGCAAGCTCCAGCTAGTAACTTAAACGTACTATTACAAAGATAAACGTACAACAAAAAGAGATTTCTTTTTTTTAATTTGGAGGTTAAACGTGATAAAATACAAAACTTATTTAGCCTATATATTGTACATAACTGCCTGTGCTGTAAATCATCAGTATGTAACTTACCGTTATGTTGCACCGTTCCCTTCGTAATCTGTTCCTACATCTTCAGATTTACACTGAACTTTAATTAAACTGAGTCCACAGAAACTATTTACGTGTACACAAACAGATTCCAACGAACGAATATTGTCAACGAAAACTACAGTACGCACTACACAATAATACTGGTAAACGCAATCTTGAAAAGAGATTGTCTTGATTTTAGCGCATGAACGTAACTACTTAAAGAAATTTAAAACTCTTCCTAGTCTTAAAATAAACTCAGTATCATAATATACGGTAATAATATTTACATTACGGCAGATTCTTCAATCGAATGCAAAGAAACCACTCACAAGTTGTGCGACAGGCGAAATACTGTGCGAAGTCGCTGTGTAGAGATGGCGTTGACATCAGTTTACCAATGGACATATGAATTCACAGGCTGTTTCAAAAGTCATTAAACTCGAAGTTGCTCGAAATATTAACAACTGAAATTTTATATTGTATCAATTGCCTATCATTTGATCACCTCCCCAAAGGTCTTTTTCCCTTCGGCCTTTTAACTAGCACTCTATATGCATTTCTGGATTAACCAATGGCGGGTACTTTGCTTACGTCATATGAATTTAGACCAATTTATATACAGAATCCTTGCCCAGCAGTGTTGCCAACTGGACGGAAATTCCGTTAAAACTGACGGAATTTCAACGTAGCGGACGGGAAAAAAAAAATGGCTTTGACGGGTGACGGATTTTCTGGCGGAATTTACGATTTACATCATCTTTTGACATTTTAAGCCGCTGTCATTTTTAATTCTTTAATTTTTGGGAGATTTTACTTTTTATTTGAACAGCCCTGTCTATTCCGTACTAAGTTTAAGATTCCCCTGTTTCAGATTTCGTCGTAATCAAGTTAGATCTTGGCGAAATATTATTTTAATCAGGATTGGTAAGTAAGTTGTGATATATATATATATATATATATATATATATATATATATATATATATATATAGGGTCTTTTTTTTTAATTTTGACGGATTCTGACGGATTTCCAGGTGTTATACTGACGGGGATATAATTTATGTGTTGGCAACACTGTTGCCCAGGATGCGCCATAGCAGGCTGGGCTACACTACACCCGCGATGAGGTGATAATGGAGATTTGTTGGTATGTCAAAGGGGAACCGGAGATTCCCGGCGAAAACCCCTGTGTTACCTGGACCACGGATTTGCCCAACACAAGTTATAAATCAGGAGTACACCGGGATCGAACCCGGGAAAGTCCAGCGCTCTAACTGCGAGACCACCATGGCGGCTAGTTAATTAAATATTGCAATTCCAATAATTCATTCACGTAACTGTACCGTTACTGTCATTTCACAAATTTTGCGATGCAGATTTTGAGTATTCAGATAAGACTATTGCATTTTAAATATAACGTAATAATAATAATAATAATAATAATAATAATAATAATAATAATAACAATAATAACAATAATAAAGTAAGAGTGAATGCTAATATGATACAGGTGTGCAAAAGTACAGCCTGTAGTATAAATTGTAATCAGGATTTCATGCTAATAAATTTACAGTTACAAAAGAAAGATGCGTGGACAACTTCACATCAGCTAATAATGTCTCGTATAGAAGTGTTAGGCACACATAAATCAGAATGTCACAGTCTGGTGAACAGTACTGAAAAATAGTGGAGCGTGTGGTTTACTTGAGCTACGCGTATCAGTATGCCTAATAATGACGCGAAATCAGACCTATTTCACTTTATCCTGATGACGTAAATATGGCTAAAGATGATAGTGATCGTATTTCTGACAATTCTACAAGCTGGATAATAAATTAATACCTCTGCGATCACATTGCCAAATGAAATTACCACGCAGGCAATAAAAGTCTTTCGTGGCTCCGACTTAAAGGACGTAGAACTTTACACTCCTTGTCATTGCTCTTTCGAATTCTGCACACTTCAACACCAAATTACCTTTCGTCTCGTTTCTCTTATCTATACTCTAACCACGACGTAAATACCAGATCACTTATCTGTGGCGCGTTAAGTATACCTCTTCATAGAACATCTCGTTATTCATCATCTTTTACAGTATCCACCTCGCGACAATGAAATTCCCTGTCACAAAGTATTAGGGGCTGCAAGACAATAAATACTTTTAAAAACAGCTTAAAAGATAACCTTCTTAGCATTTCACTCCGATCATACTGACTTAAACTATCACTGTCTACATTGTTACTCCTTCCTTTAGACATGCATCCTGATAGTGCTGTATTTTCAAAATTGTCTCATAATAATCTCTTTCTATTATCTAACATTATTTGAAATATATTAACATTCTATGTATTTTAGCTTAATTCTGCTACATAGTTTGTATTTCAGTGTTTAATTAATAGTTCATAGTATTTTGTTGTTTAATTCGTAAATAACTCTTGTATACATGTAGCTCTTACCTAAATCAAATTGTTGAATTCTTTGTATGTATGTATACTTTTTGCTGGTTGAGTGGAAGAGAAGGCCTTACGGCCTTAACTCTGCCAGCTAAAATAAATTATTATTATTATTATTATTATTATTATTATATTAATTTTCGTAAAAGTTTATTCCGTGAAACTACCGTTAACTGAGAGAGTAAGAACTTACTGCCTTGCGACATTTTATTAATGCACGAACACTATAAATCGCGTTAGAAATACACACACAGCTAAATTAAATTTAAAACTTAACTCAAAATAATTCTATCTCCACCAACACAAAATAACTACGAAAAGAATAGCCATGACATAACACCAATACTTGCTGTAGCTACCACAGTAACGAAGATTCAATCCTTCCGAACAAAAAAGCTGGCTACTGCGTGCTCACGTCAATGATAGGTCGCGACTAGTCAGCATGGACTCTGGGTGGCTGGTTTTAGCGGTTGTCATAGTGACGCCTTGAAGCAACACCACCTAGACCTGTATGTAGGTGGTGTTGCTTCAAGGCGTCACTATGACAACCGCTAAAACCAGCCACCCAGCCATACAGGTCTAGGTGGTGTTGCTTGAAGCCGCTGAACTGCCAATTACCTTTATGTACAAAAACCTGGTTTCTATTCACAAAAACTTTAGGTTTACAACGGCGCGCCGCGGCGGTCGAAACACTTGTCTCTAAGTCCGACAAAAGTTTTATGAACGCCGTCTTACTTTTCTACAGGACATATGGCAGCCTTAATGAACTTAGAAAGCATGATTTTTTTTTATTTTATTGGGTTATTTTACGACGCTGTATCAACATTTAGGTTATTTAGCGTCTGAATGATATGAAGGTGATAATGCCGGTGAAATGAGTCCGGGGTCCAGCACCGAAAGTCACCCAGCATTTGCTCGTATTGGGTTGAGGGAAAACCAGGTAAATTGTCCCGACCGGGATTCGAACCCGGGCCACCTGGTTTCGCAGCCAGACGCGCTGACCGTTACTCCATAGGTGTGGACAGAAAGCATGATGAAAGATATTCAGATAGTCAATACAATATGATATAATATAATATTGTTTTATTTGATGTTCAGTCTAATTGACATATCACAATTTTAAAAAATGTAATGACATTTACATAATATGTAAATAATCATTGGTATTATGAAACTTAAGCAAACGTTTTCGCCCTTCGGGCATCATCAGGCATGTTATTGCGCTGTGATACCTGTGTAAAGTGTGTTCTTTAACAATTTTAACAAATATATATAAATTAAACGGCAAGGAAAACCTTATCTTTCATCTCGCAGTGCTTATAAAACCCAATCCCACAAAACTGATTCAGTGAAATTGTCGTCATGACAACCCAGTGCTGCACACGCGTTCTTAAATAATATGTATGTAATGCGAGTAATTTTACGACTGTCCCGTCTCCCGCTTCTCAACTTCCAGGTACTCCGGTTTTGCCAATCGCCCCTTTGTAGACCCCTGCAGACCATATCCTCCTGAACCTCCTTGCTCCATTTTTTCATTGGCCTTCCTCTTCTCTTTTTTTCCGGGGGAGTCCAGTTGAAGACCTTATTAGGCCAGCGGTCGGCTGACATTCTCTGGAGATGCCCATAACATATCAGGCGTTTATTATTTTTGTTATTGGTTTAGGTGTATTAATTTAAGTAAAGTTAATAGAAGATTTTTAACTTCTTTCTTATGCTTTCAAAACATATGCTTTTCTTTAAAGCTTTTTAACTTACTTTAATTATTTAAGTTGTCTCAAAATGTTATTATTATTGGGTGAATAATATAACATAAGAAATACAGAACTGTTAAGATTTGTCCAGTAATAATATAAGGATCTGATTGTAAGATATCTCCTGATACCTGTATTATATTTCGGACATCCTGATTCCTAATGTGGTCCATCCTCGAAATTTGACAACTACGGCGCCAGTAATCCATTTCTAAAGCCAACAATTTCTTCTTCATCCTGTCTCTCATTTCCCAAGTTTCAGATCCATAGGTACATAAACTTTCTATTATAGTTTAAATAATACTTCATTAAAAAACGAGTGATGTACCAGAGACCAAGACTCGCAACAAATATTCAACTAATGGAAGCTATTATGAAGTTTAAAGAGGAACCAAATAGTTTTATAATGTTTGCAATTTCATATGTCATAATTTAAATATAAGACAGACAGGTCAGCTACAATTTTATTTATATATTAAATTTTATACCTGTATTTTATATTTTATATTTTAGATCGTTAATTATCACAAGTTTATCTCAAATAGTTGGTTCAACATTATATTATTGGTTGTGTTTTAATTAGTTTGTACAGATTTCACAACAAGATATAAAATGGACAAGATATTGTATAAAAAATGCCTGATGATGCCCGAAGGGCGAAAACGTTTGCTTAAGTTGCATAATACCAATGATCATTTACATATGTAAATGTCATTAATTTTGTAAAATTGTGATATGTCAATTAGACTGAACATCAAATAAAAACAATATTATATTACAGCCTTAATGAAGCTTTGTTAAGGGTAACTATCTTGTAAAAGCACTGGAGCACCAAATCTAAGTATTTATATTTCATAATGAGTATAAAATACTAACCAACAAATATAATTTAAATAGGTCATTGCGCTTTTGTAGGCCTAAATAATTAATGAATATCGCGTTTTTGTAAATAATTAATGAATAAACAGTTCAATAGCTAAATAACAGCTGTGAGTAGTATGGGAGAAAGATAAACGCAAATAAGACGAAGACCATGGTCATAGGAAGAAAAATAAACGAGACAAACTGGTGAATTCTAAATGAGGCAGTAGAGCAAGTGGACAACTTCAAATACTTGGGGCGTACTATAAGCTGTGCTGGTAAGAGTGGGTGAAGAAAGAATGTGGTGAAACTAATCAGGAAGAGGAAAAGGAATTGGTTAGGTCACTGGCTACCTACTGAAGAATGCACTAAAAGCATTGGTGAATAGGAGATTTCGGAGCAGAAGAAGATATCAGATGAAAAAAGTAAAAGAAAATCCATGGCGCTATAGCGCATGAAAGGCCAAGACCGACCAGCCGGCTGCTGGCCTCACGTCCACATACCGAAGCAGAGGTGGACGATCATCCAACCAGTATGGAGGTATCGTGTGGTTAGAACGATGGTTCCCTCAGCCGTTATAGGTGGTTTGCGAAACCGGATTTTCGCTACCTATCGTAGCTCCCCAAGTGGATTACGATGCTGGGTGTTCACCGGTCCCATACACTGGCCGAAATTTCGTGAGAGAATTTCTTCCCCCATGAGGACTCGAACCAGCGCGCATTCCGTAACGCGAGTCCTAGACAGGATGCCCTAGACCACAACGCCACGGCGCGGGACAGATGTCAGATGATAGACGACGTTAAGATATGGATCATATGAGGAGATAAAGAGGAAGACAGAAAACAGGAAAGATTGGAGAAAGCTGGGTTTGCAGTGAAAGACATGCCCTTGGGCAGAACACTGAATGAATGAATGAATGAATGAATGAATGAATGAATGAATGAATGAATGAATGAATGAATGAATTCAATTTGATATAGACCTTGCATTGCAAGGAATGACGCTTAGTACGGTTGAACGAAATAGACATCGTTAACCCATATATGCCCGTATTTTTTTTTAAGTCTTTATTTTCACAAATGTTGTTTCTTTTAGTCATAGTAAGAGAATGACAATGCAAAATCTCCGCTTAAATAATCATTAGTGCCCATTTAACCGCGGGTCGAAAACGACCCTGTGGGCACATGAACAACCTTTTCATGCATATTACAATAAAGTCATCATAACGATTATTTACTAAATCTGTTGGACATAATTAATAAAAAAAATGACTCCTTTGCTTAATATAACACAAAAATTTATTATTACACTTATATTTTGTGTATACAAATACAAAGGGACATATGTACAAAACTACTATGCATATAAACTATCTCTGTTACTCAGAAATTCCAGGCGGGTGCTATGTAAAAGGGCAGACCTGCAGAACTCGCAAGTAGGGGAATTATGACGTCAGCCTCACTCCACTTCTATTCGGGATGATCGACTTCCGCCTCGAGAATAAATGTTGATGCACCCGAGCGTAACTAGAACGCCGTGACCGCACAGGTAGAAAAGGTGGGTGGGGTAAGAAAGGGGAGGAAAGAAGTCGCTCTCAAGAGCTACAGTTCTGCATGTCTGTAATAGGGCGTATTTACTAAGGTTGTTGGACATAATTTAGTCAACCTTTTACATGTTTGATATAATAGGAATTTTTATTACTGTTCAGCTGGAGCCTCAAGTTGGCGATGGCACAGAGATTGTTACAATCTTCGTCAACCGAATCGTCACCAGTTTCATTACCGTCATCTTCAGGAGGTTGTAGAACCACTCAATATTTGAAATATTTTCTTGAGAAAATACTGTTTCAAGTTCTTCCAGTATTTCGAAAGTGGTAAGACTCTTTTTGTGAGATTTGTCGTAATTATCTCTAAAATAAGGGAAAACAAACGTCTTACAAGAAAACATTCTGATGGATGCAGATAAAAAGTTAATTAATTTCTTTCACCATGTTAATAATCTCAAAAGAAGTGCTTATACAAATTTTGGCCACTCAACCGCAATTACGAGGGCAGTAAAAAGTAAGTTCGCCAGGGGAAGTTAACAGAAAAATAAACACGATTTCATTGGAAAAAATTATTGGAACAGACAAAGCAATTGCAGAGCTATTTTTCAACATATTCTCACCGAACTTGAGATATTTGTCATATCATGGGATCGATAGAGACTTGCAAACGGCTATCAAACGCTGGTTCCGATCCCAAGCAGTTGACTTCTAGACACAAAGATACAAAAATTGACCCCATGTTGTGACAGATGTCTCAATTCCAGTTAGGGATATGTTGACAAATAGCGCAACAATTGCTGTATCTGTTTCAATAAGTCTTTCCATGCAATTGTGTTTTTTTCTGTAAACGGCCCCAGGGAAAATTACTTTCTGGACAGCCTCGTAATTGTGATCGAGTGGCCAAAATTTGTATAAGCACTTCTTTTAACATTATTAACATGGTGGAAGAAAAACAAATTAACTTTTTTATTTGCCCATAGGGTCGAAAACGACCCACCCAAATTTGTTACACTATTACGCCTCTACTGAATACAATTCATGACTCCACCTTATGTAATCATATTGGTTACTGCTTGCCCTATGTAATAAAACAATAACAGAACTAAAATACCGTACTTAACAATGAGATGTCTACTTGCATTTCTTTGTTGACGTGCATTATAACCAAACTAAGTGTTACACATTTTCAGTTAAAATGCATTGCAGAGAGTTACAACGGAACAATTGCACAAACTAAAGTGTTGCCAATATATTATCGAACACATAATGATGGTGTCCAACCGAAAATTTAAACAAATATTAAAGGAACCAATAAAAATATGATGTGGGTCGTTAACGACCCTGTGGGCATATATGGGTTAAACTCGGAGGTATTCTCGCATCTTGAGTAACTATTACACTATATTTTACAATTAACTTTATACACGAGTAGTAGGTCAAAACCACAAAAATTATAATGAACTCGTTTGAATTAATGTGTAGCTTTTAAAAATAGAACATGGTGAAAACTGGTACAAAATATACGTAGGCCTAATTTTATTATGGCTCCTCTATTTTCGTGATCCAAGAAGATTCCATCATAACCTATCTGAGGAAGCCAAATTGGAACAAACTGGCCAATTAACTAGTATTTCATAATATTATTATCTCTCTTACACAAATGCAGAACTGGTTAACAAAAATTCTTAAACGTTTGTTGTGATTGATTAGTTTCTTCCGAAGTTTTCCTCAGCCGTGGGGCGGATGCCGAGTGATCTGCCTCACCTCACTTCATCCCCGTTTGGTCTCATTACCTGGTTGGGTTTTTTCCGAGGTTTCCCCCAACCATAAGGCAAATGTCAGGTAATCAGTTGGCGAATCTTCGGCCTCATCTCACTACATTTCGCCAAAAAAATTGTAATCTTTTAAAATTTTAACTTGTTCCACATTTGAAAGCTTCATTGCTAATGTAAGATCCAATAAATGAAAGAAATAAAGAATGAATGAATGTTATAATGTGGGTATTAGTAAATGAAGCGGTGTGAAAGCTACACTATGAAAAACAGACTGCTACAATCCAACTTCATCATTGCAGAATATAGTTTCTAGGCAACTAACTGTACGCACTCAATGTAGTCCTACTTATTTTTGGTTCTGGAAATAACCCAGTCATACAGTGTTGCATTTGACCATACATACGCACGCAAACGCAGACATGTATTCGTGCATAAAAACTAGAGCTGCTACAAATTCGAAGATAAATAAATTAAAAGAATATATTATAGCTCTTTATTGAACTTCAAATAGCTCCATTTTTAAACAGTTGTGTTACATGCAAAGTAATGCAATACATGGTACTGAACTTCCCGTTCTACCATTTATTATAGTTTTAAATAGCTAAACTAGCGCTAAAGTAGTTCCTTTCGTACTCGCGATTACACACTTTGCATATATGAATCTGTGACAAGTTATGTTTCGTTAGTTTATGCTTTTGTTATGTCCTATATACCATCAACCAAATATTCACAAAAAATCCCGGTAATTTCCTAGAAGACGGGCAAAATCCAACATGGCTGACGAAAACTACCAAAACGTTCTGCCAACTATGAAGTTCAAATGCCACCAAACATTATAAAATCAAAGATGGAAAATCAAACATATATTCATATTTTTAAGGAAGAAAAAGCCCTTCGAAAAATGAAAATATGTTTAATTTTTCATCTTTGATTTTTATGGTGTTTGGTGGCATTTGAACTTCATAGTTGGTAGTACTTTTCTGGCAGTTTTCGTCCGAACTTTACCCCCACAAATCACTAAAACACAAAACAAAACAATAATTTATCACCTAATCAAACAAAATTCAATCCTCATTGACGTCTTCAAAGACAACCACTTCACTTGCATTATGACACAGGCTTCAAGGCAATCTAAACTTAAAGCATGCAGCCAACAAAGAACTAAACCACCACTTTGTCGTACAGTCAACTTCACATAACTAAACCATGTATTTACACAAAATGAAATTCTCTTTGAACTCTTATTACACCTTAACTTGTACGGAAAATTCAATGAACAATTCCTTGGAATCACAGGAACAGTTTTCTCGTCAACAATCGACACAATTTTTATTCACCAGCGAAAGAACTGAACCAAAATCGACATAAAATTTAATACTCTGTTCTATGTTCACACATCTTTCACAGATATCATAAAATGACAAACTTTCAATAGCTTTACCCATCAGACACAATATAACACCACTCACGTTAAACAACCAAGAACAACTTACTGACGTCATTATCCATTCAAAATTAACGAAAATTCTAGAACACATGATGACAGCTATAACCAATCAAATCGAAGGAAAATCATAAAATGACAAACTTCCAATAGCTTTAGCCAGCAAAACAGTATAACACCACTCACGTCAAACAACCAAGAACAATTGACAACGTCATTACACATTCAAAATTAACGAAAATTCTAGAACAAATGACAACTATAACCAATCAAATTGAAACATCATCAATGCGACACCTCGTATAAAAACCTAGAACTAACATATAAAAGTCACTAAAAATCACTAACATTTAACTCTAAAGTAAAAAAGTTGGTAATACTTAGTACATCCAACCAGGTGCCCGTCTTCTATGAAATTACCAAAATCCCTTCTAAATTCAACGATTTTCGCTTCCGAAATCACGGGAACAACCTCAACGCTAGTTTCACCTTTCACATTACCAACGGAAGATTTTAACAATCATCTTCAGAAAATGTCAAATAAGCTTATAGTCTATAATAAAAACGTGTAACTAACCTTTCAACTCGCGAAGATATTCTCAGGCCGTACATTTATCCATATCCTCCAATTATCCAATACAAAAATGAAATCACACTCACAACACTTCACCGGTCACAAAAAACAACAAACTGCACATCTGCGATCCCCGCTCAAAATTAAAATGAGGAGCGTTCGGTATAAATCATTCAGCAGTACCAATTGTGTCATGCTTCTAATAAAACAATAAAATTGCACTGCGATGCGCTTAGTATGTCCATATGAAGCAAATTGGTATAATTAGAACAGTTAAATTCCATTTATGTATATTCCTATTTCTTTACTTAATTAAATATCCAAGAAAACTTGAAAATTTACTAAGTGCCTGAATTGTTTTCAAATATATTAAGTTGGGCATATCTTTCCACTCCCTCTCCACCGTTCCATCAACCAATGAGAAGCAACTCACTCTGCGTTATTTCTTGCAAGTAAAACCCATTGCTTACGAGTAAAAACTTACACAATGCAGTCAGTATTTTTAAGAAGTGAAACTTCAGCAAATCATTAACAGATTAACCCGATAAATACACGACTTTTAAATGAAAATGTATTAGTCGGGCATATATTTATTACATTTAGAAGTTTAAAAATAAAATTGTTACGTACATATTATTGCGGGAGCAATTAATGAAACCTCTGTGGCTACCACAGTCTACTATATACAGTCGAGAAGCTTGAGGTGTTTTTTTGCAAATCTCGTGATAAAGCGCTCCAAGCGGTTAGCAACTAGAAACAATAGACTGTCCATGGTCGACTTTGGACTGTGTCGTATTTCTATCGAGTGCTAGCTCGTTGCGTATTTCACATTGATGCTAGTGAAATGTTCGTTATTGGTTATAATGAAAATGTTAATGGCTAAAATATAATAATTGCAATAATAATATGGGACAAGGAGGAGACGTTTATAGTGCTATAAATTGTAGCATAGCAAGAGAAAGAGGCCAGAGTTATCCTTTTTCCGATTTCCGAAAGATTCAGAAAGGTTCCTGGGTTTCCACAAGAATGCTGTGCAGAAACAAAACTCTTAATTTTGAAGTTCTTTGTGACTGTTAGAATACATTATATCCTTAAATTTCACAATGAAATGTTTCAGTCTAACCGAAAGGACATTAGATACCGGTTAAAGTTCTGTCACTTAGGCTGCTAAATTTCCAGAGAAATAAAGGTTAGGTCTACTTTTTTTTTTTTTCAGAGGATATATTTGTAATTGTAGCTATTAATTTTGTTATTATTTTTATGTGTGTTATTTTACTAAAGACGTAGAAAAATTAAGTTTGTCTTAATGAAATTTATTGATCACGTTTTATTTTCAATTCTGGTGGGATTATTATTGCTTAGGCCTGCTTTTTTCTTCAAAGGATATGTTTTTAATTATAGCTGTTAATTTTGTTGTTATTTTTATTTGTTGAGACGTAGAAAAAGTCTGTTACAATAAAATTTATTGATCACGTTTTATTTCCAATTCTGGTGTGATTATTATTGCTTAACCTCATCCCACTTTGTTAACTACGTAAGCCTACACTACAAGTACCGGTACACGTAAGTTACTCCATTAATTCATATTTCCATTATTATTGTTGTAAAGAGAAATGCAAATTAATATTTATTAGTTTCATAGTTAATTATCGCTATAATCTTGAATGAGTGAAGCTATTATAGTAAATTTCAGTTCGTTTTGCACAAACAAAAATTATATTACCGGTAACTTATTTCTTGCAGGTATATTCGAGTTTATGGTGGAATTTAATATACTTCATTAAAATAATAAATTAACTTTATGCATTTAATATTTCAATAATGGAAGAAAGGTGTTAATTTTTCCAAAAGAACACAACGAAAGTGTAACATATTTTGTCGTCTGCTAGGAGAGAGATCTGCGATGATGAGGCGATAGTAGCGATCCTAGTGGTGGGCAACTACCCATGTTTGCATTTTTACTACATAGAGCTTCGCGACTGTATATAGTAGACTGTGTGGCTACCACCCCAGATCGCATATGGATTGCTCATCTCTATGTTAAAATCGGTTATACTTAGAACAACCGTCAGGATCGCCACCCATCTGCCGTAAACGAACACGAGATGGCAGTACAGTCGCTAATGCAATTCAAATGGGAGTTATGACGTGACTCCTTGTGTAACAACTAGATGGCAGCATAGTAAACCTGACAAAAGTTGTTACCGTCAAAGCCTATAACGCCGAGCAATCTCGGTATATATGATCTAGGCCAGCGATATCAAGGTCAAGAGCACGTAGAAAGTTCTGCGTGCGATCAAGCGCTCACTGGGTGCAATGAATCTGTTCTGCAGGCAAAACAGTGAATAAGAAGGGGTGAGCAAAGGTGAACTCTATTGGCCTATCACTGCAAGATGAATTAAACTGTGAAATAATAGATAACGTGTTACATTCATACAAGACAACAAGAAATCAGAACATGTTGTGTAGAGTGTGCCTATCTAATAAATGCAATGAATTATAAAATAGTAGGCTACAATAAACAGTAAACATAGCTTCTGCTTAACTTACATAGTTTCAGATAATAGCCTTAACTTACATAGTTTCAGATAATAGCTAGAATATAATTAATTTTTATATAATTATCTAATAATCCAACTAGTATAAAAACACTGTTTTCCTGTTTTAAACTTACCAATACAAAAGTGAAAGATATTACAAGTCATTGTGCATACGGAAAAATGAAATAATAGGCCTACAACAAATAATAAACACAGTATATTTTCTTTATTTTAGCGGTTTTAGATAATGAGGCCTATCTAATTAATTATTACGTAACTCTTACATACTTAATAATGTACTTATTATATGAACAGCACATTTCTAGAAACAAATTTAAATTTCTGACTTCTCGTCTACTAGTAATACAGAAGTGTTTTTTCTTGTTTTAGCCAACACCAACATTCTTGTCTGACGAAATTATGCTGCCTGCAGCATGACGTAGCATAGCACGTTTATTATCACCTGATAATCTTGATATTAGTTTTGGTCTTGTGAGGTTCATAAGTGAGGAAAATTGCTCACATACTTGCTTATTGCCAAATATAGAAATAATTTGCGCCGCAAATATTCATACCCTGAATATATTACCTCACAAAGCGAACTTCCAACTTGGCTCTTTTCACGCAATTCAAAGAACGTGGAGAGAACTTTTCCACGCTTAACCAAGGGAAATCACAATGGTAAGGAACAATGTCAAACTGAAAATCTATGGACGACATATCTTGACAATTTTTTGGACAGAATTCGTAACGAGTCTACGCTATTAGCATCATACTCTTTTTGTACTTTATTCTGTAAACTTAAATGCAATGCAGTGAGGAAGAACCTCTACAGTACATCCAAACATATATTAATTACTATTTAATGTCAATAAAACAACATTTCAATACATCATTATGCACACCAATTAATAATTTCATGTGTTTCACATTGCTTCTCTTTGTAACTAAATGCTTTCCATATATCAGACAAAGAACATTATCCCCTCTTTCACTCATAAGAAGTCAAGAGTTCAGTCAGCCTAAAACTTGCTCAACGACTTCTTCATTAATGTGTAATGTAGAACCCTTGAGTTCACCAGTGACTTGTACCTGCATGCCGTACGTGCTCTGAAGAGCGCATATGGGCAATGAGGCACGCTTGCACTCTCGTTGACATCACTGATCTAGGCTATCACGATTGTTACAAGGAGCGTCAAATCATGGCAAGGGAGAGATGGAAATCAACTGTAGCTTGTAGCATTTAACCTCTTCGAAGCTTCTAAATACTGTCTATAATGAGGAGACCAATAATATAATAAATAATATATATATTTGCTATTTAATTCACTTTTCAACACGAATAGGCTATAACTAAAAGCGTTTAATATTCTATTTATTCGTTCAAATCGATGCTTAAGTAATACAAACCTTTCTTATCGCATATTATCAACAAGTGTCTGCCGTTGTGCCTATATGGATAGCGCATGTGCTTCCCAACACAGAACTGGGTGTTTATTCTTCTCTTGTAATTGCTCTGTGATATCGCTGCAGTGGCCCTGCGTCATGCCGATACCTTGATAAGAAGGTTCGAATGTGTCAACACTACCTGCAGTGGTGTGTAAGTCGGATAAAAGGGGAGGTTTATCAGAATAAGAAATAAATTTACCTAAGTGAAGGTATTCCCCGAATTGCGATAGGTGACTTCTTCACATGTTTGACCATCAAATCACGACAGCAGGTATTGCTGGTAGACTAAAAGGTGAAAACCTGCTGTTTGTCAGTCTTCTTTCAGTGCAGGCTGCAATTAGGGGAGAGTCGGATAGTATCGGACATCGGGTAATATCGGACAGTGAGTTTCTTTCATCTACCACACGATGATAGTACCTGATTGACATGGTTACGTTTCTGTGATGTCGCAAAGAGAAACGTAACCATGTCATTCAGGTACTACCATATGGTGCTAGATGAAAGAAACGCACTGTCCGATACTACCCGATGTCCGATACTACCCGACTCTCCCCTATGCGGCAATATTATGCATGGTACATGAAGCAAAATTCTCGTAGTTGAAATATTATGATATATCAGTATTGTTTACTTACAGTATATAAAGTAACTAACTAGAAAATAAATGAATGGCCATTTGTTAAAAGGGCACATGTCCATTAGAGTAAACTTTTCAGTATTAACAAGAAACTGATTTTTATCCATATTTTGCTCATTTTGCAATTACTGCACAACTCAGGACGTTGTATTTATGTTCTTGAAAATGGCCATGGACTTGAAATCTCTTAAATTTAACAAATTGCCACTTCAATTACACTTTGAAAGTCACGGACTTCTGTCCTTTTAACAAATGTTGAAAAAACTTACAAGTGATGTTAATTTTAAAAACTCATTTATTGGTTTTCTTATATTTTACAACACAGTAAACTTTCCAGTATTAACAAAAAACTTATTTTTATCCACATTTTGCTGATTTATTAATTACTGCACGACTCAGAACATAGCATTTATCTTCTTGAAATTGGCCTTGGACTTGAAATCTCTTAAATTTAACAAATTGACACTTCAATACACTTTGAAACTCAAGGGCTTCTGCCCTTTTAACAATGTTGAAAAACTTACAAGTGATGTTAATTTTAAAGACTCATTTATGGTTTTCTTATATTTTACAACAATAACTCTTTGTTAAAATTTATTGTTTAAAGATAGTTCCTCAATGTCATAATCTTCAGCAAGAACTCTAGCTGCTGGTTTCCTCACTTATAACAGGACCCTGTAAAATGTCTATATAAAATTTCCGGTGACCATCTTCCACATACTGAATATTTTGTGAAGGTCTCCTACTTTTTCCTTTTTTAAGGGCACTTTACCTGTAGGATAACTTACATTCTTAGGTAGTTCAACATGCTGTTGTAGGCCAACATTAAAGGTATGTTTGACCAGAAAGTTATTGAATGCCATTGCCACAATATAGCCAGGAGTATCTGAATCATAAATGAAATGATGCAGTGAAGTTATGCCAAAATGGACCCTCTCATCCCTCCGATTCAATGAACTTTCCAGGGAAATAGCTGTCCTCTTATAAAACTTGGTCCACCAGTCTTTAAAGTTTAAAATAGTAGAACTATCTACTTCTTTCACAGTAAATTTTTGTGTGGTGCTACTTTCTATTATTAGTTCTGTTAACTGGTGTACAGTATAAATTATATCTATATTTCTCAACCTCCTCTACACTATACTAAAATCGCGATCACAAGGGAGATAACTATGCCCCCTTATGGGAAAGAAGTGTTGAATTTTTTTGAATCGTTTTGTGTCAGTTAATGCTAGGAGTAGTCTGGAAAGAGGGTGATTTTTATTCTGTCCCGCACAATTGTCACTAAACAACAGGACTTCTTCAATATGAGCAGGCACATACTGTAATGTTGTAAAGAATCTAATATGAACACACTTCGTCTGGACCTTTCTTGGCTTGTTCCTCATGATATAAATAGAATACAGCTTTGTTTTTCTTTATATCATGTACGCAAATTTACTGTCAATTGCCTCAGATAAAAAAGATCTTGAACTGGAACTTTTGGAAGTGAAACATTCATCATATAATCAAAAGACAGTGATAGAACATTATTGTTAACCCCTTTTAGTTCATCCAAGAATTCTTCTTTAAGTGCAACATAAAACTTTTTACTTTTTCTAATTATGCACAGCAAGATCTGCTATAGCACAGTGTTTAAGCAGCATCATTAATATGTGGTGATATGATTTTAAGTTTTAGCTCTTCACAAGTGCAACAGCAATCAACTCGTGGCTGACCAAACTTATAATTAAAATTCTCCTTGAATATTTTACAGAAGCCACTATAGCTGACCTTAGCATCTGGATGTTTTTGTCTGAACAAGTTATACATCATTTTAATATTCAAATCTGCACTTAGATAACGATCTACTTTTCCAGTATAGTGAGTTTCTTTTAATGCAAATGAACTTATATGTTCATGAATTTTGATTGTTGTATCCACTGGAAAAGAAAAACTAACATGTTTACCTCTCATATCAGTAGGGCTTTGTCCCTTCAGCTTTAAATTTCTGAGGGGTCTAACACTCTTAGAAGTAACAGCATATAGTGAAAGAAATGACTTCAAACATACCTGGATGCATTGAGTACCCAATAACACATGATACTTAAAAGAGGTTCTATCTAATTTTCTTTCACCTTGTCATAGACGATTACGTGCTATGTCTTGCACATCTATTAAACCCTGCTGAAATATGTCTTGTTCATTCTTTGTTTTAAGAGTGTACACTTGTTTGAAGATTTCCACGTAATCATCATCTCCAATATTCTGTGTGCACTGCATTCTGCATCTACAATGATAATATTATATTATGATTATTTTTTACTTTGATGGATATAATAATGGTGCCACTGATAAATCAAAGTTAATCATTAGCGTGTACATAGTCTATAATATGTGCAATGGAATTATTAAAGCTAATAATAATAATAATAATAATAATAATAATAATAATAATAATAATAATAATAATAATAATAATAATAATAATAGTAGTAATAATAATAATAATAATAACAACAATACAAATAAAAAAATATGCCTACATTCAAAGCATCTAAATATAAGGACTATGCAAAGTTACTAATATTGAAATATTAAATTACCAGCAATTTTCACCGACTGTTTTGGCATCTATTTTCTTTCCAGAGTAATTTGTGTAAGCTTCTCCTTTCAGTCTTGCTTGTTTTACAACATTTCTTTTATAACTTTGAGGATTGGCTTTTCTTTTTCCTCCAAGAGAAAATTTATGTTCTTCTGTAGAACTCATGATGCTTAATGATGCTTTTCAAGGTTTAAAACTTTGAAGTTTACAACAATGCAAATTCCACACAGCATGAGTGGGTTTTGATTGGACTTTGATCTAACTGGTGATATTTGCTCCCAACGTAACAATACAACTAATTTTTGTTAAAAAGGCAGATGTCCAGGACATCTGACCTTTTAACAAAATCTCAAGATCATGACAGCATTTTTAACTTATTTGTAACTAAGATATTGCTGCCCTTTTAACATAGAATGATGTATTTACCCTTCTAGTTTCATTATCTGTGAAAAAGTAAAAAATACAAAAAATGTGACATATGCCCTTTAACAAATGCCCATCCTGGGCCAGCTTTAAGCTATTTCGACCGATTTATCCCAATTGGACCCCACGCCTATGGAGTCTTCGCAATGATTTTTATTTTCAGAACTTATCTGTAGATACTATAGGAAAATGGGCAGCAGATCTGGAAATGGCAATGACAGATGTGAGAATAGAACAGAAACAAGAATAAGTTAATACCATAAAGTTGCCAATTTAAATGGTTACAGGCTTGTGGAGTGAGTTAATGAGGACAATAATTCTTTCAGCTGAGATTAAAATCCGCATAATTTTATTTTTCATTGCTCTTCGGATCTTCCTGACAATCCTAGTGACTGTTCCGTAAGAAAAAAAGTTTTTCCAAGTTTAAACAGATCAAAACTTATTTAACATCAAAGAAAAGAACTACAAATCAACAAAGGTATCATGTTGATATATTGTATTATTGAGCAAAATTATAAATAAAGAAAAATTATAAACAGACAATATTAAATAATAATAATAATAATAATAATAATAATAATAATAATAATAATAATAATAGACCTAATAACAATAATAAAGTTAGTTGGTGTGAAATTTAAAAAAATAAAATTGTAATTCGTTATTCTTCAAGAACAGCAACTGATATCTTCAGACTAATAGTAACTGGACGTAAGTTTTTGGTAGCTTTATCTCTTCAGATTTGAGGTTTATACTGTACTTCACCAAAATATGTTCTCGGTAGGGAAGAAGATTCAACTATGAACTTGCAGCACGTATTAAACTGCACAGCTCTAAACATTTCAGAAAATAAAAGTGTTAATAAAATCGCAGATTTTTACTGGCATAATAGAAAAGTAATGAAGAAAATCCAATGTTACGAGCACTTGAATAATTATTTGAGATCATTAATGCAGCAAGAAGGTTTGAACAGTTTGATAAATTTTATTCTGTCCGTTGAATATGAAAATTACCTGAAGCTTTTTAAACTTACAAGCAAACATTCTGATGGGGGCAAATAAAAAGTTAATTTTTTTGTCTTCCACCATGTTAATAATGTCAAACGAATTGCTTATACAAATTTTGGCCACTCGACCATAATTAAGAGGCTGTACAGAAAGTGATTTTCTCTGGGGCCATTTACAGAAAAATAGCACAATTGCATGGAAATATTTATTGAAACAGATACAGCAATTTGTTCTGCTATTTGTCAACATATATCCCACTGGAATTGAGACATTTCTCATACCATGAAATCAATTTTTGTATCCCTGTGTCGTAGAAGTCAGCCGCCTGGGATCGGAACCAGTGTTTGACAACTGTCTGCACATCTCTGTCGATCCCATGATATGACAAATGTCTCAGTTCCGGTAAGGAATATGTTGAAAAATAGCTCAACAATTGCTGTGTCTGTTACAATAAATTCTTCCAATAATATTGTGTTTTCTCTCTGTTAAACCTGGCGAACTTATTTTTTATGGCCCTCGTAATTGCGGTCGAATGGCCAAAATTTGTATAAGCATTTCTGTTGACATTATTAACATGGTGAAAGAAATAATTAACTTTTTTATCTGCTCCCATCAGAATGTTTGCTTGTTAGACAAAATTCTGAAAGTCCTTGTAGGATAAATAGCAAGAAAGACAACTTAAAGGCAATCATAGTAATATGTCTTTTTATTATCTATTCATATGTAGTGGTAGGGCTATTGAGAATTAATAGAAATAAAAATATGATATAAATTACTTCCTAATAATGCTGCTCTTACATTTTGATTAAAAAGAAGTGTAATATTTTCACAGAAAATATAAAAAGTGATTTTCTACCTATTTAGACTATTTAAAGAACCGTAATCAACATATCACATCGTTTGTTTACTGGTACGCTTAATTTCCACATTCTCTTTCTAAATGCATATTGATTGATTTTCTTTGAATTGATATGTCATGCACCGTAGCTTCGTGGTTCAAGGGAGCTGCCCCAAACTGGCTCTCGAGGCACGGTGCAGAAAGCAAGTGGACGAGAGCACGGGGATGAGTGCAGTGGCGGACTGAAGTGCAAGTCGTGTTTTACTTAGTGGAGTGGCTTTTATTTATATTTTCAAATAAATGCTTTTCAAACAAACATTTTCAGTTAAAGTATGTGTATGTACAAGAATTGCTTTAAACATTTATTTAATAGGCCTATTAGTATTATGCCTGCAGAATATGTGCCCTTGCATATACCAAAACGAAGTTTTAATTTTTAGGACAGATAGTAAACCAATAGACCTAATTTTTTTAACTCATATCCGTTTGTTCTGTCACTTTGTCACAATAACGCTTGTAGCCTATAGAATTTAATATAATTATGAACATCAAGAGGGTTGTTAGTTTCGACAAAAGTATCGTAATATAGGGCCTAAATAATTATATATCAAAGTATGTACTGTACGCACTTTATTTCTTAAACTGCAGCTCATATGCCTTCGTATGAAACTTTATTAATGCAATGTGGAATAATGTAGCAGAGGCGGCTCCTCAGGGCAGGCAGGGTAGGCTAAGCCTACCCCAACACATTTGGAAAACCTAAAAGTGGTTATTTATTAATAGTAAAATCAAATTAATAAAAAACATTATTTATTCAGTATTAAATTTATTAAGATAATTATATGCTCTTGTCTAGTTTCTTAGAAATACTTCAATTAACTACGAATGGGATTTTTTGAGAGTTAGTTGGACGTTGCTTACCACTGGCAGTTCGATTTATCTGACAGGAGTACACTGAACAGATCACAATGCGTCGGAGGGTAGGCAGTCGCAAAGTTAGCCGACCTTACTAGTTACTCCAAATCTGGCCCTGGAGTAAGCATTGCAGAGATCGCTATTCTAAATGCTTTCTTAGCACATGCATTCAATGCTTAAGCAAGCACGTTTGAATTCTGCCTGCCCTGACGAGAACCCACGAGTATTATCGAACACCTACGACTTACGAAATTTCTATTTGAAAGTTTCACAAGTTGGAACGTAGCCTGTTACGAGTACAATACAGTTTTTAAACAATGTTTTTTTAAAAGATGTGTTTTTTTTCAAACAGTGTATTTTAGAAGATGTGATTTTTTGCAAGTACGTACTGTATATTAATGTTTTGTATATTTGGTGATTTATAGTTAATGTACAGTGATAACAATAACATTATATGATAATGACTGATATAATAAGTGAACTCTTACGTTGTCCGTTTTCGCGTCGTAACGACATTGAAAAGAGAAGTATTTTGGATAATGGACGATCCACTCCTGTATTAAGCTCTATTGTTCAGTGCTAAAGGTGCAAGAAAATTTAATCCTTCATGGTATGAAACACATAAATGGCTAACAGGAAGTGAAGTTAAAGCTAAACTGTACTGTTGGCCATGTTTGTTTTATTGTCATCTAAAGAAGGTACCTACTTGGAATCGTGATGGTTATTTTGACATGAAAAATTTATCGAAAGCCATTCACAAACATGAAATTTCAAAAGATCATATCTGTAACTCGGTAAATCTAAAGAGACTTGAAAAGAATTTGAATCCAATTTCGGAAATGTTGTCTGAACAACAGAGGATTGCAAGACAACAATATAACAGTAAAGTAGAAAAAAACCGACAAATTATGAGACGGCTGATTGATGTAACAATATTGTTATGTAAGCAAGAGTTAAGTTTTCGAGGACATGATGAAAGCGGGAATTACATAGAAATTGTAACTCGTATTTTCCATTACGACTAAGATTTACGTCAGCATTGGGAGGAACTAGGAAAAACATTCACAGGGCTATCGAAAACCATTCAAAATGACCTTATTGATTGTATATATGACGAAATAATGACTAAAATAAAAAATGAAATTAAGGAGGCCCCTTTCTTTTCAGTGCAGTGCGATGACACAACAGATATAACGAAAGTCTCTCAATGTTCAATTATTGTGAAGTATGTAGATAAGTTCGGAACGACTCAAGATCGATTTATAGGTTTCTACAATGTTAGCACTAGCAGAACTGCCATAGAATTATGCACTTTATTAGTTGAAGTTCTCAAGGATTTTGATATTAAAGACAAATTGATTGGCCAATGCTATGATGGAGCTAGTGTTATGGCTGGTGAAATTTCAGGACTTCAGGCACTAGTGAAAGAACATGCTCCACAAGCACTGTTCACACATTGCTGTACTCATAGACTAAATCTTGTATTGCAAAATGGAGAAAAATGTATAAGAGATGTGCGCATTTTCTTCTCTAATCTCCAAGCTTTCCCTGCATATTTTCATAAATCACCTAAATGCACAGCTGTTCTGGATAAAATAGTAGGCAAAAGGATACCGACAGCTAATGATGTGCGTTGGAGTTCTAATACTAGAATTCTGAAGACGGTGGTTTCTAGCCAAAGAGAAAACATAATCACTGTTTGCAATGACATAGAGGAAGATCCGCTTTCCAGTCCTGAATCCATAAATGGGGCTATAGGACTAAAAAACAATCTTCAAAACATGAAATTTGTTTTTTTATTGACTGTGTACGAGGATATATTTTCAATGACAGAAGTGCTCTTTGATATATTACAAAAGAAATCACTTGACATACAGTACTGTTTTTCAGCTATTCAGAGACAAATAAAGAAATTAGAAGACATGAGAAATGACAGCAAGGCCGAAGAATATTTCAACATTGTGAACAGTACAAGTGATCTGAAAATAACCAGAGAGAGTTCTACTTCAAGTCTAGCCCATTACAGACAGCTATACTTTGAAATTTTAGATAACATTATAGTTCAGCTTCAGACTAGGTTCAGACACATTCAGAAATTAGAATTCCTTCACTTGGTAGATTCATCACGATTTAATGAATTCAAAAAATGTTTCCCTGCTAAAGAGTTAAATTCATTAAAATGTCATTATTATCTTCAATTCGATTTTTCACGACTGAAAAATGAATTGGAATTTGTCTATTCGGACGATCAGTTCATGTCTCGTAGTGCAACGGACATTATCAAGATGTTTGTGGACAGTGATATACAGAGCGTATTGCCGGAAGCCTACAAACTGTTTTGCTTAGCTGTAACAATACCAGCAACAAGTTGTAGTGTTGAGAGAAGTTTCTCTTGCCTGAACAGAGTAAAGTCTTATTTAAGGAGTACCATGGGACAGAGTAGAGTGACAGCCTTAGCCACAGCATCAATTGAAAGAGAGCTTCTACATTCGCTGGAAAAACAGGAGTCGTGGTATGATGACGTCATTAAGCGGTATGCTTGTAAGAAGGATCGGCGCATAGACCTACAAACTCAGCTTTCCCCAAGCGCCTGCAGGTCCTACTGCAAGCGAAACATTTTTAGCATAGCATAATATACTGTAGAATGGAAAATAAGCACTGCTTTGTGGGTTGTGAGTGCCCGGAACGTAGGCGGTTGATGCTCACTGTATATATTATTATGTCATTATGTTCTGTAAATTTTGCCTACCCTGGATATTTGACTACGAGCTGCCACTGTAATGTAGTTCACTTTATTAAATCAAGCATCAGATCTGAACAATTGCTGTTTACAATGTCATGCAAATTTTCATTAATAAGTTTTTTTCCTTCAGTTCTTTAGTCAAGCTTTTAAGTTTGATATTATAACTGCATATCTGACACATTTTCTTTTACAAACCAGAGTTTATTTTTCCAAACTCCTAATCTGTTCATTCTTTTTCTGTAACTCATATTCCATCAGTGGCCTACGCAAAATTCTATCAAGGGGGAGGTTATATTTACATAATCGTTATTTAAAATTATTATTATTATTATTATTATTATAGGTATTTTTATTAATATTATATTATGTTCTAATAGAATATATTCATTAATATTCTTATAAAAACCTTTTAAAAGTATTTCTTTTCACAGACATCCAATTTTTAACAAATTTTAAGTTAACTTGTTTAATTTTGTACAATAGAAAGTGTTTGTGTCATTATTATACTTACACAATAATCATATATATATATATATATATATATATGGTCAGCGCGTCTGGCTGCGAAACTGGGTTCGAATCCCGGTCGGAGCAAGTTACCTGTTTGAGGCTTTTTCTGGGGTTTTCCCTCAACCCAATACGAGCAAATGCTGGGTAACTTTCGGTGCTGGACCCCAGATTTACTTCACTGGCATTATCACCTTCATTTCATTCAGACGCTAAATAACCTAAATGTTGATACAGCATCGTAAAATAACCCAATAAAATTATATACATACGTATTTAGTCAACAGTTATAGACCCTAATATTTGTATATGATAGGTAAGATACTTTATATAATATGAAAATCCATGCAAACAATCAAATATATTGAAATAAATTTAATTACTAAACTTAATAACGGAACTCATCAAGAATGAAGAATGAAACTGGCATTGTGAATATAATGAAGGAGGGGTAGGAGGACTATGCCTTATGTCGATGTAGATTTTGTTACTCTGACAGTAAAAAAATTAGAGAAGTGAAAACGATTATGGATAAAAATACTCTAATCTAAATATGTCATTTTTTAAGTTCACGTGAGGGGTTCAAACCCGGTAACCCCCCCCCCCCTTGCGTATTCCCTTGTATTCCATTAATCTCAGCCTTTTCTTGGGACTGAGCGTGTAATGGTGTTCCGAAATAATAGTATCAGAGACGTGTGAACAATTAGCAGTAATAGTTACATTGGTTCTGCGACTCCATTATTCTATTCATATAGAAATGCTACCAAATATATTTTTGAATGATAAAGTTCAAGTTCATCGCTACAGTACTGTTTTCTTCTTAGGATCAAGCTGGAAATAACGCATTTTATTATTAATATTAAAAAAAAAACACCAATATGTTCGCCGAAATAGTTTTAGTATTAATTTTTCTTGCCATAAGCTTATAGAATAATTCAATATACATAGAAATGCTATCTAGTGTCCGGATTAACTGAAAGATAAACCACAGTCTACTATATACAGTCGCGAAGCTCAATATGTAGTAAAAATGCAAACATGGGTAGTTGCCCACCACTAGGATCGCTACTATCGCCTCATCATCGCAGATCTCTCGCCTAGCAGCCGACAAAATATGTTACACTTTCGTTGTCGTGTTCTTTTGGAAAAATTAACACCATCCTTCCATTATTGAAATATTAAATGCATAAAGTTAATTTATTATTTTAATGAAGTATATTAAATTCCACCATAAACTCGAATATACCTGCAAGAAATAAGTTACCGGTAATATAATTTTTGTTTGTGCAAAACGAACTGAACTTTACTATAATAGCTTCACTTATTCAAGATTATAGCGATAATTAACTATGAAACTAATAAATATTAATTTGCATTTCTCTTTACAACAATAATAATGGAAATATGAATTAATGGAGTAACTTACGTGTACCGGTACTTGTAGTGTAGGCTTACGTAGTTAACAAAGTGGGATGAGGTTAAGCAATAATAATCACACCAGAATTGGAAATAAAACGTGATCAATAAATTTTATTGTAACAGACTTTTTCTACGTCTCAACAAATAAAAATAACAACAAAATTAACAGCTATAATTAAAAACATATCCTTTGAAGAAAAAAGCAGGCCTAAGCAATAATAATCCCACCAGAATTGAAAATAAAACGTGATCAATAAATTTCATTAAAACAAACTTAATTTTTCTACGTCTTTAGTAAAATAACACACATAAAAATAATAACAAAATTAATAGCTACAATTACAAATATATCCTCTGAAAAAAAAAGTAGACCTAACCTCTATTTCTCTGGAAATTTAGCAGCCTGAGTGACAGAACTTTAACCGGTATCTAATGTCCTTTCGGTTAGACTGAAACATTTCATTGCGAAATTTAAGGATATAATGTATTCTAACAGTCACAAAGAACTTCAAATTAACAGTTTTGTTTCTGCACAGCATTCTTGTGGAAACCCAGGAACCTTTCTGAATCTTTCGGAAATCGGACAAAGGATAACTCTGGCCTCTTTCTCTTACTGTTGCTACAATTTATAGCACTACAAACGTCTCCTCCTTGTCCCATATTATTATTGCAATTATTATATTTTAGCCATTAACATTTTCATTATAACCAATAACGAACATTTCACTAGCATCAATGTGAAATACGCAACGAGCTAGCACTCGATAGAAATACGACAGAGTCCAAAGTCGACCATGGACAGTCTATTGTTTCTAGTTGCTAACCGCTTGGAGCGCTTTATCACGAGATTTGCAAAAAACACCTCAAGCTTCTCGACTGTATATAGTAGACTGTGGTTAAACTATTAGATACATTTAAATATCGGTATTTATGCATGAAAAGTGATACTGGAGCCCTTCTTGAAGAGATATGTGCAGTTATAAGCTTTACATGCTTACAATAATGCATCATTATGATAGATTCATCAAATACACACTGGATACCCCTATCACAACCAGTGATCTCAACATTATAGAGCTCAATGATCACAACCAAGTCCCCACACTGCCGGCTGCGCAGAAGATAGGACTGGACCCAAATTGAAACGAGACGATAAAAGTCACCCTCGGCTCTCTTTTTGCGCATGCGCCATCGGTGTAATATTTCCGCTTCCGGTGTGATGCAGGGCCTCGTTGTAAGCATAAAAATTGTTTTATTCACCGCATTCTAGATTCACCCACAGTCTAATACATACAGTCACGAAACTTCAACACTTTTTATGCCAACATTCGCGACACTAGCGCCCAAGCGGCAGGCAAGGCACTGGTCATAGTCTCGTTCAGCCAGCATATGCTTTAAAGGGATGAGAGATATTATAATAAAGTTTTAATCATGCATCGGAATAAAGGCAATGTGTGCAATGACGAAAATTGCAGTAACAAGTTCAAATCTCCGAATTTGTCGTTCTTCAGATTCCCTGAAGACCAAGAGAAAATCATTACTCAGTCGTAACCAATAATCCACGTTGAAGGTAGCCTACGTATTGTATTCTATGAAACATTTATTAGTTATGTTACCTATTTGTATGTCAGGAAGGAGAGTTTAAATAAAACCAAAGTAAATACCTGTTACAGTATATTAATTTTTTGCAGAAATCATATGTGTAAATGTGTAACCATTCCGATTTTGGATAATGTATCTTAAGTTTTTAATGCAAGTAATTCCATAATTTTTGTATTCGTCTTTTTTTTCTTTATATTTTTCAAAAGTTGAACGTTATATTGCATTCAAGTAGGGATCATGATGTTAATTTTTCAAGAATTCATGGATTATTGTAATCCTTTTGCAAAATATTCACTTCTTGAATAAATCCAGACTGTGTCGATAAATTTCTGATGTGTTGGTGTAGATTCATGTGGCAGACGTATTAAGTTCTCAATAGCCTTTTTAAATTTAATATAAAAAGCTATCTTTTCTGTAACAATTTGCATGACTGTTATTGGTGTTGATTTTATATTCCCAGTGATTATTTGAGCCGTTCAGAGCAGAAGTGGTGTAAGTCAAAATTAGGTAATGAGGTTTAAAGTAAATATTGTGTAAAATACAGCGCAAAGTAGCAATTAATATATCCTTCGTGCTATTCACTGACTACTAATAGTTTAAATAAATTCAATATTAACTGCTACTTTGCGCTGTATTATAAAGAACGTTTACTTTAACCCTCATTACTCATTTTGACTTACACCACTTCTGCTCTGAAAATAAAATTAGGCCTAGATTTTCTGAGTTAATTGAAGTCACAATTTTTTCAACAAAATTGTGTGTTCATTTATTTGTTCTCACCTACGTCATATTAACAATAAGGACATGTAAATTACGTATTATATAAGTAGGATAAGTTAAAATTAAGCTTATGTGTGAAAACTGGAAATGTAATGTAAAATGCGGTAAACTTGCCATAAACATTTAAACCGTAATATCAGCACTATTTGCCACTCAAAATAATAAAGGAAATACCGGTTCTTAAGAAATGAAAAATAATGAACTTCATAAATCAATGTCTGTCATATTAAGGTTTAAATCTTCCCCTTTTTATTTTCAAGTTTACCTCAGCGGCCGAGTTTGCCCCAATTTGCGGTATGGAAAATAGTTACTTTCTCAGGAAATAGGGAGAGGAATTCACCACGCAATGTACCCTACGAGATATGCCCTTCAATTTTGAAGCTATTAATTTTGACTCTTCTCACAGGAAATATAGAGTTCCAATGATTCATAAATATATTTAGGAATGAATTTAATTAACCATCCACGTACGAACAATTATATTATTTCAAACCATGATACGTGAACAGGACCATGATTCAGTTGTAAGGAGCAGAAAGAATTACGTTTATTCCCAGCTTCTGAAACTTGTAGATTAACTGCGTGTGAAATTCTTCTAGGATTCTAAAGTAAAATTAATAAGAATCATATACACTTATACTGTATAGCATAAAAATATAAAACAAATTACGCAAAACCCGTTTTCTGATATGTTATCATGTGTCGTGTGCTCACTTTTAACTTGCCTGCCGCTAGAGGGCTACTGTCGCGCCAGCTGTCAAATGTTGGCATATTTTATACGTATGAGTTGCGTGACTGTAAGTATTAGACTGTGATTCACCTTCGTCACGATCATATATTATTTACATTTCGGTGATACAAGTTACGTAATTATAATAATAGTGCATTGATAGATTTCACAATTATTACTCCAGATCCTGTTATCCAAGTCAAACGTTATTTTCGTATAATTGTATTCCAGAATATTTCCTCATAAGTCTTGATAGGCTATATGTATTAAGAGTTAATTTCTGGTGGTAGTATTGATATTAAACTTGGCTAACACAATATTCCATCTACAACTTCAGAGGGGCGGCAAGAACTAGCGCTGAGGTAGTTCTGTATATTTCAACTGTAAACCAACTTACGAATCTCGTGATATGCAAATAAATATCACCAAACGTAGGTGCCAACTTCAGAGGGGCTGCAAGACACTTTGTGTCCAAATTTATAAAACCAGGGGCGTCACATCCAGTAAAATTAAGAGTGATCTCAGCCTTGTTAACAATTCGAAGAGATATTCCTATGTAAATAAAGCGGCGAAACTAGCGCTGAAGTAGTTCTGGTGATTTCGGAAGTGAAAATTGTTGAATTTATAAGGGTTTCTTTTTATGTAGATACAGTTGATCGTATATGCATCATAGACAAATATATGCATGGCGTAACAAAACCCTAAACTAACCAAATCTAACCTGTCACAGATTCGTATATGCAACATGTATATAAGCGGGGAACTACTTCAGCACTAGTTTAGCCAAAAATTGAATTAATTTGTTTGAAAGATGAAGTAGGTTATAGGCCAAAGATTATTATTTGAACTCTATAGAGAGTAGTGGTTTGGTTCGACTGGAACATCTCGGAAAAAAGAAATATATATTTTTTTTATTATTACCGGTATAGACCTATATTCATTATTATTTATTATTCCACAGTTGAGTAACAAAATGGACAAGGAACCATCCAAAAGAAAAAATCGAGACACCCTTAGAACAATAGCATTTTAAATATCGTGGTAAATTAGAAAACATACCACTAACTTTATGAGTTCCTGTAGGCCCTAAATGTTTTTATCCATCTAAATCACTGATAGAGGAGGTCAGCTGTCGAACATGTAAGTAAAGCAATTCACAGTGCCGCTATCTTTCCTGAATTTGAGATCGGTGAATCTTCACACATGCAACAGAGTGACTCCACTTCTCTATCCATGATCCACATTTTTGTAGTTCAGTTCAAATCTATGAACTATTGGGATCGAACAGTAATGGTCCTAAGTCTTACCAAGCGGAAATAACACAGAGCTAACAGTTAATTAACAGTGTATGGTAATTATGTAGTAATAATCGGCCAGGCCTCCATATTCCCGCAATAGAGGTCCAGGGCACCTTCGTTATCATATGTATTTTATTTTATTAAATTTCGTTTGTATATGATTAACTTGTCATCCAGTATCCACTTTACACCCTGGATCTCTGTTGTAGTAAGATGATGGCCTGGCCGATATGACCTGTCGATGGTTTGTTTCTACACAATTATTAAAATATATGTATATACTTGGTAATGTATCTATCCTGGATCTCTATTACGGGAAGATGGCCTGGCTGGTGATTACTACTTAATTACCCAAAATTTAAAACTAACCATTATCAACACTCGTTTTTAGGTTGCTTTTTTTTTTGTTATGATCGTCGTCGTAGGTGTGTGCTCGTTAATTGATTAGCAACGGCTATATAACTACTGATAATGGATAAATGCTTAATAAAGAAAATTGTCCCCACTGAAAGTGCAGTGAACGGGAATACAATGATAAATTGGGTTATATTAATGATAGTGAAACTAATGGCTCATCGTCGGGTGGCGATCAAAACCTTGTAATTCCAAAACTGGAAATTTTACAAGAGAAAGATATAATATTACTGATACGATATCATGTTCACGTGCTCTATTTTATGTACATGTCTTAAATGTCTGTTTAAATTCGACTGTTTACTAAATATGGTACTGCAATGTTTGCATACCACAGGCATTATTACAGAAGTTTGAAAACTAATCCATCAATCTCGAATGAAAGTAAAAGAAATCCAGTTCACAATTACTGCGGTAAATAAAACATTTTTATGCTTACAACGGGGCTCAGCGTCACACCGGAAGCGGAATTTCTTCACCGATAGCGCATGCGCAATAAAGGGAGCCGAGGGTGACTTTTATCGTCTCGTCAAATTGAAGCGATCGCTCGCCGCCATCTTGGGGCAGTGACGCTAGCGGACGGAAAGCAATGCTGATAGAACGCAATCGTAAAACAAACTAAGATTTATTACTATACAACATAAAAACAACCAAACATGAGCCTAAGAGTAACAAGGATAAAGACAAATATAAATAGTAAAACGTAATTACCTGCATTCTTGTGGTATAACATCAAATAATCAAAGATATTAATCCTGCAACTGTCAGTCAATAATCTTCGTCGTCTTTATGAATTGGGCGTATTTATATTTACATAATTCATCATATCCGTAGGATGAGCTTCCTGAAATATATTTCAATAACCGAGTGAGAACATTAACTTAATCTTGCACATTGTGTGCATCTTGCGGTCGTGAAAATAGCGGACGAAAAGTAATGCTGATAGAACGCAACCGCAAAAGACACTAAGATTTATTAATACACTATAAAAAACAACCAAATATAAGCTAAAAGAGTAACAAGGATAAAAACAAATATAAACAGTGAAACGTAATCACCTGCATTCCTGTAGTAGTCTACAACAGCAAATAATTGAAGAAACTGGAACTGTCATTCAGTAATCGTCATCTTTGTTAACAACAAATATTAAGCTGTTATGCTAAAATTGTCAATTAAAAATTCTTGTCTTCGTGATTAGGCCTATTCATATTTACACAATCCATCAAATCTATACCGATGGAGTTCCTGAAATATTTAATTAATCGAGTTAGGACATTAATTTAATCTTGCACACTGTGTGCATTTTGCTTAGGCCTAATAATAAATATTTCAATAAACAAGGAAATGCATCAACTGTTATTATTAAATCGAATATGTGCAAGAATATCAAAATATTGTAACTAGGCCATATCTAGATAGTATGAAAATAGCCTACTTAACCATATTTATTTTGCACTCACCTATTGATTCATGAATAAAATTGATTTAGAGAGATGTTGTCTAACTATCTTCTTGTGCAAAGCAATACTGTATGATTTTGCAGTGTGATGACATCTGATTTTCACATACAGATTTATTGTCAGATGCATTATTCTTAAAATGTGGTTTTCGGGATATTCGTTGTCTAAAACATGGTCATGTAACTGGGGGAAAAGGATTGAAGAATTGAGCTGGTCCAGAACTAATTTTTTCACTTGACTTACCAAAGATCCTTTTGGAGGCAGACCATTGTTTTCTTTTAACAATAACCTAACTGCCTTTTCACACCAGCGACATACTGTTATCACATCCTCAGATGGAATATGAAGGCCTCCATTATTTTTCTTCAACAAAAATGACATTCCCTTGCTGTAGTTTTCATTTTCATGAAGCGCTTCTTCACAAGTGTCACAATTTATCGTTTTACTAATTTGCTTTACTACATAACCAGCTATGTATGTTACTACATTTTCTGAATATTCACTCAGTGCAAATGAAGTGAGGAAAAAGGTGCTATAGAGATCTTCTGCAGGTACCAGTAGATTATTACTGTTGTCATAGCGTCTCATATTTCCGAAACACAGGGGATCTTCAGTAACGGGCTCAACATGTGCCTTGCTTGCTCCACACCAAGGTAATAATTGGACATTACTCCTCTCGGTGACGTTCCCAGTATTTTTACTCTTTACTTCATTTACAACTAATAAATGTTTGTATGCTGCTTTGAACTGCAGAGCTGAAGGGTTGTTGTTGTGTCCAAGTCTGCTTCGGATTTTATTAAAAAAAGAGTTCTAAATGATCTTGACTGAACTTGTAGGTGGCTAAATAGCTCATCTGATCTGTCTCAATCAAGTCATTGTAAATGTTTCTAACTCCTCCACACAATGACAAAAAACCTATGATTGCAGTTTTTCTTGCTGTCTTATATAAAGGGATGTCATACTGATCTTTCAGCCCTAGCAAGTAAGATTCAGCATAATCCAAAAACTGAAAAGAAATCACTTTATTTCTTTTACACAGAACAGACTTGTATCCCTTGGCAAATTTATTCTTTGAATTTAAAAAAATCAAATACCGGTAGTTTATCAAAGATCTATGTTATAAGTAACTTTCAGTACCGTACTTCAATATAAGTTACAAATAAAGGAACATAAAAAAAAACATTATTTTAAAGGTCAAAAATCTAACTAGGCTATGGCCTTTTAAACTTATTTTGTGATTACCTTTGTGAGATGGACTGGAAAATTAAAAACTGATGGAACTGCGTCAGGTTTCTGTAATTTATTACCATTAGTCTTCCAGAGACAAGATTCTATGAAATGAACTGAACAAAGCCTGTGGTGAATTGATAGTATAAATTTATCGCGTTTAACAGCAGATAACCATTTACTGAGAAGCTCAGGCTTTTGCAATGGAAACCTAAAAAGAAAGTTTGCGCTTACTCCTATAAAACATTCTCTTCTATTAACACAATAAATATGTACTAATGTTCTCAGTCATTTTACAATATCCTAATACAATATATGTAACTAACTTACTTGTGAAAAGAAATTTCCGAATCCTTCTTACGTTGATTCGTACAGTTGTATGCAGCACAACTATACACCATGATTCCACTTGCGGAATTTATATAGGAGTACGATGAAAATAAATGATAAAAGAACACTCTTTGTACAGTTGTATGCAGCACAAGAGCACACGATGGTTTCACTCATAACATGATTAAAATACTATATAAACACTATATGTATAGGCCTCCTATGTAGCAAAATAGTAGGCCTACACTGTGATTTCACGTATATCACAGGAGAACGATTCATTTAAACTATGTAAACACCATATATACACACACACTATTGATTAAATTAATACGCACTTACTCCTAACACATTCAATAATACTGAATAACCTTCTATGTTATTTCAAATTAAGCGGAATTGTGATGTAAACATATTGTAATCACATGGCTCTCTGCCCCAAGATGGCTATGCGCGAAAGTGTTCAATTTTTGGTCGAGGAACAGCGCTCGCAGTGAGTCTAGGTTAAACTATAAAACGTCTTTGATCACAACCAGCTGCTAAATGCCACACTTGCCACAATGATGGCGATGCGCGAACGGATTCAATTTTGTAGAGCAGCGATCGCCGAGCGTCCAGGTAAGTAACCCTATAACGTCATCGGACAGAACAACAAAAAAGTTCTCATTCTCATTCTTTACGAAACCATCTCTTACTGCTTGTAGAGACAGAGTTTGTAGAGCGACATGATACCGCCAGCGTTTGCCTTCAGTACGTAAATGAAACACATAGCAAAGTACAGGAAACTCCTCATACCCCTTTGAATGTCTGTGATTACACCACCAACGAGTATTCTACTTCTAGCCCGTTGAATTAGCCTACACGATGTAATCACAGTCTTATACATACAGTCGCGCAACTTCAACACTTTTTTTGCCAACATTCGCGACACTAGCGCCCAAGCGGCAGGCAAGGCACTGGTCATAGGGTTGATACAGCCAGCACGTGCTTTAAAGGGATGCGAGATGTTATAATAACGTTTTAATCATGCGTCGGAATAAAGGCAATGTGTGCAATGACGAAAATTGCAGTAACAACAAGTTTAAATCTCCGAATTTGTCGTTCTTCAGATTCCCTAAAGACCAAGAGAAAATCATAACTCAGTCATAAACCAATAATCCACGTTGTAGATAGCCTACGTATTGTGTTCTATAAAACATTTATTAGTTATCGGTTACCTATTTGTATGTCAGGAAGAACAGTTTAAATAAAAACAAAGTAAATACCTGTTACAGTATATTATTTTTTTGCAGAGATCATATGTGTAAATGTGTAACCATTCCGATTTTGGATAATATATCTACAGTTTTTAATGCAAGTAATTCCATAATTTTTGTATTCGTGTTTTTTTCTTTATATTTTTAAAAAGTTGAATGTTATATAGCATTCAAGTAGGTATCATGGTATTAATTTTGCAAGAATTCATGGAGTATAGTAATCCTTTTGCAAAATATTCACTTCTTGAATAAATCCAGACTGTGTCGATAAATTTCTGATGTGTTAGTGTAGATTCATGTGGCAGACGTATTAAGTTCTCAAGAAATAAAAGAGCCTTTTTAAATTTAATATAAAAAGAAATCTTTTCTGTAATAATTTGCATGGCTGTTATTGGTGTTAATTTTACATTCCCAGTGATTATTTGAGCCGTTCAGTGCAGAAGTGGTGTAAGTCAAAAGCAGGTAATGAGGTTTAAAGTAAGAATTCTGTAAAATACAGCGCAAAGTAGCAATTAATATATCCTTCGTTCTATTCACCGACTATTAATAGTTTAAATACATTCAATATTAACTGCCACTTTGCGCTGTATTTTACAGAATGTTTACTTTAACCCCTCATGACCGATTTTTGACTTACACCACTTCTGCTCTGAAAATAAAATTAGGCTTACATTTTCTGAGTTAATTGAAGTTACAATTTTTTCAAAAAAATTGTGTTCATTTATTTGTTCTCTCCTACGCCATATTAACGGTAAGTGCATGTAAATTACGTATTATATAGGTAGGATAAGTTAAACTTAGGCATTATGTGTGAAAACTGGAAATGTAATGTAAAATGCGGTAAACTTGCCATAAAAATTTAAACCATAACATCAGCGCTATTTGTGACTCAAAATAATAAAGGAAATACAGGTTCTTAAGAAATGGAAAAATAATGAACTTCATATTAATGTTTAAATCCTCCCCTTTTCTTTATTTTCAAGTTTACCCCAATTTGCGGTATGCAAAATCGTTAATTTATCAGGAAATAGGGAGAGGAGTTCACCACGCGATGTACCCTACGAGATATGCCCTACAATTCTGAAGCTACTAATTTTTACTCTTCTCACTGGAAATACAAAGCTCCAGTGATTCATAAATATATTTAGGAATGAATTGAATTAACCGACCACGCACGAACAATTATATTATTTCAAACCATGATACGTGGTCAGAGCCATGATTCAGTTGTAAGGAGCAGAAAGAATTACTTTTATTCCCAGCTTCTGAAACTTGTAGATTAGCTGCGTGTGAAATTCTTCCAGGATTCTAAACTAGAATTAGTAAGAACCATATACACTTATTGTATAGCATAAAAATATAAAATAAATTACGCAAAACCCGCTTTCTGATGTGTTATCATAAGTCGTGTGCACACTTTTAACTTGCCTGCCGCTAGAGGGCTACTGTCGCGCCAGCTGTCAAATGTTGGCATATTTTATACGTATGAGTTGCGTGACTGTATCTATTAGACTGTGATGTAATCACGACACCCGCTTTGGTCACCGCTGATATACTGTATTGTTAACCGGCCTAATTGGATGACATATCACTTTACGTATCACAGTGGCGTAATACATTTCGAGTCAAATTTTAGTTTACCTCAATATATTTTGTTATCTGAAATTTAGTACATGGTATTTTACGCAAAATAATATACTTTATTTATTCATTTGAAATTTCGGTATTTTATTTGAAAATAGGGACTTTTTACGTAGTATTTGAAGACTTTCAGCATTATCGTATTGGCAGCTCTGGAGATAGTGCAAGTCTAAAGTTGTAGCGCGGTTTGTAATGTAAGGGAAATAAATTAGTTTAATTTTAAACAATGAATCGACCGGCAGTAATTCGGAAATTAGACGAAACGGTAGTTAATCGGATAGCAGCAGGAGAAGTTATACAACGCCCCGCGAATGCGTTGAAGGAGATGATAGAAAACAGGCAAGTTTTATTTTTTAGAACTTTACAGGTTATGTTGTTTTAAGGATAAAATTACGGCAATGGTAAACCTTGCTAAGTCAGTGTTACTTATGTCCCGTCCACTATAGAGACATAGGCCAATTTTACACATATTTAGTATAACTTGTTGCTTCTTTGACAGGTTAGGTTTGGTTAGTTTAGGTTTTTGTTATAGCCTACCTTGGATATACGATTATAGCGCAACATTGGCAGTGATAAAAGTGAAATATTCGTTCAATGGGCGTTGTATACTCTACATTCACCCCTTGCTACTACATTGTACTTTTGAAGGTCAATAGGGGTGCGATTTGCTCCTATTGGGTTGAGGGAAAGCCCCGGAAAAACCTCGACCAGATAGCTTGCCCCGACCGGGATTGGATCCCAGGTCACCTGGTTTAGCGGTCAGACGCGCTAGCCATTACTCCACAGGTGTGGACAAGAAGCCTACTATGGAGCGTAAACAGCACAAGGTGAAGCGCGGAATTTGCATCCCTCCTGCTACATGTAGGCCTAGCTAGCCTATATAATTTCAATTCCATTTTGTTTTCTGTTTCCTATTTAAAGGGGATCACAACACAAAAACATATATTTAGTTGATCATATAGTTGGCTAAGCTAACGCTGAGGTAGTTCTCTTTGTACTCCGCTTACACACCTTGCATATATTAATTTGATTAATTTAGGCTTGTGTTATGCCTTGCATATACGATCAATTGCATCTCCACAAGAAATGGCTAAACTAGCGCTGAGGTAGTTCCCTTCATACACTGCGCTTATACACGTTGCATATACGAATCTGTGATAGCCTAGGTTTGGTTAGTTTAGGCTTTTGTTATGCTTTGCATAGCCTATATACGATCAACTGGATCGCCACAAGAAATCCCTTTTAAATTAAACGATTTTCATTTCCGAAATCACCGGAACTACCTCAGCGCTAGTTTCATCCCAAAAATCCCGGTAATTCGATATAAAACGTGGGCAAATCGCAATATAGCGAACGTAGAAGCTCCGCCCACGACCCCTTCCACTTTTTCCCCAACTAGCTCATCAGACACTCTACGTGATAGGCGAGTGTTGTGTCGAATGCACATTTCATGTGGGTGGGGATAACTTCCCCTACTGGCATTCGCTATATTGCGATTTATCCGAAAACGTTGGTCAATATGGACATCAGTGACAGGTTAGGTTTGGTTTGTTGAGGTTTTTGGTATGCAGATCAAAAACCTGAACAATCCAAACCTAACCTGTCACAGTTTCTCGATGATGTCTGCCATATTGACCAACATTTTCTACCGAATTACCAAAATCCCTTACAAATTCAACCATTTTCACTTCCGAAATCACCGGAACTAACTCAGCGTCAGCGCTAGTTTCACCATAATATAGTTTAACAGAGAAATCAATTACAATCAGTTTAGTTCAAACGTAACATCTCTACCTTCAAAAACACCTGAGGAAAGAAGGGGGAAAAGGGAATAGCTAGTGACGTCATTGGGCTCAGCTGTCGGTGACAACAATGCATACATACGCCTTTTTCTATACAGATAGGGTCATTCCATGAAAATGCAACATTTTCACGAAAAATAAAAATCTCACGAATCTCTGCTTGTCATATGTCATTTTTTTCGTTATGATCCGAATTTTTTGAATCTGACAGCACTGATTGTGTAACAACACATATGTGGGAGAAAAAGCACAAAGAAGTCTGTGGTTTAAGAGCGCGAGATTATCTATTAGAAATTATCACATATTTGAATGCACATTTAGGGCAAATAAATCATTACTTCTGTATGTTAAATTGAATTAATGAAGTGCTGACCTTTGTTAATAATTATAATGCATAGAAACCGTAATACAATGATTACTTCGTGCTTGATTACAATTTATTATTACAAAGAAAGGTTGAGAGTTCGTGTGTCACGCTCAAATGGACATTTGTTTATATTTCTTCAATCATTTTTTAAGGTTTCATAAGTGTAAAAGTGAGACACATTACATAACAATCAACTTCTTCTTATGGACAACATTTTGATTTATGTACAAATTCTACAAGAAAAACACGTGAGACACATAACACAATGACTGTGACACACGAACAAAAATGTTATGTTCGTGTGTCACTAAAGTTTATCCTAAAATCCAGTTACAATTTTTGTTGTTATTGGAAGTCTTTACGCCTAAACATAATTAGTAGTGGAATTTCAAATACTTATTGTTGACTTAGATAATTGTGTGTGTGTGCACACACGCACCTGTGCGTTTTTTTTTCAATGTACATTATACTGTAGGTTAAACACTGTTGAAAATATGTGTTCCATAACTGTTGTAATGGGGAAAGGAACTGGCCATGCTACCCCATTATCTCCTGGCCTAGTTGGCTCATAAGTGGTGTCTTCTTAGTATCACTTGTGAGATTCACACCTGTATTTGAATAGTTGACTAAACAACAATTGTTGTAAAAATATAGTGTGTAGGCCTAAAATTAGCATAAAACATTTAATTTATGCCTAAAATTCGTATAAAATATATTTTTTTAATTCCTTGAACTAAGAACTTACAATAATTGGTTTATGTTAATTTATTTCATATAAAAAACAAGTTTATACAGTACAGTTTTATGGTAAGTAGTTAGCCACCATACTAGGCCTATATATAAATAAATTGGTGTAATTATTTGCACCTTAGGTAACTGGTACTAAATGTCTGATATTAATTTAAAATCGTTTTATTTAATAAAATTAATTAACTTACCCTAGGTATAATTTAGCAATTCTAAAATATAGGCCTTTTTAAATCCATATTAACTTATCTGTTCTATTGATATAGGCCCTAAATATTAATACATTTTGAACATTTTTTGATAGTATTTTCAAGAATTTAAGTAGGGCTGATTACTTGGTTGGGATTTTTCCGAGGTTTTCTTCAACCATAAGGCGAATGTCAGGTAATCTATGGCGAATCCTCGGCCTCATCTCGCCAAATACCATTTCACTATCACCAATCCCATTGACACTAAATAACCTAGTCGTTGATACAGTGTCATTAAATGACCAAGTAAAAAAAAAAAAGACATCAAATTTATAGCTACAGGTGAAGTTACAAAAGCTTGTGGTGGCAAAGAATTTAAAGTGTCTGTGATGTCCAAGGAAGGGAAGTACTACAAATGGCTGACATATTGGTATATTCGTCACATGATATTACACAGTAAACATCACCACATATTGTTATAAACAACCGTGGATATTTTAAATTTATTAGTATATTTTAGTGTAATCTAGTGTTGTTTTGTATAATAAGAACTGTAGGCATAGTGAATAAGTCTTTAATAAGAAGTGATGTATCATAGTGCATTTAAAACAATTAGTAACCAACATGACAGAAATGTTCAATAATGATCATAGGATATTCTGGACATCTTTTCCATGTTAATTATTTTACAAAATGTCCGAGATGACGCAAACAAAATATCAGAAAGCAACAAAGATGATGCAAGTGATGTATCATAGTGCATTTAAAACAATTAGTAACCAACATGACAGAAATGTTCAATAATGATCATAGGATATTCTGGACATCTTTTCCATGTTAATTATTTTACAAAATGTCCGAAATGACGCAAACAAAATATCAGAAAGCAACAAAGATGATGCAATCAGTACAGTAGCCTAAGTAATATGCTGATTGCCATATCACTAATATAGCTGTGTAGTGGGTATCACTTCAATGCTATTTGAAAAACTTAAGCTCTTCAGTAAACCTGGAGAAAATTTTTATAGTAGACGTGGCATAGATTTTCAGTAATGGACGTGACATCATTTTCTATGAATTTTGAAGATTATGGGAATGTAATATCAAATGTTCTCATTGTAAAAAATATAATATGGGAGTTCTAAAATGAGTTCTGATAGCAAAATCAAGATGGCAGCAGCATTTGCAGGAAAGAAAAAAGAAAGAAAAAAATAAAAGAATCTTTAACAAAGGAAAAGATAGTGCTACACAAAGATAATAAAAAAATACTAGAGGTTAAAAGAGTAAATAAAAGATTAAGATGGTAAAAGTACAGATTAAAGAAAAAAATGAAAGCACAAAATGTAGGTTCCCCCAAGTCAAAATTGGGTACATTCAGATCTCCCCAATCACTTAGAAAAGCAATTAAAAAGACATTTCAATCTTTATCAAAAAGCCTTGCTAAACATAAACAAATAGTTCAACAAATAGCTATACAAACCGTTAAACCTGAAAAATGTAAAGAACTCTTCACAAAGGACTTAAGGGAAAGACTATCAAATAACAGAGTTCTTGAGACTAGAGTGAAAGAATTTTACTGTCTTGATGAAGTAAGCTTCTGGAAAAAGATATGTTAGATATATTAAAAACAAGGTTATAGGAAAGAGAGAACTAATGCCAGTCTGTCACATGATATTACTGAGGCCTATGTGGAGCCAAAGAAAAGTATCCTGATATAAAGATCTCAAAAACCATATTTTTCTTCTTCAGTTCAGGGTATTTTCTTATAGCTAGGTATTCTATTTATGGTAACATTATTAAAGTTAAGGTTTATACATTGTCTTGCAGAATGAATAGTAGGATTTGAGTCACGTAATACAGCGTCACTGTTGCGCCTGTGCAAAATAAGTATGTGCGAGCTGCATTGAGGAAGGACTGCCATTTATAATTATGGCCTTGTGGAGTTCAGAGCATCGAGCATTTGCTGTTGAGGCTCAACATTAGTTAACAACAACATATTTCTGCGGAAACTTCATTAAAGTAGAGGAGATGAATTAAAAATCAATACCATTACTGCTACAAAAGCTATTACAATTGAAGGGTTTTTTGAAAAAAGAACCATGGTCCAAAAAATGCAAATTTGAGATATTAAGCATATGGTGAGTGTAGGCCTATTGTAGCGGCCACCTACAGAATTAGTTGTTAGGGGAAAAACACCATAGGTCTATGTTATAGGAGTGGAAATTTTCAGTGGTTTTCATAAAACAACCGTAAACTAGTCTAAAGACTTTTTTTTTGTAAAAACAGTCATTGTCCAGCCAGGACGATGGTAGCGTTTACAAATATCCCATTCATATCACCTTGTAGTCACTGATTGAGAAGAAACTGCCTTCTGAAGGATGCAGTGGAAGAAATTGTGAATGAGAGAAGAGTTCAGAGCAAAAGAAGATGTTTGATGATAGACGACATAAAGATATATGGATCATATGCAGAGACAAAGAGGAAGGCAGAAAATAGGAAAGACTGGAGAATGCTGGGTTTGCAGTGAAAAACCTGCCCTTGGGCAGAACTCTATGAACAAGCGAATGAATGAACGAATCGCCTTGAAACATTTATCCATACAATTTTAAACTGTAGTAGATTTGCAGTAGGCTATTGCTTCTTACGTATGCAGCAAAAGCCACTTCAGAGAAAAATACTGTTGTATTAGTTATGGAGTCATCTTTAGGCGCAGAAGTAACCCCATTGAAGAAACGTGACCAACGATAGGAGAAGAAGCAGGATATAATAAAGAAAAAGAAAATTAAAGGACAGGCACACTTCAGCCACAAAAGAGTATTTTTTCTTAAAACAATCATTGTCCACAGTTACCTACATTTACACATTTATTTCTATGAGGCAATTTAAGTTATAAAACATGTACTTTAGTTTTCCCAAGTTTTTATAACACTTTAAGAAGTGGCATGATTAATTTTAACAAGTACTTGAAGTGTTGCAACATTCCTGCCAGATAGTTTCTTGTTTCTCCTGAAAATTTATAGTTTTGGACTATGGTTGTTTTTAAAAAAAAACCCTTTAATTAATTATTACTCTTTTTTATCTTTTCACTTGTATTAGGCCTATTTATTATGTATTTGTGTTTGAGCAGTGTCATTTCTTTGTATTGAAAAAAAAATGTCCTCGTGTGCAGTTATATGTTGAATATTTAGATACCAAGTAACAATAATTCTTACAAGACATAATTCAAATACATAATTATTGTAGTATTTTGATTCAGTTAGAATCTTTAAACTTCATGATTACTGGTTCACAAGATTAACATTTTTTTTCCTTGCATCCTTAATTTCAAGTCTTAACTAAAATGCTGTTCAACTTTCGACCATCCCTATACAAGCATTATAAATTCTTAGCTATACATACTAGTTCTGAATAAAACTTTCTGGAATTACATAATTTTTTCATAATTAGCAGCATTTACTGATATATTATGCATAATGTGAACTTGTCATTCCAGTTTGGATGCCTGTGCTACTGCAATACAAATCATAGTGAAGTCGGGCGGTTTGAAGCTGCTGCAGATACAGGACAATGGAACAGGAATACGAAAGGATGATCTCGAAATAGTCTGTGAACGTTTCACCACAAGCAAACTTCAGAAGTTTGAAGATTTGTCTACAATAGCAACATATGGTTTCAGAGGAGAGGCACTTGCGAGCATTAGCCATATTGCTCATCTGACCATAACTACCAAGACAGCAGATGGTCAGTGTGCGTACAGGTAACTCATGTCATTATGAATCATGATAATGTCAGGTGTTATTATTTGAATGATTGACATACTTGTATAATTTTTTTCTCATGGTTTTCAATATAGAAGAGAATAGAGCATATTATTCACAAGTGCATAGTTACCACAGCTCAGGGGCACATTATTGTTACCTCTTTTATATACATATAAAAAAAAATTAAACAGTTTGGAAGTTTTAGTACAGTGAAACCTCTTAACAATGGAAGTGCCATGGTTCTAATTTTTTTTCTGTTGTGACCATGTTTCAGTATTTTTCACATATGAATATTTTATCACGTGTATAATTGAAAAACAAAATGGCATGCCACAAACTGCAATAAGTAGAAAATATTCTGTTTAACAACTTTCACATTACATTAGCTTTCTATTACTTACGATGTTGGTGAATCATTTTGATAAAAGACTCACTTTCTGCTTCATTGATTCTGTAACTCAGTATTAAACAGCACTCCACTGTAATATTGTACTGTATACATTTACATCACTCATTTTCCGACACACTTGCTTCGAAACAATTTTGTGCATTTGGAATATATTCCATTGTGTCCTGGAACTTAACATTTTCCAATGTTTCGGAAATACTTACAGGTTCCATCATCAGGGCAGATAGGTAAGACTAGCAGGGTTGTTTACATTGTTTGGCACATTATGCCAGGTTAATCCATTGCATTCTACTGCTGTTCCTGATTCATACATTTTTCGTTTACATACAGGGCAGACATCTTGCTTTTTAATCTTCTCCTCAGATGGTGGGGACTGCTTGGCGCTTATGTCTGACATAGTTGATCAGTATGTTCTTTGTCTGCAGAATGTTAAATCCACTACCACTTGTAAGTTCTTCCTTTCTTACAGCTCCTTTGCCATGGTGCACAGTTAGTGGTTTCCAGTATGGCATTGCCTTCGTGTTCTTGTTTTTGGTGGAATAAGGTTTCTTAGTCGTATTTAGCATAAACTGTCCCATATTAACACTCACTAACACTTATTGCACGACTTCCCTGAATATATACTGAATTAAGTCTCTTGATTTAGTGCATAACTGAACCTTCCTAAGTCATAAATCTTTTGCAGCCCTCACATAGAGCGTATTCCGAATCTCACCGGTGAGCAATCCGATGGCATCACGGTGTTCTGAATTCCACCGATGGCGTCATTGATGCTCCACCGGTGTTGCACCGGTGCCATCAACTTGCAGAGGTGGTGGCAGTCTCCATCATCCGCCATCAGTGAATCTGATTGGTTCTTGTATAGGGCGGGAATTAGCAGACAAATGACATTGTGCACTGTTGTGTCATGGCGGTGTGTTCGGCTTTAGTTCTGCTGTATTGTTTGTAATGAGCACAATTTAAAAACAATATGTTAATGGCTTATGAGCGAACATGTCAACGGACCAGTTATTACTACCGGTTAAAGAAATAAATTGTTTATGCTATCTTTTCTTTGAACGAGATGGCAGTACGAATATTTCGCAAAATTTTGCTAGCGTAGCACAGACAACAACTTGTACAGTCACCATGACAGCCATCGATCCTTCCAGCAGTTTTATTCCTTATTTCGCTGCAACGTGACGTCATTGATGCCACCGGACTGATGAGATTCGGAATACGCTGATAGACTGTACTCACACATTCTGTGACATCATACAAATGTTGGATGTATTAAAATCATTCAAACCACATAGCAAGAATAAATTGTCCCTTTACTTTCATGAAACATAATGACTTCAAATATGCATGATTTTAATTGTTCAATATTTCTGTTGTTTTGTGATAATGTTAACTTCATTGTTTGTGTGCATTAAAACAACCGGGAGTGAAATAATCTCAAGTTTTTATAGGAATTCACTTGTTTTGAACCTCAGTTTTGTTTTATATATTCGATTTCTGTTATCAATGTTCATCATTGCTCTTTGAGATAATTTTACAAACAGTCTGAGTAGAGAGACAATGTGGGCAGTAATATAATTATACTGTACATTTGGGATACTTAATTGAGTTCAGGCCATTCAAATATCTTTTGTACACTTCCCCCCCCCCCCCCCCCAAATACTGTTGTCTATAGGTTTAAACAGCTCACCAAACAGTACAGCTGTCAACAGAGTTTTCCAATTAATTATAAGTTAACTCAAGTCTCATATGTCCAGCTTCCTCCAAATACAAACTCAGAAAATTGGTTTATGCCACCTAATACCTCTTTGTGCATTATTTTTACTATAAATATAACTATAAATAAAATAAATCTGTGGTGCAACAGCCTATGGAGGACCAAGGCTTATGGTCAATCATCTGGAATGCTGGCCTCATGCCCACATGTCTCAGTAAAGGTGAATAGTCATCCAACCAGTACGGGTGTGATGGCAGAACAATGATCCCCCAGCCATTATAGCTGAATTTAACTGCATAAATATAACTAGAACCAAATAATGTATCTGATATATTCTGAAATAAGCTTTCTGAAGTAGAGACAAAATAACAAATGAGCCATTCTTACTCATGTCTTAGCAGCTCAGGTGGTATGGCACATAGTAATTGATAAAACATGTTCATGTAATCAGTTTTGTTGATTTAGGTTTCATTTTCTAATTCAGCTAATCACCATTATTCCCTAGTATGGAGCTAAAATAATGGCTCTCTTTAATCCAGGGCAACTTACGAAGATAGCAAATTGAAAGGTGCTCCAAAACCATGTGCTGCCAATCAAGGTACACAGATAACTGTAGAAGATCTTTTCTATAACGTGTCTACTAGAAAAAAAGCTCTGAAGAGTGCAAGTGACGAACATAACAAGATATTAGAGGTTGTTGGGAGCTATGCAATACATAACTCACGTGTTGGCTTCACCCTCAAGAAACTTGGAGAGAGCATGCCTGACATCAAAACCCTGCCAAACTCCACTGTCGTTGACAGCATCCGGGTCATATATGGAAATAACGTTGCCAAGTAAGTTCTTAATCAGGTAATCAAGGAGCACTTCATAGGCTTGTCTGGATAAATTTCACCATATAGTAATAAGTAGCAAGTTGTATTGCAATAACCTTGTCATACGGCATATCTTCAGATGTATTGAGATGTTTGAAATTGTGGTTTTGTATAGTAGGCTACACCTTAATTATAGCCTGCTCTTAGTATATACTTTCCTTGATATGGAGCGGGGCCCAGAGGCTTACACTGCAGCCCGAGGCTTATTGTGCTTTACCTCTCATGTTCTGTGAATGGTATTTGTTGAAGAATAGTCATGCTCTTGTACATGTACAGCATGCTGCACTGCGAACTTAACCCAGATTATGGTAATAATGGTAATGACATGAGAATAAAATGATGGCGAAATGTGTCTGAGGTTCCAGTGTCTGCTTCAGTTGTTTAAGAGAAAACCTCGGAAAAAATCCTAGCCAGGTAACTTATCACACCAGGATTTGAACTCAGGCCCACTTACTTCACAGTCAGACATGCTAACCATTATTCCACAGAGATGTATTTCTCTTAGTATACAGGGTGATGCACGAGGAGTTACTGCCACTTATGGAGATTATTTCTGGAAGCATTCTTAGTAGAAACAGTCATATAAACATGTGCCCTACTCTCAATATTTTCAGAGTTATACTAATTTGGAATTGTTAAAAAAAAAAATACCTTTTATCTTTAGTTTTAAGGATAAAAGAATGTTACAAATAGGGAATGAATTATTCAGAAGTATACTTTCTCTAATTAGCTAGTATTCTGAAGCTAAAAATCTGTTGTTAATTCCTTAGTTGCTTTGTACAGATTTTTTTTTTTTTTAACTAAAAGTTACATTATTCTTACACACTTAACACAACAATTGTTACAGATCACATGACTTCTAGAACTTGATTCTTTATCACTGAATAGTGATTGTCGTCGTACATCACACTTCTTGTCATGAAGAAAAGTGGTTATAGAATGCGAAGGTAATTTTTACTGTTGAAATAAAGTTTCCTTCAAAATAGGCTAGAATTTTAGTTAAAAAAAGGAAACTCCTGTTTTTTGACATGCCACTTTTGTAGATTTTTTTCTTAATTCCGAACTGACCAAGAAATTAATAATTTTGGCATTGAATGGACTTATGCTGCTTTCTACTTATAACAACAAACAACTCAGGTGCAGCCAATTGATCTTTATCAAGGTTTCTGATAGCCTTTCGAACACCTTTGAAACATTCTGGAGCAATAACATGTAAATTTCTCTTTTACTATAGTCCTTTTCAGTTTCATTTTCATTACAATTTCATATTAAAGACGGACATTCTTCTTGTGCCATACTTTGAGAATATGAATTTGTGGCAGCCACAGTGAGAGCCAGATACCTAAGGAGGGTGTTTCCTTTCATTTCTATAATCATTGAGAGCTTTAACACGTTTTGAAAAACTGAAAATTGACCAAACTTCTGTTACGAAAACTTCAATGTTGCACGAAAATAAATCACAACTTTTCTTAACAATTTTGTACACCATGTGTGAAGGACATTTGGCAGGTAATATTTTTTCTCTTCTTTCTTCAAGAATTGATATACTGAATTAAATTTACCAAAATTTACATTCACAGAGTCAGTAAAGTTAATATGCAGAACGTTTGGAAATGTTAGTGTTGTGTTCAGATAATGCTGCTGCAGCTATGATGCTACAGTCCAATTTGAACCTTGGCCTCCTCATTGCGTCTCTTTCAATATTCTCTATCTCTGGCCTTTGTTTTCCATGCCCTTATCCCTAGTATATTCATGGCATCCTTTCTGACTGCATCCTCCCATCTTTTCCTGGGCTTTCCAACTATTCTTTTCCCATGCATTTGTTGAGTGGAGGACCTTCTTGCTATCCGCTTCTCATCCATTCTCACAACATGTCCTGCCCACTGTAATCTTCTAATTTTAATAAATCTGGATACTTCCATATTTTTATATAACTGATGTAACTCAGAATTATATCTTATTCTCCATCCTTTCTCATCTTGTACGGGGCCAAATATCTGTCTTAAAATCCTTCTCTTGACGCAGTTCAATCTTTCCTCCGCCTTACTTTGCATGGTCCATGCCTCACAACCATAGCACAATATTGGTCTTATTGTTTTATACAATCGTATTTTGTTATTCCTATGTATTGTTTGGGATTTCAACAAGTCGATCATCGAAAAATAGGCTTTGTTAGCCCTTAATATTCTTTATTTTATCTCCACTAATTCATCATTCTCCTTGTTTACTATGAAACCCAAATATTTCAAGTTTTCTACTATTTAAATATCAGTATTAATCAGTTAGATAACTTTATTTTGTACTGATTTTTTAGTTTGAAGAACTGTTTTCGTCTTATTTGTATTAATACATAATCCTATCTGTGCCGCCTTCCCATCTAATTCTGTAAAAACTCCTTCTACCACCTTTTTTGACCTTCCCAAAATGCCAATATCATCGGCATAACTTGTCAGTTGTACTGATTTATATACTATCATTGAATCTGTTTGTATTTCCATTTGCCTGATTACATATTCCAAGGCTAAATTAAATAAAACTGGGGCCAGCCCATCACCTTGTTTCAATCCATTCCTTACAGTCAGTTCTTCTGTTAACTCATTCTGAATTTTAACTTGTGCTATGGTGTTTTACATATTAATCTTATTAATTCTGATGGGATATTATATGTAATCAGTGCTTTGCACAACTTTTTCCTCACTTTGCAATTATAAGCTTGGCTAAAATCGATGAATACTTCATAAAGGTCTATACCATACTCCCAGAGTTTCACTAATTTGTCTAAATGTAAAAAGTTGATCTATAGTTGACTTACCAGGTCTAAAACCTGCTTGATATTCTCCAACTATATTTTCAGCATATGGTCTTAAGTTTTTTTTTCAGTATTTTCGTGTAAATCTTATATGCTGTACAAACTAGAGATATGCCTCTGTAGTTTTTGCAATCCAATTTGTCCCCCTTTTTATGTATGGGACATATTATACTTTTGCGCTAATCCAGGGGTATGCTTTCATCTTCCCATATCATCATAACTAATTTATGTATTTGTCCCATCAATGTTGTCCCTCCGTACTTGTACACTTCTGAGGGTATACCATCTATTACCCACTGCCTTGTTACTCTTCAATTCTTGTATTGCTAGTTGTATATTCAATAAATCAGGTGGCTCTGTTATTATACCATCATCTTCTATTTCTATCTACGTTGGGTTTAATAACTCTTCAAAATATTCCTTTCATCTGTTTTTAATTTTTTCTGGTTCTGTTATTAATTTTCCTTCGTCATCCTTACATATATTAGTATGGGGTCTAAACCCAGCTTTCATATTATCAGTTTCTTTATAAGCTTTCTGAAGTTCCTTATTTTTAAAATTCTCAATCTCTGTTATACGATCATTCAACTGTGCTCTTTTCTTCTTCCTACAGATTTTATCTGCTTCACTTCTCCTATTTTCATACTCTATATTCTTTTAGCTCTCGTAGATCTATCTAAACAGGCTTCATATGCCTTATTCCTTTCTTCTATTGCCTGCTTACATTTGTCATCAAACCATTCTCTTTTCACTTTACTATTTCTTGCCACTGTTCCTATAACTTGTTCTGCAGTTTCAATCACTATTTTCTTGACAGTTTCCCATTTCTTGTTCACATTATCTTGGCTCTCCTCTGCTTCTAATTCCTTCAGTCTTTTATCTAATTTTTCTTGTAATTCCTTGATTTTATCCTTGTTTTTAAAATTATTTATATTAATTATCTGTGATTCTGTACTAAATTTCTTCTTCCTGCTTATATGACATCTATAACCTACTTTAACTAAATAGTGATTGGAGCCACAATTCGCTCCCCTTAATGATCTGACATTCATTATATTTGTTGCATGTCTTCTGTCAATTAAAATATGATCTATTTGGTTTGCTAAGCCACCTCCTGGTGATACCCAGGTCTCTTTGTGGATCTTTTTATATGGGAAATATATTGAGCTAATTAACAGTTCTTTATCACCTGCAAAATCTATGAGTCTCTGCCCATTATCATTAGATGTTTCGTGTAAACTGTTCTTCCCTATAACTCCTAGATACATCTCCTCTTTCCTTATTTTAGCGTTTAGGTCTCCCATAATAATTTTGACGTCATTATTTGGGATTTGGTCGAATATTCCTTCCAAAGCTTGATAATATCCATCTTTGATCATATCATCCTTATCTTCAGTTGGTGTGTTTATTATAGTAATATTAAAGAACTTTGCTTTAAGCCTTAATGTACAAATTCTTTCATTAATAGCTTTAAAATCCAGTATATTCTCTTTAAATTTCTTCTCAGCTACAAAGGCAACTCCTTGTTCATGTATTCCTCCTTCCTTGCCACTGTGGAGTATGATATGTGTCTTCATGTCCATTATCACTCTCCCATGCCATCATGTTTCTTGGATTGCACAGATATTTATTCTGTAATTATTCAATTGCATTAGTAAATCTTTTAACACTCCTGGTTTATAAAGCGATCTAATATTCCATGTTCCAAAATTCATATCCATATTTCTTTGCCTGAGTCGTCTCCCATTTAATTTTCCAACAATCCGAGGGTTCTCTTGAGGTTTTGAGACAATTGTATTTTTACGGTGTGCAGTTGTCAGCCGACATGCCCAACCCCCAACCTTGAGGACCAGGGTTTCTCTTTTTGTCTGTATCATCACACTAGACCTTACTGACAAGGATGCCCCTACTAGTAGGTATGGTACCGTCAGCATCGCTCTAGTGATCATCTGACCACGCGAGCCCCACCACTTCATCAAAGTAGAGAAACCAATGGTGGGGTGTTCAGAAAATATATCAACAATATTCTGTTTAATATTCTCTGAATTTTCATTAAAGTCTTCTTAAAAATCAAGGAATCTATTGCATACTTAATTTTTACAATGAAATACCAAGGAGCTAAAGAGAACATTTTTTGTTACAATGATTTAACACTTTGCTTCCTATACTTCAAAAAGCGAAGTTACTACTAAGATCTGACAGAATTAGTGTTGCCAGATCTTCAAACTGAAAATAAGGAAAATTTTGGAAGTTATTGCTAAAATTTTTCCATCACGACATTATCTGTACATTTTACTTTTAGGAGGATGTTTATTGTAGGCCCATTTATTGTGTGTATATATATATATATATATATATATATATATATATATATATATATATATATATATGTATGTATCCGATGCCTACTCATTTCACTTGCATGATTCGGATTCCATATATTGCGAACAGATGACAGGACTGTGACCCATTTTCAAATTGCACAGCACTTCGGCAGGCCACCCTGTGCATAATGTGTATCTGTGGAGAGTTATGTCGTGTACGAGAGTGTATGTGTAAGTGTAGTGTAGGCCTAGTGAATGGGTGAAGATGATGATGAAGAAGAGGAAGGGAGAAGGGAAGCTGGTGCTGGCACATAGCCTACTCCTGTCGAATAGCACCAAGAGGGCCACCAGATTTAACGTCCCCATCTGACTGACGAATCACTGTCACTGTCAACTGTTACATACACCTTCTCTTCATATGGACTGCAGAGAGATTTGGGATTTAACGCAGGCATGTTTGTGCACAATTTAGTGATTAGAAGTTGTGCACCATCACCTCGCCTAGTTCTGAGGTAGAAATTGTACATAAAAAATTTCTGGAAATCAAACCCGAGCTGACTAGTCTGGAGACAGACGTGCTGCCCAGATTTAACTCAGCGGACTTATTACTACTAAGATTTCAAATCATCCGTCCTCAAGTGAGGTTGACCACTGGGATCCAGAATTAACAAAATATAAAAGATGAAGGGAAATGAAATGAGCAAAATACTGATTCGATTTGTACATTAAAATAAAAATTTACGTGTTAACATATATAATCCCGTCGCTCTAATTTCCGGCAGCCAATCGCTTTGCAGGTCGGCCACATTTAAACATGTGTGCGTCTTGTGATTTGCTTATGAAGACGTTATTCATTTCTTAAGGCTCGATAAATACTTAATATAATCGCCCGCCATTTTGGCTCTTTCGTTGGCGTTTGCAGAAGGCACACGAGGATGTTATTTGCCACTCAATTATTTGCTGAATTACAGTGCGTTTGATTTATTATCATAGGAGCTACGAGATGATAATGTTTAACGGTGTGGCAAATAGATTCCTCGTATGGTAGTTCGGCAACGAAAGAACAAAAATGGCGAACAGTACTACCTACCTAGACTTTATAGAGCCTTCACTTCCTAAGACGTAAGCAAAGAGGCGGAGTCACGCCGGGAATAACAGCGTCGCAACTATAGATGATAGTGTAAAATTTGAAGAGAGGCCTTCAGAATTTCCATCACAATCTTCTGAACCTCATAAAAGGGAATTTTAAAAGATTTAAGGATATTACATGTAAATTTTGGTAAACAACCCATCGCTTCAAATAGTAAGCCTGCAACATCCCAGTTGTAAAGCGAAATGCCATATTTTTCACTGAGGTATGGAAGACAAGGTACATATTTAGCTCGCTTGTCATCATTTATCTGAAGTGCTTGATTCGTGTCTTGTTCAAAGCAAATCGTAGGTCTAAGACCATCGCTTTCTGGGTTCTTCTATTGATGGCAACTATATCGACTCTTCTATGAGAATCATCTTCAGACACACAGTGAATCTCCTCATGTACTTCCCATCCTCTGTTTCTTAGCAGGTTGGCAATTGCTGTATGGGCACGATGGTGTCTGTTGTTACGCAGTAGCTCTCCCTTCTTACAGAACCCCAGTACGTGGCCAGTCTCGCTGCAGCTGGGATGGCGACAACGGGTAGTACTGAAGGTTCTGCCAGGGACAGATCTCACTGCGGTGACATTGCAAGACATCTTGATGGCATTGATGTATTCCGAGGACGAAAGACACTTTTTAGAGGAGATGCAGGAGTTGGCTTTGGGGCATTCTTCAAATGTACAAACACCATTGCCTTTATGTGGGAGCTGGCACCATGACTGGAATGATCGTTTTCTGAGAACTTCTCTGAGATGTTTTCCTTTAGTTTGAGGAATGATGCTGTTTGGAGCAATCTTCAGGCGCGTGAGAGATGTTTTCTTCTCCTCTTCTAGATTTCTCATGTGATGTAGATGTGCATCATATATACATACATATATATGTATTACACAAAAGTAATTTAAAATAAATATCATAGTACTGTTAGGCCTAATACTTAACCACTTGCTTTTTATTCATTCATTCAGAAACTTCTTCATATTGAAAACCCCTTTACGAAACAAGTTGAAAATGAATAAGAATTTGTCATTGCAGTATGTACTTAAAATATTTAATTTCAACCACTTTCATAGCATCATAGTACTGTTCATATTTACCATTTGTGTTGCACTCGTTCAAAAATTTTACATCATCTTTTATATGTTTGAAAAACTCTTAAAAGAAAAGTTGAACTTTGTAACAATTTATAATTCAGTCTTAGTAAGTTCAATAGAACTCCCGTTTCTTACGTCAATTCACTTTTTACTTACCATTTAGTTTAACTATATTATTATTTAGAATAACCACATTATCATTATGTTCACAAAGTTGGACAGTTAACTAATATTTTCTCCTCGAGTACAAGAACTTGTAAAACAAAAACCATATATAAAAAGTTTGTCTATTTTGAAAAATTAATTAAAAAAAACAGTTGTTTGATTCGTCTGCAAAGTTACAGATACGAGTTATCACTTCTTAGCCATTGATATCTATTTCATTCCTAACTTAGGCAATTCTGTATCCAGTGTAGCTTTCACATAATTTCCTGCATCAAGTCAACTCCAGATTCCTTCTTGCATATTGTATGATGCACTCTGTGTCCTTTGTTCTTCTCTATAATCAAACTGTTATTGAAATATCACTGCCTCTTGTGTTTTTCTTTGGTGATATGTTCATTACATTAGCATTGTTTTTGTTTTAATTCTCCGAATTGCTTGAAGCCATGATAACAATACAATAAAATATCAATCAATATTACAACTCACCACATTCATGACATTAGGAAGCCTCAACTGAGATGTTCCCTGGAATAACAACTTAATGTACAGTATGTTACATTGTTTTTTCATTTCCAGCATATATTGAATCCTTAATAACACATCTCCCAACTGACAAAATATTATTTCCCTCCAACAGGTACAGCACCCTCTAGAAACATTTGAATGTCATTCTGCGTATTTGCTGTTATATTAGAGCTGAAATGTTTGATGCTCGGTATCTCAAATTCATGATTTTGCACTTCAGTTCTTGTTCCAGAGAATGCCTCAATTGTAATCATCAGAGCCTTGATTTTATGCACAATGAAAGTGAGAAATATGTATATAAATATGTAATAAATGAAAAAATATATATACTGGTACATAACTTAAAAATCTGAGCTTTATTAAATGGATTTATTTTACACTGATTCTGATATAAGAAAGGAGAGCTTAAAACACTTCATTTTGTGAGACCTATTGATTGTTACATTTATCTCATAAGTAATATATATTTTCTTTATTTCCTTACATTAGTGATAAATCTATAGATATGCAAGAAAACGGAACAAAAAATAATACTAACAGGACAAAAATGAACAGTTCACTTCCATGCATATTTTATTACTTCAATTGTCAGTTGATTCATTGGAGACACAATAATTAATAATTCAATTAATTTGAGTTGCAGTACAGTGACTATACAATGGATTTTGTTTCTACAAAAACATTATTTACCATTACTTCTAAGAAATACACAGACTATCATTAAGGCAAAAGAATGTCCATTTCTTTAATTGTCAGAATCTGAATCTACTCTGGCTCAGAAAAATATATGTCTGATTGGTGCATGCACAAGAGGTAGATGGACAGGCAGTATAAACAATTCTCAGACACATTTTAATTGAGTAGATCGAGGTAAAAATGATGAAAAACAAATAATTTATTTGTGTTATTTTTCAAAATGCGAGTACTAATCTATCTTCGTAGTGTATCCAGCTATTTGCTGACAACACGTATTCCACTATGTTTCACTATGAATTTCCTCTTCTTACAAATGATGGGTAAGAAGCACGATGCTTGTTGTGTATTTCAGCTGCCAGATTCCAAAGATGAGGTGTATTCAGTATATATAGGAGAGAATTGTTCAAGGTTACAGGGATTGCAGATTTTAGATTAGTTCTATGGATGTTTGTGACAGACCAGTTCAAGAGGGTATGTTCCAAATCTTCTCCGTTACTGTTGCACCAGCAACAACTACTAGAGTCAACAAGATTAAAGCGGTGAAGATATTCTGAGTGATAATATGGCCTGTCCTGGCTCTTGCTAAGAAAGTTTGTATGTGTCTGGGAATGTTTTGAAACATTTGTAAATCATTATGTTTTTCTTGAATTCTTTGGGCTTTATCAGAAGAAAGCCATAATTCGACTCATAAATTTGTTAAATGAGAATTAACTGCAGAATATGCGCTGGTTAAAGAAGTTATTTAATAGGTTTGGGCCGCAAAGATGTTGTCTGTTTAGCAATATCATGAACAGTCTCATTTCCAGTAATGCCACAATGACTAGGTATCCAATGGAATACTATTTCTTTTTGAAGATTTAGTTTATTTAATATTTTTTGTATATAGATTGTAATTTGAGCATAGGAAGTTGGAGTATATTTCATTATATTTAGAATAGCTCTCATCGAGTCACTGAAAATGCATGCAAGTATGTCAGATAAGGTAAAGACATGTAAAAGAGCTGCCTCTATGGCCAGTAGTTCTGTTTCAAGACTAGGCGAGTACTAATGTAAAATGTAAAATATTTAGTATATGGTACCAGTACTTGAAAATATGTAAAAATATATAACTTAAAACTTCAGAATAAGGATCTTTGTGATTCGACATGTTTTTTTTTTCTTTTTTTTTTTTTTTTACATATACTGGAGTAAAATATATAATTACATAAAATCCAGGCTCTAGTAATCCCTAATGCTAAAATTCTGACTGGCAGGAATAATGACTGAACAGCAAAACAGTGGTGCTGACATGCTGGCAGGTAGTAATGAACAGTTGAAACTGAAGCAAACAGAAAGGAGATTGGGGAATAAACAATGACAGCATATATCCCTAGAATTCTGCTACAGTGAATTAGAAGCAATCAGAAGAATTCGTAGTAACTTCAGCATACTTAGTTTTATTCAAATGAATGACATATAATGTCATATGTATTCTTTGAAACAGAAATGTGAAGAAACCTTTTTTTTTTTTTTTTGTCAGCAGGCGAGTCATATCTTTAAAGAACAATTAATACAAAAATGTAGAAAAGTATTGGGAATCACAGTCAAAATTTGACAACTGTTTTAATGCAGTCTGCTAATGTGAAATTTGACATTCTGTTTGCTGCATTAAGGCTCCCCCAAACAGACGCGATATGGAATGCGTTATGATAGCGTTACGATTTTGCGATAAATGTTTTCATTGCGTTCAATGATTGTGTTCACACACACGCGATTATCGCAATATGCGTTATTATCGCAGCAAGTAGAACGCGACGATTTTGCGTTCTATTCTCTCGGAGATGTAGATCACGAGAACGCCACGCGTTTATTTTGATGCTGGGTTGAAGTGTGTCATTTATGGATTCATCTTCAAAGGAAGAGGAACTTCTCTTTCTTGGATGAGAATCGTCACAGGCAAAGCAGGCGCAGGTAAGTCCATGGTAGTCATGTATGGTTAAGATAAACAATATAAAAAGGTATAAAGTGATGATTTAGCTTTTCTTTGCCAAGAACGTGAAATAAATAACAAGTACGCCTACCTGATTATAAACTTTATTTTTTTTAATTTGCTCTTTTTGTTGCAGGAGGTTGTGGATTCACGAGTTAAATGCCACAAGGGAAGAAAAATATGAATTTTATACCTTAGTTTAACAATTTAACAACTAATTAGAGATGAAAAACATTTTTATATATATTTCAGGATGACAGCTCAATGTTTTGACGAGATTCTGGGTAAAGTAACGGAAGACATAACGAAGAAGCATATTAATTGGCGTAGCTCGAACCCACCCGAAAAATGACTTGCAATCGCAATAAGATAAGCGAAACACAGTAATGTATGTAAGAAACATATTTAATTTAGCTTAACGACCCAAATCAGTTACCAGTCATAAAAATATTCAAATTTAATACTGACTTTCTATAAGAAGAATAACATATGAAGTATACTTCCTGAATTTACAAGAATTAAACACAAAATTAAATTTAATTACATCTGAAACTATGAAAAACAAATTTGTGGAATGTGAACAGTTTAAATGCTTAGGCCTACATTTTAAACAAAAAAATAATGAATCAAAAAGTGGAGGTACCGGTAATATAAACATGAAAAATATAAGTTCACCTAATTTAAATCAGCAAAGAACTTCTTTGAAGCAAATGATATTGTGTTTCACCTTGATCTTCATTGTCAGTGATTTGTTGCTCTAAATAACAAAAATAACAATCTCTCATGTTTTTCCATCTATTTTTCACAGCATCGGCTGAAAGTAAAAAAGGTAGGCCTATCAATTATTTATGTTTGATTTTGTCCTATCACAGTGTTAATATGTTTTTCTTCTTCTTTCAGATTTTTAGCGACTGGAGATAGTTTGTACACCAACAGGCCATAGTTTTAGGTTTGGTTTTCAACCATTAGTGCAACTGTGATGGAAGTTTGTGCAGCTATGTGAGAAAACATGAGATCTGAATTCATGCCAGAGCCTTCACGACAACTATGGGAAAGTTGAGCTCAATGATTTGAAGAAAAAAATCGGGTTTTCCAAACCGTGTTGTGCCATAGATGGGAAACACGTCACCATCAAGTGTCCTGATAGCGCTGGGTCATCTTACTTCACATATTTGAAGAAAGATTCCATTGTGCTTTTAGCTGGAAAATTTGCAGCCTACTTCAGTTGAACGACTTAAAAATGAAACTGCTGTAGATGCAAATCCAGAGTTTAAGCCACAGTCGCATTTGTTGCATTTTGCTACTCCACTTCTAAAAAATATACCGTAACAAACTTTGAATGTAAATGTAAAAATGCGACAACCACATTGGAGTTCAGAAACGAAGATGGTAATAGAGAAAATGAAATCAGAGATGTGTATGAACTAATTTGAATTTAAATGAAATGCTAATGGCATCATAGAATGGGCATGTTAATAAAAAGTATTGAGCAATAGATGTTCAGAAATTGATTTCAAAGAGTTGGTGCAATTCATGTAAGTTAAGTGAACAATTTCTTCTAATTGATTTATATAATTTCATCGCATACTGTAAATTGTGAGCGAGGATTTAGTTGCATGAATCTTGTAAAAACTGGAATTAGAAACCGCCTTTCATTAAAAAGAGTTAGCACTCTGCTAACCTTGAAGAGCCTACTAGTAAAGAATTTCAATGTTTAGAGTAACCATAAAATAACGAATTTTAATGTGAAGTAAATTCAGTAGTAATTTATTCTAAACATACCTACGTTTAATGATTTACTTACATAAGTATATCTAGAGTGTGGTAAGATATTGAAAGTAATAAAACTCCGACAAACAAATTACATAACTTTTTGTTTCCACATACTTTATTAATTTTATATTGCTGCACAATTATTTATAATATTGTATAAGCATTTTGCAATTTGCACAAATATATTTTTTTTCATTTGTGAATTTTTGCGACAGTTATTTATTTTCTAGCTTAAACCCCACGTAAGTCTACAAGCCAGTATGACATCAAATTATAAATAAATAATTGCACTTATTGTTTACATCTAACTTTGTAGCTATCTCCTTCCATTTCTTGTCCTTTTCCATGCCACGGATTTTCCTTTACAAACTCAATAAAAAATTCCACGTTTGTTTACAATTAATCCGAAATCGCAATCTGTGAGCACAAGTGATATACACCTGCTGAAGGCTGCTGTGGCTGGAAAACTAAAATCCGCATATGTGGTCACTCATTACGATAATCTGATTGGCTGGGGACGTTAGAATATCGTATATCGCGGATGCGCCAGTTTGGGCACCTCTTCACGATAGTGCGATATTGTGTTATCGCGAAATCGTAACGCTATCGTAACGCATTCCGTATCGCGTCTGTTTGGGGAGGCCTTCAATTATTTATCTATGTCATCCTGTGCAGAATACATCACGAACTCCAACCACAACTACAGCAATATAGAAACTGACATGAAAATACTACACTTTCAACCAAAAAACAAGAGACTAGATAATCGAGAACAGTACGAAATTTATAGGCAAACAAAAACACCACAGCACATTCTCAACACTCAATCGAATTTCAGAACACACACCGTTTTCAATGCAATAGTATCAGGCATGAACACACCCCACCATAACAGGAAGCCAAAAGATAGTGTGGGAACTTGCTAGAATTGAGAGAATGATGGAAATTACATCAAAAACAGTCAATGAGGTAAAATAACGCCATAATTTAAATATTAACACAGTAGAGTTGTTATTTACGAGGGTGGATCAGATAGTAACACAATAATTTTTTTTTTGCGTTGATATAGTGGCTGAGATGTTGACTTTTCACCAAGATATAGTTCGAAGTTTTCATTACGGACATAATTTGTTTTGCATGTCCAGCTCTAGCAAGAGAAGCGTGAACTATGCAACAAAGATGGCGTGCATGTTACTGTCGTCAACTTGTGTGAAGAGCAGCAAAGTGTTGTAGTATTTTTGTGGGCTAAAGGACATAACCCAAGTGAAATTCATAGGGACATGTGTGGCATGTACAGGGAAGACTGTATAGACCATAGTAACATCTCCAGGTGGTGCACGTTCTTCGCAGACGACCATGAGAACCTTTGTGATTCGCCACGTTCTGGGTGGCTGGTAACAGCTGCAACCCAACAGAATGTTACAGGCATTGAGGCGACAATTTTGAACGACCGACAGATCCAATTGTGAACCTTATCTCAGCAGTTCAACTTTTCATATGGTGCAGTGTACAATATTGTGCATGACACATTGAAATTTCATAAAATTAGTGCCTACTGGGTGCCTAAGAACCTGACAGACGACCACAAGGGCCAGCGAATTATGACATGCTTGGACCACTTAAGGCATTATGCTGCAAAAGGGCATGACTTTCTAAAAAGAATTATCACTGGTGATGAGTCCTGGGCGTACTACTACATGTCTGAAACAAAGCAGGCCTCTATGGAGTGGAAACATGCTGCTTCCCCAGTAAAGAAAAAATTCAAAGTGACGCAATCTGCTAAGAAAATGCTTGTGACAGTGTTCTGGGATATGCATGATGATTTGGTGGTGGACTTTGCTAGACACGGGACCACTATGAATGCTGCAGCCTACATCCAAACATCGGCAAAAAGTTGTGTCATACCCTTCGTGACAAACGCCGTAACATTAATGCTGATGATGTCAGACTTGTTCATGACAATGCTCGCCCTCATGTTGCGGTTTCTGTTCGTGAGAAAATCAACACATTTGGTTGGGAAGTGCTCCAGCATCCACCAAACAGTCCAGATCTTGTACCATCGAACTTTCATCTGTTTGGGCCCCTGAAGAAATTCCTGGCCGGGCATCGCTTTGCAACCAATGCAGAAGTGCAATCAACTGACTATACTCCAACAGAATGAACAGAGTATACTGAAACTGGTACCACGATGGGAGAAATGTGTTGAGAAACTTGGCACCTATTAGAAAAGTAGCTAAAAGATATGAGTTCATTTGTGTATTTTTTGTTTTTGTTTACCTATTAAACGTTTTGTTAAAAAAATTATTGTGCATTACCTTCCGATCCACCCTCGTATTTAGTTTAAATAACTTTTTAGTTCATCAGTCACAGTATTTCATCCAGGGCTGCTTAAAATAGGCTGACGGGCCACATCCGTGGGCTGTGGGTTGAAAACCCCCTGATCTAGAGAGAAAAGGAAGGTATGATGTAATGCACTAGGAAGTAAAATGCTTGGACTTCCCCCCCAAAAAAAAAAACTGGAGATCCATAATCGGTTGATAGAAGACAAAATCAGTAATAAAATTACAGACAAACAAGGAATACCGAACAGATGGAAGAAATATATATATATATATATATATATATATATATATATGAGACAGGGAATTGTCCAGATAACTTACAAGCAAACATTCTGATGGGGAGAGATAAAAAAGTTAAATTTTTTCTTACACCATGTTAATAATGTCAAAAGATGTGCTTATACAAATTTTGGCCACTTAACTACAATTACGATGGCTGTAAAAAATTAAGTCTACCAGGGGCCGTTTAACTGAAAGAAAACACAATTTTATTGGAATAGACATTGTTGAGCTATTTTTCAACATATTCCCCACTGGAATTGAGATATTTGTCATATCGTGGGATCGACAGAGAGGTGCAGACAGCTGTCAAATGCTGGTTCCAATCCTAAGTGGCTGACTTCTATGACACAAGGTTACAAAAATTGATCCTGTGGGATGACAAATGTCTCATTTTCAGTGGGGGATATGTTGACAAGTAGCGGAGCAATTGCTGTATCTGTTTCAATAAGTCTTTCCATGCAATTGTGCTATTTTTCTGTAATTGGCTCTAGGGAAAATCACTTTCAGGATGGCCTAGTAACTGCAGTCGAGTGGCCAAAATTTGTATACGTACTTCTTTTGACGTTATTAACATAGTGGAAGAAAAAATATTAACTTTTTTATCTGCCCCTATCAGAATGTTTGCTTGTTAGCTGTAGAAGATAAAAAAGCTGTATCAGAAGACAAAAAAGTATTTTCAATTGTATTGGTTAAATTTGAGCTAGTGCTTAGGGAAACGAAGAATGGGAAAGCAACAGAATTTGCTGGAATCTCCATTGAATTAGTGAAATGCTTGTAAGAAGACATGTTCTTTTGTTTGCTTCTTCTCTCTCAGTAGCAATAAAAAATAACTCAAATTCTCTTTTAAAACATCTTCACTCAGCATTTGACGAACTCTTCCATGGAACCTGGGTGTCCTAACTGCGCCATGTTATATTTGATTTAAATTGAATTACAGAATTAACTTTATTTGGTCCGACTTATGCTTTCTGTATATCTACATGAAAGCAACATAAATGTTCAACAAAGCATACAGCAACCAGGTAGCTAAGTACTAAGTATAAATATGTTCATTACAGTATTTGCTTCTCAGGATGTTTATACATAGATATACCCAGGGCTGCTTAGAAGGGGGGGCAAAGAGGGCAAGTGCATATGGGCCCGTGAGCAGTAAGGGCCCGTCAGATTGAGTATGATTATTTTTTATTATCACAAATAATTATTCACAGATACATACCGGTACTAAAAATTTTGTAAGAACATTTGTTACATGAATCTGACATATTAACCAACAGTAGTAGAATTAATACAAATTACCACTTCATTATGTGAATGTTTAACTTTTATATAATAGAATATCGATTTCACACGTTAACAATCATCAACATAACACCTGATGGCTCCGGGATTTGCCTGAAATATGTTCCCGTCACTTGTACCGAACATGTTCAATTGGCTTGTCCTCTTAACTACCAACCCCTGCCGGCCCACCGCAATATGCTAGTAGACTCTCCCAAATCCAAGCCGCAGGATCACGTTTCCTTTTCAGTAGGGCCTACATAGTATGTTTCGTGACGAAACTTTCGTCTTTTCGTTGTTGTTTGTCTAGTAAATTCTGTTCATTAGTGTTACCAGTGGACAATGGACAAGTAGAAGCGTAAGTCGGGAGTTGAGAAGCGCAAGGAGAGACAGAAAAATTGGAACATATTAAGGAAGGGAGTAGAACTTTGTTTGAAGTTGGTGTGAAATTGACCTCCTTGAAAACTAAAAAGTAGCAGACAAATTGTGTCATTGAAAGTGTTGTTCGAAAACAAGAGCCTTTCCAAAAGCAGTATTACAGTATTTTCAAAACTCAACAATGGAGGATGTGTTCCCAGAGATTGCCTAGTGTGAAGTGAAACAAATCAGTGAAAATAGTACAGTGACTGATTTGTTTCACTCCACACTAGTCAGTCTGTGGGAACACATTCTTCATTCTTGAATTTTGAAAATAATACTGGAAAGGCTCTTGTTCCCTCACTTGGAAGGTTATTAGACAGGTTGGGGATACTTTTTCGAACAACATATTCAATGACACAATTTGTCTGCCAATTTTTGCTTTTCCAAGATCACATGTTACTTGCCATGACTCAGAGTTAGGAACTCTTGTGGGTAAATTTATTTCACTTGCACATATTAACACATCATTTTTACTATTGTTTGCTTGTTCTGATTCAGTACTACTCTTATCAGAATTATTTTCTAGACAGCCATAACCATCATTAGGCTATTCACTTCTGAGTATGAACTGTCTTCATTTTTGACAACCTGAACAGACGGGCTTGAGGTTGGTTTATTTTCTGGACCTTCACTAGCAACGCTCAATTTCACACCAACTTCAAATAAAATTAAGGAAATAAAAATGTATTCAGAGTAACAATGTGTCAGGAAAGACTGAGTAACCTTGGCCTCCTTAGTCTGAAAAGCGATCATCTATGGTCTATGGGCAAGCAGATGGTGCATTGCTGCTGTAGACAGTTTTCAGCAGGATGCTAAAATGTGCATGACGAGGAGCGCAGTGGGAGGCCAACCATCATCACAGACGACCTTGTGGAGCAATACACCATCTGCTTGCTCATAATGTTAGGCCCATAGACCTGGCACAGCTGATGATCAATTTCAATCGGCGCTATGCCCTGTGCATTCAAAAACTTTATCACTGACTGCACTTCACACACGGTGGGAGCTGGAATAGGAACGTCCATCTTCAATCAATGCAACAAAGCTACTTAGAGCACTTGGGAAGTTCTGCTAGCGCATGCGCCATGCCAAGACATTACTCTATCATGTACACGCAGTCGCTTTGTGCAACATATGGTTTGCTAGCTGTGGGACGAGTGGGAAAGTTACTTTATGGACGCGCCTCGTATGTAGGCCCTACTGAAAAAGTGTGATGAATGTAATATATTGTGCTAATGTGAAGTTTCGCTAAAAGTTTTCAATGTAACAAAAGTGTAGGCTATATTTTTAGATTCGTATCTGTGTATGGGGTTATCTTTTATTTATTTTGCAAATAATTATTATGGTCAGAATAATTGGTAACTTGTCATCTTTAACTTTTTTTTTCAACGGGGCCCGAGCACAATATTGCACAGGAGCCAATAAATCCTGTCGGCGACCCTGGATATACCTGTATTATATAATAGTTATTTGTTTCAGAGAACTTCTGGAGATCGAAACTACAGATGAGGTACTTAAGTTTAAACTGAAAGGTTATATTAGCAATGTTACTTATTCTGCAAAAAAATGTATAATGCTGCTCTTCATTAATCATCGGTTGGTGAAATCCACAGGTGAATGCTCACTTTCAGCTGGTTTACAGTACTATTTGCATGCAATTTCATTGTCTTCAATATAGTGTATTAGCTAAATGATTAACTCAGTGGAAAGAAAATATAATATTTACTCGAATATAATATGCTATCAAATATATTACATATACCAATTTTTGATCCTAAAATAATACTGGGAAATATTATACAGCTGTGTTAGAAACCAATCAAGATTAAAATTATATTATCAAGACAGATTATGAAGGCACTCTCATCTCTAGCTATACATCATATTCATCCTCACTTGCAGTATCAGAACTGAAACTTCTGGTCAACAGGTCTGGGTTGATGTCAGTAGTTTTATTGTTGGTAAATTTTTTTTGGTTTATTTAAAGACGCACATTTGTTAAAAGTTGTATACATAAAATCTCACAATAAAAGAAAAAAGTGTCATTAAGGTATTACCATAGTTAAAAATAATATTCATATTAATAGTTGTCAAAAATGGACATGAAGGTACAAATAAGAAGTGCACCAATGGCCATTTCTGTCAGAAGTTTCCTAACATATCTCATAGCATAAATTGAGCTTTAACTTAAATTTGAGTCTGAGTGTTTGCATGTGGATATAATACGCATCCCAGTTTTCAAGACAACATTTTATCAAAAAAGGTGCATATTATAATAACGTAAATACACTACATGGTAGTCAATTTGGCAAAAGTATAAACATTAAATATTCGATTACTGTGGTGTGACCAAAACTACTTCCGACTTGACAGCTTACAGAGAAGGGGAAGTAATGTTGTCATGTTGTCTATCCTTACGTGTAAGCAAGTTCACTGCTGATAGAGTGTAGTAACGAACAGCTGACATGAATGTAAACATTGCTAACAAATTTGTTGAATACTATGCTTTAAAATTAGTGTACATTATTATTTTTATTATTTTTAGCAGCAGCAGCACCGGTATTCTTTAATGTAATATAATATTGTTAGAAAAGTGTTGAAAGAACTGTAAACTGTAAAAACAAGTTTAAATTTAATAGAATACCTTTACTTTTATGAGTGCCAGTATTTGTCCATGTAATATTGTTAGAAAAGCATCTTGCTGGGTACCATTTATATTTGTTACACTTTTCCCTTTTCCCTTTTCCCCGGAGTTTCAAGTCTTGAGGACCCTGCGTCCTCCTCTCCCATGTTCGTTTTTAAACTTTGGCTTAGTCATCCAGATTTGTCAGACATAATGAGTCCAAACAGAGTAGTTGACCTCTCTGATCTTACCTATTTGCTCTGAAGGTGGGATCTTATGTACAGTCCGATTTGTTTGGGCATGATAATGTTAATTTATTATTATAAAGCTATTATGATAGTAGGAAAAATTTCTTGCTGGTTATATTATGATCAAAAGATGGGAGTTTCCATATATGACAATCAACAATGCATAATCTGGAAGGACAAATGAAAATCGTATATGATTAAGATGGCTACTACAAATCAACAGCGGGCACAATGTGTTCTTTGGTATGCTAAATTTGAGAGCGTTAAAAGAGTTCAAAGGGAATTTCGATGTGAGTATGGTGTGTGTAATGTACCTAAATATGATTCCATAATGTTGTGGTATCGAACATTTGTAAAAACAGGCTCTGTGTTAAAAAAACATGCAGGAGGTCGCAGGCGAAACCCAGTATGAGAAGCAGCTATCTCTTGGCTTGGTCCCCAAACTCCCCAGATCTAACCCCTTCTGACTTCTTCGTGTAGGGTTTTGGTAAAGACATTGTCTATTCACGGAAACTCAGGAACATTAATGATCTGAGAGTAAAAATAACTCAAGCTTTTCAACAAATCACCCTTCTTATGTTACAACAGACATGGGCTGAATTGCATCACCATTACGAGTTGTGTAGAGTGCGCAATGGGGGTCATGTTGAGCTCTGAGGAATCTCCCATCTTTCAGTGTTATATGCACAAAGTTTCAGCAAATAAAGTTCATTAGTAAATGTTTTACGGTGTTTTTATTTTATCCATACCCAAACGGATCATCCTGTAGTTCCGAAATGGAAATGTCAAGTTTCAGGGCACAGTGAATACCCAGGTGCCTAATTCTAACCTCCTCTCGTATTGTAAGTGAATTAAATTTGGATTTACACTTAAATTGTAGTATTTATGTAAAGTACAGCACTCTAAATAGCTATAGCATTAATTTTCCATTCAGGAATTTTCAGATTTAAATTTTGCCAAGTCCAAGCGAAATTGGTTGGTGCTTATTGTTTGTGCTGAGCACTTAACAATGGATTTGTAATTTGTCGTCTCTTTCTCCAGAATTGTTATATATAAAGACATTTTGTTTTCAACTTGAGAACAGAGTAATAGAGATGAAAATGTTGCCTTTATTCATTTTAATTTATGAACGAAAGCTTTTTTTTGTACATACTGTAAAATGTTTTTTTTTGGTACATACAGTAAATATATTACGTGGGCCAACTGCTTTATTTCTTCATCGCATGATAGTCACACTTAAAATTTTTGCCACCTAAAAATCTGTTGCCCTTAGTCGAGATTCAACTCCTATAATCCTATCTTGGGGTCTGGAATCAAATAAAATTTATTTTCTCATTGCTGCAGCGTCACTAAATGAATGTACAAATTGTAACAAATTGATGTTTATAAAATGTTGGCAGCATTGAAGAAGTCCTTGGAGCAGGTGTACAGCATGTACATTCCACAAGAAAGTCAGCCATTCATATACATGAGTCTAGAGTTAGACCCTAGAAATGTGGATGTGAATGTCCACCCAACCAAACATGAAGTGCACTTTCTACACGAAGATTCCGTTATTGATAAAGTGAGAAGTGCAGTGGAGTCCAAGCTGTTGGGCTGTAACACAGCAAGGAAGTTCTATACACAGGTAAGTCATGGAAAGCAGTACATTGTATCACAGCGAGAAAATTACATGTACAGACAAGTGACCTAGAACAGTGGAGTTTAATACAAGTGAGTTCTGTACAAAGCTAAGTTATCAAGAGCAATTGATTGCAGTACAGTACAACAAAGCTTTCCACAGAGATAAGTGATCAGGAATAGTTGACTGTAACATACTGAGGAAGCTCCACACATAGGTAAGCAGGGGTGATAATAGGATTTGTGAGACCCTAGACAAAACTGTATTCAAGGACCCATATCAATATAATGACAATAATAATAGTAGTAATAATAATAATAATAATAATAATAATAATAATAATAATAATAATAATAATAATAATAATAGTAATAATAATAATAATAATAATAATAATAATAATAATAATAATAATAATAATAATAATAATAATATAGCAACAGAAATAATAGAAGTAGTAGTATATTAATGCTGGGAGGGCCAGACTCGTCATTCTGCTGGGTACTACAGGTTTAAATAATAATTAAGTATTAGATGAAAGCTTATCACTCTATTACTCCCACGGTTTACGACTTTTATTTTATCTTTGTGATGTATGATTCCTGAAAATATTGCACTTTTATGATCTTTCAGAAGGATGTTATAATTTTTTTTTAAACATAAAATTACTTAGTCATACGTTAAAAAGTGTTAAAATTAAAAAAAAAAAAAGTATATACCTACGACATCATCTTCAGTGTCTCCTGAATTACTGGTGATCTTGAATTCTGCAATGTGCATTTGTCGATAGTAGTGGTGGGGGTGTGTTGCTCTTATGGTGGGGGCTGGTTGTTTGTGTGTTATGACGTATCATGATGTCAAATAATGTGTGGGTATTGAACTGTAATTGTGTGTTAAGTATATGTTGTGGGTATGTTATTGTATGTTTATATATTTCGTATTGTTCTAGGATGTTTAACTGTGAATGTTTTGGTGTGATGTGTAAAATTTCCATATCTGTTTCTATATTATTGTAGTCATGATTATTGTTGATAATGTGGTCTGCATAATTTGATGTGATGTAGGGTTTGGTTATAGCTTTAATATGTTCATTATATCTTGTGTGAAAGGATCTTCCTGTCTGTCCTATGTAAAAATGTGGACAACTATTGCATTTTAGTTTGTAAACTTCAGTTGAATTATATTTATTTGAATGTTTGATGTGATTATTTAAATGTTTCTGTCTTGTGTTGTTTGTTTTGTATGCTATCTTGTATTTTAGTTTTCTGAATGAAGTTGCAATTTTGTGAGTATTGGTATTGTGATATGTTAATGTTATGTATTTATTCTCACGTGGTGGTTGTGTTGGTTTGTTCTGTTTTTGTTTTGCCTTTTTTATTAGTGTGTCTATTATGTTAGGGTTATATCCATTGTCTTGTGCTATATATTTTATTGTGTTTAATTCTTCAGTGTAGTTGTCATTGTTCATTGGTATATTAATTAATCTGTGTCATTGTACGGAAAGCTGCATGTTTATGCTGTATGGGATGATTTGATGAATTGTGTATGTGTGTTGTGGTTGTAGTGGGTTTCCTGTATATTTTGAATTCGTGTCTGTTATTTGTTTTGGTTATGGTGATGGCTAAGAAGTTTATAGCTTGGTTATGTTCTGTTTCTATTGTATACTTTAATTTGGGATGTATTTTGTTGAGTTGTTGATGTAGGTTTTCTATTTGTCTTTTGTTTCCATTATATAGGACTATTATGTCATCTACATATCGATGCCAGTACATTATTTTTTCTGGGTGTTTGTTGTTGTCGGTGTTTAGTATGTGTGTTTGTTCTATGTTGTGAATAAAGATTTCAGCTAATATACTTGATATAGGTGAACCCATTGGTAATCCATCAGTTTGTGTATAATATTTATTGTTATGTGTGAAATAATTTTGTTTTGTAATAATCTCTGTAATGTGTATAATTTCGTCAATGTGTGTCTGTGGTATGTTATTTTTGATAAGCATTTTTCGAAGTATCGACAAATGCACATCGCAGAATTCAAGATCACCATAGTTCAGGAGACACTGAAGAAGACGTGACATAACGTCGAAACGGGCCGTCTGTCGAAGGTATATACCTTTTTTTAAAATTTTAACACTTTTTAACATATGACTAAGTAATTTTATGTTTAAAAAAAAAGCAAAGTGTTAACGTGAACTTTAATCAATGGATGTTATAACTATAAGCAATTACTACTAGAGACACCATCGCCCATCATTTTGATGGATGTCAAGTTTCAAACCAGCTGTGCTTACACACCATGTATTTATTTATGTATGTATGTATGTATGTATGTATCTAATGCTCATGATTTAACAATTAAGTTATTCTCCTTCGTGCTTCCCAATATTTGGACATGATGTCTTGAGCTATTTGAAGGGCTGTGCAGCTTGCCAGGTGATCCATTTGCTGCTCCTGATAGCATAACAGACAATTTCTGTGGAGATGTTTACTTAAACAATAATGGCCAGTGAGTAGCCTGAACATAGCAACAGCAGATTTACGAAGAAGTTCTGGAATTAGACGAGTGTATACCAACAGTTTTTTTTCAGTTGGTATTTTCACTTTCTACTAATATTTTAATATTGTAATTGTGGTTGAACTCGCTTTTGATGATTCGTTTGACAAATTCATAGGACAGATTTAGACTTGTATTCTGTTCAATTTTAGAGCCTTTTTTCGCCAACATATCAGCCCTCATTCTCATTTATGCTACAGTGTGCAGGTATCCACTGAAGAATTGTGTGTTTATTTAGATTTTGAAGTAGTTTAATCATAGAATGTATTTCTTTCTTTTTGTTATGTGAGAAAGATTTCATGTTTTAATGCAAATGGACATAATGAGAGACACATTTAGGCAGGACATTGAATTCCCCTCTGCACATGTTTGGTGCAGGTCTTACCTTCTCGACTGTAGGTATGCTAATGAAGTATGGGTGGATGAATATAAATGGAGATTGTGTCGAACTCATGCACACTTAGACTACCCTTATGGACCCATTTTGCTACCTTTGGAGTTGAATTTGAAGTAGACAAAAAATTGCCATTAAATTTTGCCTGGAAACCACCCCCCCCCCCCCCCATTCAGAGGCAGATTTCTCTTATATAATTTAAATTTGTGACATGGGCTATTCTTTCAAAGGAAACTATGGCTAGGATTTTTATTAGTCTTAAAAATCTGTTCTCGATGTCTGGGTTTGAATCCACAAATTCGAAATCCATTTTAACAAGCAAACCAGTGGGGATGACTAATAAAGTATGATATCTAGGGTTTTCTGAATAGTATTGCGGTCAATGAAACAACATTTTTATGGCAGAAATAACAAAAGTTATGAAAACTTTCCTTATGGTAACTTTTCTAATTTTGTAGGCACTTTTGCCTGGTGCGGGGCTTCCTACAGAAATAGTAGCAGAAACAGAGACTAGTAAAACATATGCTCATCAGATGGTGCGCACTGACAGTTCTGCCCAGAAGCTAGATAAATTTTATGGTTCTCCAGCTGCTGTTAAACCATCAACCAGGTAATGGGTCATGACTGAATTATGCAGTCTTTCAAATGGGATGCAGTTTGAGCATATTTTGACCTTGACGAGATGATTGTCATACTGTATTCCTCTGAGAATATGTGTTATTGTGGTGGGGAGTGCCTGTGTTATAAATGTTACTGGTATTGCATATGAACATTGCTTTTTTCTGGCGGTATGTAATGATATGCAGTACCAGCAGCTTTTCTCTTTAATTTCTTAAAAATTAACATTTTTGTCATGGAATGGTAAAATGGATCGTACAATTGACAATAGTGATGAGCGTTAGTCAATAGTGCTGTCGATATTATCTATAGCTATGACTTTATTTATCGAAACAATTGATAGTTCTGGCGACTATTGATAGTATCGAAAAATGGGAAGATCATTCATAATACAGTATTATAAGGATTTCAAATTGTAGCTGGGCAACACAATTCTTTTACAGTGATTCAATCAGACATTACAAATCGTTTGTAGTGATTCATTTACTGTTTATTCAAAACATCCCAGTATACAGTATGATTCCAAGTATTTTTTTAATCATAAACAAATGACTCACACAATTGTTCACTTTGCAATCATGGGTGAAATAAAAGCGTTCTACATATATCGCATAAAAGACAGAGTAGACCCAGAAAGGATACAGTCCCTTTATACGTAATGAGAGTTGAGACATTGGATTGTCTCTTTCTGATTGACTGGAATCAGTTTTCATGATATCCATCTACAAAATTCTTCAATTATAATTTATAAACTCAACCTTACTATCAAATACAATTTTTACATTAAATCCCTATTTAACTACTACACAAATTTCAGGCACACACTCATTATTTGTCATATTCAACTAAGCAAATCCAGTATTTTGTTTCCACTTATCCATTCCTTTTAACATACACCATTCACCTACAATTTGGCAAGAAAGTATCTGTATTCACTGGGATCTTTAGTTCCCTCGGAAAGACTGTTATCCAAAACTGAAAACTTAATCAATGAAAGGCGAAACCGTCTGCATCCCAACAATGTGGAAATGCTTATTTTAATGAGAAACTTAGACTATCCTTGGAGCTATAGTCACATGTAAAAAAAAAAAAAAAAAAAACATAATGATGGGGCGAAAGCGAAATTTTTATTTCGTCATATTGACGTTTTAGTAAAATTGGAATTCGTTAAATTGAAAATATTTTAACATTAAATATATTTTGAAAAGACAGGGAACCAGAAAGTAATTTCGTAATACTGAATATTTCATTGTACTGGTGTTCATTATAATGACGTTTCACTGTACTATTTTATGCTTGTTTTGATGTTGGTACTCTCGAATTGCAGGGATGAATAGTTGCATATATGTTTCTATATTCAGAGGAAATAAGTTATAAGGTATATTCATACTCTCAGCCATTCTTCTGCTATGTAGACGACACTTTTGTGATCTGGCCACATGGACAAGATAAACTCCAAGAGTTTCTACATCACAACAGAATTCACCCGAATTTTCAGTTTACCATGGAGTTGGGGTCTTATAGTTCACTTTCATTCCGAATATTCATATTTATAAAAAAGCAGACAGTACTCTTGGACATGATATATACAGAGTAGAATGGGACTGATGCTCCGAAATTTAAGAGGTGATTCTACATGTTAAACTTTTATTACACTTTTCCTTTGATGAAGCATTCTAGATTTACACGTGCTGCAGAAATGTTTGTAACTTGACTATGTAGTGCTCACCATTCGTTGCCTTCCTCATCTTCAAAAAAATATGGTTGCCTTCCTCATCTTCAAAAAAATATGGGCCACTATGCGATTACGTGAAATGGCACATCACACTATCACTTTCACACTATGCACAAGACTTTTCTCAAATTCGAAAGGGTTACTTTCACTCCATGAACAAGAGTTTTGTTTGTTAATGTATCCCAACACTTGAAAGTGGTTGTCATCTTACACTATCTTCCAGTTGTCATTCAATAGCTCCAAGAACTCGTTACAGAACTGAAGTCACATTACCTTGTCCTGTTCATAAAGTTGTAAGGTTGGTAATGAAGTTATTGGTGTAAAATTTGTCAGATGATGGTGGGTGCAATCTGAGTTGAAGTACCATAGTTTGCTGCTATGCTTATCTGTGTAGCCTACACAATGGCAGGTCTTACATGATCAATTTCCTGGTGCATGCAATGAATGATTCCATAAAAGTATGGTCTAATACATTATGTTGTTGTTGTCTAGTGCCTTCCATTTGGCAATGAAGCCATTAGCAGTCGTGCTTTCCAACACTTTTGAACTGTAGTTTCTTCTGATCTTAATGCTTCACAGGTCTTCAAGTGATCTTCATTCATTTCTGCTGGATCGTTACACAGGACACATATGGGGGAAGCTGAGATACCTATTCTGTGGAGATGACTTGCTAGACAGTCATGATTTGTCAATAGTCTGAAGGCTGCAACTGCTGTTTTCCTTGGTCTCTGGGGATTATATCTGGGTTGGAAAGTAGTGTAATCCATTTTTTGTCTTTAGCATTTGATTCTATTTCTTGTAGATATGAATGAGAAAATTTTGTAGTGAACAAGCGTTTTATTGAGGAATATGAGAAATTAAATTTAGACTTTTGTTTTATTGTTGTGCCTTTCTTTGCAAGTGTGTCTGCTGTTTCATTCCCCATGACTCCACAGTGTGCTGGAATCCATTGGAGATGGACAATCTTATTAACTTTTTGGAGTTGTGTTAGCATTTTGTAGCATTCTCTTATTTTTATTGACTTCTTTGTAGCATTTGAACATATTCCCTGAATTGCAGCTTTAGAATCTGAAAGAATTACTGTCTTGTTATATTTATTTAAGGGAAGATTTAATAATTGTCGGAGAGCAATGTGTATAGCCTCTATTTCACCATCATAATTTGTTGTGTCTCTGCCAACAGAATGATAAAAGGAAAAATGTGTACATGTAACTCCAGCTCCAGTAAGGTTTTCTGTGGTTGATCGATCAGTAAATATGTGTAGCCATTCTTCTGTAGGGTATCTAGTATTGCTCGTTTCCAGTGCTAGAAGTTTTTATATTTCTTTTGGTGTGTCTGATTTACTTATTTCCTCTGTTAATTCCAAACTGAAGGTAGGTTGCAATAATTCCAATGGATTTTCTCTGATAAGTAAATTTTCTCTGGTGTTAGGAATGTTCAATTTGGATTTAATCTGTGTTACCTTTTCTAGGAAACTACTATGAGTTTTAAGGAATGAAGAAGGGAGGTTCTTTTCTGTCCATTTAGAGTTTGGCAGTCGTAACATTTTCTCATGTTGGAGCAGTGCTTGTTCTTCTATTTTTGTTGTTATTGATGGGATCCGTGTTAAGGCAAGCATGGCATCAACAGGTGTGGATTTAACTGCTCCAGTGATTAGGCGAAGAGCCTGATTTTGTATTTGTTCAAGTTTATTGATGTTAGCATTTGATGCTGTTATTAAAGCTTCAGAACAGTACAAGAGGTTTGGTTTAATATACATTTTGTATGTTGTATTAAGGACTCTCCTTGAGCAGCCCCATTTAGCACTAGTTAACCTTTTCAGGATTTGCAGTTTCTTTTCAACCTTCTCTGAGATGTTTGTTATATGTTTTTTCCAACTAAGTTGTCTGTCGAAAGTGATGCCCAAGTATTTGGCATCATCAACTGCTTTGAGTGGTTTATCATTATAATTTATGTTAATATTCACTGGTTTATATTTTAGTGTAAATAATTCATGTTGTTTTTTCTACATTAATAGTCATGAGGTTTTTGGAGCTCCATTCATGTACTTTGTTTAGGGCTGTTTCAATGAATACTGCTAAGGTGTCCTCTTGTCTATTGAAAGCTTCCTTGATGTCCTGGCTTAGTAGAAGTACATTTTCACTTGTACTATGATTCTGTCTGAAGCCGGTCTGTGAATTATTAAGTAGGTTGTAGTATTCTAGGAACCAGTTAAGTCTAGATGCTACCATTCTTTCCATCATTTTTGCAATAACGCTGGTTAAAGATATTGGTCTGAAGCTATTAATATTGTTTGAAGGTTTATTTTTCTTTAAAATCGGGATGATAATGGCTTTTTTCCAGTCGGATGGTACAGTCATTTTCCAACATGTGTTATACAGTTTAAGTAGGATTTCTTTTCCTTTCCTGCCAAGGTGTTTAATAAACTCTGGGTGGTCTAATACATTATTAGTTATCAAAAAAACGGATTCACCTGAAATTTTAAAACGACAATAGAAACTCTCAATGAGAAATACCCCTCAGGCAAATGGCTGAGGGGCTACATTGACGGCTCTCTTATAACTGACGAAGAAGGAGTTGGAGCAGGAGTCTTCCATGAACTTTTAGCCATTATATCGCAATTGAGCAAAACAAGACAGTTTTTGAAGGAGAGAGCCAAGCAATTTTATTTGCACTTACACAACTACTACACAGACAGAATTTATTTGAAAAGACAGTTATTCTAGTGGATTCGAAATCAGTAATACAAGCAATCTCTTCCAGGCAAAAACCAAAAACAAGTACGATACAAGAAATAAAGAAACTCTTAACCCAAATTTGTAAACTTCAACATATAACAATATATTGGATTCCAGCTCATGTAGGAATCCGGGAAAATAAATTTGCTGATACTCTAGCAAAGGTACAACTCTTTCCAAAGCCAACAAAATTCTGGAGGCCAAGAAATAAAGTCACTTCGTAGAAGAAAGGCTGTGCAAAATTACAACCGAGAATGAAACCAAAGATAATCAGTGGGCTAAAATACAAGATGAATGGACAGTCAATTAACAAAAACCACGGAAAGAAGCAGTAGCAACATTTAGACTGAAAACGGGTCATGATTGTGTAGCAGCACACCTCTGCAAAATAAAAATATTCACTTCTGAGGAGTGTACTCTCTGTCGACAGCCAGGGACAACAATGAATGCTGACCACCTTTTAACCTGCAGGAAACTTGATGCTAAACAACAGCAGACAGCCGATTTAGCCAAATTGTACTGGACAGCAAGATTCCAAATGAACTAAAAGATTTCAATTTCAGTTAAAAGGCCATTGGAAAAAAAAAGAAGAAGAAGAAATTATTAGTTATTAGTAAAAGTTCTTGTATTGTATGTAGTTGTAACTTTCTGTTCCACAAAATAATGTACAACAGTTGTACAGCATTAGTAAAAAGTTATAAGTGATGTCATAAAAGTATATGGTGGAGGAACAGCTGATTGCCTAATGACGCCATATCTTGAATTAGGTTAGCTATGTCAGTGCCTATGTCCACCTCTGTGGTAGGCTAATAAATTCGTATTTCAGGATGCAAAGAACGGTTTATAATCATTCCTACAATATTTGTCTGAGTTATTCTATCAGAAATAATGATAATTTAAATATTTTATTGTGTATTTGTTAATATTTAAATGTAATCTTTCACTTTGAGGTGACCAACATAATTTTCCATGCTTAACAGTACCAATTTCGACTGGAAGATGGCGCAAGTATTGATTTCCCCGTATGTGTGCCAAAATATGTTTGTATTGTTTTGCAAATAAGGAAAATTCGTGAAAATGGTACTGTATCAAAAGAGACGAAATTACTTATTTTAAAAGAGCTACAGGCAAGGAAAGACAAAATAAGGGGCTGTACTGAAATTTTTCGGCATTTATAGTTGCTATCACAGAGTGAATTGATATACCCATTGAAGACTTTGATATTCCATGCATATCTGCATTATGTCATGATATTGACTACTGTTATCCAACCAATGAAGTATAATCAATAACTGATGTTTAGCTTATAATGATTTACTTTGATTCGTTGGATGTTCTAATTAATGATGGGGTTTGATTTGAAGACCTGTGCTTTTGTTGCTGTGTAGGTTTGTCACTGGTTGTTCTGTATGGTTGTGAAACTTGGACTCTCACTTTGAGAGAGTAACAGAGATTAAGGGTGTTTGAGAATAAGGTTCTTAGGAAAAGAGTAACAGAGATTAAGGGTGTTTGAGAATAAGGTTCTTAGGAAAATATTTGGGGCTAAGAGTGATGAAGTTACAGAAGAATGGAGAAAGTTACACAATGCGGAACTGCACGCATTGTTTTCTTCACCTGACATAATTAGGAACATTAAATCCAGACGTTTGAGATAGGCAGGGCATGTAGCATGAATGGGCGAATCCAGAAATGCATATAGAGTGTTAGTTGGGAGACCGGAGAGAAGAAGACCTTTGGGGAGACTGAGATGTAGATGGGAGAATAATATTAAAATGGATTTTAGGGAGGTAGGATATGATGATCAGACATCGGATTCTAGGGCAAATGCCTATTTTGTTTCTTTAGGAGAAAAGTAAAAATAATTATTAATATTTGTGTTTCATGGAAATTGAAAGGTATTCAAAGAGTTTTATAGTGCCCTTAAATGCCCTAAAACGGTTATTAGAGCCTAATTTGTTAATATTCGCCTAAAAATGCCTAACTCACTGTAAAGTTTCGCATTTTACTCTTACTTTTTATAATTTATACATGCATTCACTGCGAAATTTAAGGCATTTAAAAAGTGGAAAGTTTGCTTCACACTGGCCATGAAACCATTGATAAAGGAAACAAAATGTTTTGAATCTCACGACACTCGCAATAGATTTCACCGAATTTAACATGTTTGGAGTCATAAATGCCGACAAAGAACCAACCTTAGTTTTGAAGCAGGCAACAATCACAACATGTGCTGCTACAGATTCAGAGATATACTATACTATAAAAATGACTGTTTTCGGTCTGAAACCGATTAGCTGTACTGCCCTTCAGAGTGTCATAAAATCACAATTTTTGGAGAAAGAGTGTTTTTGAAATATTTATGAAAAGTCGTAAAACTGCGAATTAGTAGGGTAAACCGTTACAAAATATTTAAAAGAATGGCCCTCCTAGTGTTAACACTACCAGGAAATGCAACAATAAGTGGAACTTTGTATTTTTGTCCAATTGAATCTCAATAACAACGGTTCATTTGAATGCTCGTTAACAGTTGCTCTTTCCCTCACCTTATTTGTGTTGAGAAGTTTTGAGCGGTAGGACGTTTTCCTGTGAAGTTTAACGCGATAATGCTGAAAAATATAAGTGCAAAATCTACATTGATCCGGCAATGGCTAACAGAATATTCAGAATTCACTTATGATGGAAAAATAATATTCTGCAAGATTTGTAGCAAACAGGTATGTAACAATAGTTGAAATATATAAATTCTATTAATTTTAATGAGTAGGCCTATAATATTTATACATTGACTGAGCTATCCTGAGGTATAATTCTTTTTAAGACCACTACACTTTAACCTTTTAAATTCTGATAGTTAAAGTATTTGCAGGTCATTAAAATTTTGATTGTTCGAACCCACTAACTTTGTGATAGAAATACGGCAATACAACAATTAGGATTTTATTTTAATTCAGTTTACTTTACATTTTTAGATTTCGCAAGAAAAGAAGTGCCACCTAAAGCAGCATGTGCAAGGAGCGGCTCATAAGGCTAAAGCTCAGCAGAAAAATCAACTGCAACAAACTTTACTAACACAGCCTACTTCATCCAATCTCGCAGCAATTTCTATGCTGATTTAACCAGAGCGTTTGTTGCTGCTAACATTCCCTGGAATGCAATTGAGAATCCGGTTTTAAAACAGTTTTTACAAAAATACTGCAAACAAAATATCCCATCTGAGTCGACCCTAAGAAAAAATTACTTAGACAGAATATACAATGAAACTTTAGCTTCCATTCGGGAGGATATAGGTGATTCTTACATATGGGTCTCTGTGGATGAAACCTCAGATCCTATGAATAGGTATATAGCAAATATGGTAGTAGGAAAACTTAGTCCTGATGGACCTTCGATTCCACACCTCGTATGTGTTAAGGAACTTTCGAAAGTGAATAGCCAAGCCATTGCTTATTTTGTAAATAAAGGCCTACAGTCTTTATACTCAGGTAATATAGACGATTCTAAAGTTCTGTTGTTTTGTACTGATGCTGCCTCATACATGGTTGCTGCAGCTCCACTTCTTAAAACATTTTATCCTAACCTCACGCATGTAACCTGTCTAGCACATGGCCTTCACAGGGTTTCTGAAATAATCCGGAATGAATTTCCTCTTGTCAATTCGTTTATTTCTAACACAAAAAAATGTGTTTGTAAAGCCCCATCCAGAATTTCAATATTCAGAGAGAACTTACCAGATATCCCACTCCCACCTCAGCCGGTTGTTACACGATGGGGAACCTGGATTCAGTCAGTGGTGTATTATTCTAAGTATTTTAAAGAAGTAGTCACAGTTATTGATAAATTACCTGAAACTGATAGTGCAGCGTGTGTGAAAGCAGTGAAAGATTGTCTGAATGACTCACGAGTGAAAAACGATATTGCCTACATAACATCAAACTTTTGTTTCGTACCTGCAAGCATTGAACAATTAGAACGTGAAAAACTATCTCTTTGTAGCCAAATAGCAATAGTAAAGGAAGCTCAAGTGAACATACATTCTGCTTTGGGCGAAACTGGGAAAAAAGTTAAAAATAAGTGGGACAACGTATTAAATAAGAATGTAGGATTTTCATTGTTGGAAAAAATATCAAGAGTGATATCGGGGGAAAGTGTAAATGTTCCGGTAAGTATTGATGTTTCTATTGTACCTAATTTAAAATTTGCGCCTCTCACATCAGTTTCGGTTGAAAGACGTTTTTCTGCTTCCAAAATGATTCTCAGTGACAAAAGGCAAAGGTTAACTGTGGAGAATTTAGAAAAAATTCTGGTGGTGTACTGTGCAGATAATTATAATAAAGTCTGAGCATGGAACTGAATTTCAATAACTTAAAATGAGTAATCTTGATATCAATAATCATTATTTCATTAGTTTCAATATATTAAATTTGTGCAGCTCTGTTTATAAATATAATATAGTATTCTTTTTTAATGTTTAAACATACTTTTTTGTGCGTATTTTAGTGTATAACTAAAAATTTCAGTGAAAGAAATAAGTATGATACCTTGATGTGCCTAAAATGCCTATTTTCATTAAAATAGAGCCTAATTTTACAAATTTTGAGCTTATTTTAGGCGCCTAAAACTGCAATTTTTAGTGCCTAAAAATCCGATGTCTAATGATGATAGAGACTGGATTAATCTTGCACAGGATAGGGACCGAGTGGTGGGCTTATGTGAGGGCGGCAATGAACCTTCGGGTTCCTTAAAAGCCATTTGCAAGTAAGTAAGTAAGATAGGTTTGTCACTAGTTCCGACTGCCACTACAGTTCCAAAGTCACAATGTGACAGCTCCAGGGTGCAACAACTGCAAGTGGGAAGATTAACTTGAAGGACAACATAACTTGAATCTAATTAATTTTCGCCCCACTCAAAAGGTTGTTGTTGTTGTTGTTGTTGTTATCTAATGCCGGGCTTTGGCAACGAAGCCATTAGCGTTCTTGCTCTCCAATATTTTTCTGTGGTGGATCCATCAGGTAGAACTTCACAGGTTATGAGATGATCTTCAGTCATTTCTTCTTCTTTGTTGCATAGAGGGCAATTTAATTAGCATAAGTGTAACCGTTTTTTAACTGGGCACCAATTTTTTGTTTGTAATGGTGGTTACATCACCCACTCACGTAAACCCCCAGTATGACTGGAGGGCCACACCTGTCGTTGGTTAATGGGTCCATCGGACCTGGCCGGGAGGAGTTTTAGAGTCCACCGACCTTTCTCACAAGCACCACTTGTGGAACACATCTACGCCGTGGCAGGCCAGTGTAAGAGATGAAATAGCATTTCCTCTATTTCTGATGTTGTGGTTATACCGCCAATACTCAGTCCCCAGAGCCTCATCTGTAAAAGCAGGTTGCACCATGAGCAGGTTGAGGTTGGGTTTTGGATAGGAGAGGTTATCCCCACTCAAAAGGTTAACATTGGCAACAGAAGCTATGCACTCGTTATCATTTTCTGTGAATGACTCAGTTAATCATTAGTAAACATTCTTAGACAAATATACTCACCCACACATTGCAGTAACAGCTCAGAGTGTGTTTTATTTTCAGTATACACGCCGCACTAATCACTATTGTTAATATGAGACATGGCACCAGCATATCAATTCAATTCGCAGAAGAATGATAAACATAAACATCTGTCGGCTCGTGATGAGAAACATGGGTATTTCTCATGGTTTGTTCAGAGGTAAGTAAATGACAGTGATATTGAGTTCTAGAAGACTTGGAAACCTACAGACAAGAAATGGAGCCCTACAATCACCAAGAATCATCCGAAAACTATAATCACAAGGTGGCATAATCACTATTATCCATCACAGCAATTTTTGCAGAATTGTCACATTTCAGAGCTGTAATAGAAAAATGCTGTCACACTCCACCTCTAGTTCTAATCTATGTTAATGAAAAGTCCTTCTGCTTACTACACTTAACCTAAAAGTTCATTGTACTCAAATATAGAGTTAAAATGGAAATTTAGGTTATTCTTTCTTTTTTTTTTTTCTTTTTTTTTTTTTTGTAGGTTATTTTACTACGCTTTATCAACATCTTTGGTTATTTAGCGTCTGAATGAGATGAAGGTGATAATGCTGGTGAAATGAGTCCGGGGCCCAGCACCGAAAGTTACCCAGCATTTGCTCAAATTGGGTTGAGGGAAAACCCCGGAAAAAACCTCAACCAGGTAACTTGTCCCGACCGGGAATCGAACCCGGGCCACCTGGTTTCGCGGCCAGACGTGCTGACCGTTACTCCACAGGTGTGGACTTCTTTTTATACATATATATTCTCATTCTCATTATCATTACCATCACTTTAACAACTACTTGATCACATTCAGTCAACTATTTCCTCGAATTACACAAAAATTTTGCATTCCTTCAATTGTAGAGAAATGCGTACAAATACAACAGACTGACTAATACTAATATCGGTACTTGCGTGGAACAGAACAATGACAAGTCACCTGTGTAGCTGTGTGTATAAGCAGAACACAATTCTACTAATAACTATTAATTACAACTCAGTACACTTGTAATGTATTAGACCATACTTTTGTGGAATAGGACCAACATTTCTTTCTTAAAGTCATTTTGAGACCTACAGTAAGAATATTAAAAATTAGGAACATTGACCAAATGAGTTGGAAACTGTTGTGTAGCTGTGACAGACTCTGTCTTGATACAAGTCTTTATTACCGCAATGCAGTGCACACACAGACTACTGCTTCATCTCAACTAAATTCCAAAGAGCACTGAACATTAGTGACTATTATATTAGAAGTGATGTAGGCTACATTGGATAACATATGAATTAAACTGAAAAATAATCGGGTATTTCTAGTGAACCAGTACAATTTATCAATAAAAATACCTAATAAACGTACTGACATATGATGTCATTTATTTTTGAAGTTAACTGTAACATATTTCACATGTATTTCAAAAGTAGTATTGGACTTAGGTGACATGCAGTATTTCCAAGTTCTGCATAAGCTGTGACAGAATTAGTGTTTTGTCTTCCCTTGTTGCCATAATATACTAGAAGAAGATATTCTGGAATTTAGCCAGTTATAAATTATATTTCTTTATTTCTAGTAAAACTGAGGACACTGGTACAAATAAAACGACAGAATCATCACAGAGCAGCAAACAACCTTCTAACAGGTATGATTCTACTTTGATTTTTAAATGCATCCAATTCTCTCTTTTATTGCAAATAACTTATGCCATGATTTTCAGTTTTATGTTGAAGGTAAAAGGAATTGGGAAATGTATATCAGAAAATATTATTATTTATACTTTATTTTGAAAAATGTGTTATAATGAAAAAGCAAGTTTTTTCTAAACAAGGTTGTTTTGATTCTACATTAGATAATACAGAGTTTATTATCTTACCTTTCATTTATTGCAGCTGTCTTTACAGTCCGTGTAAGATTCAACAAACTCAAGAAACCTCTATGCCTGTACAAAACTATAAGTAATTTACATATAACTCAATTTTAAAATTATAACACACACAAAATTATTTAAGTTAGAAGGAAAAAATGTTCCTATCTACAAAAAATACACACATGGTGCATAGTATAATGAACTAAATTTAAGAGAAGTCTTAACTTTAATTTGGTTTGTTGTTCTCAATAATTTATCTTCTAGAAACTGTTTATTTTCACTCAGTGACTTGAGAATCAATAATTCTTGCTAGTAACTACATAGCATAATGATCCTTTGCATACATAATGCTACACTTTACGTACAATACTAAATTTCCAGCCAACATGTTCAAAATAAAAGATACACACAGTACATAAAATTTGCAACCAACAATAGATTAAATAAAGATAGGGAAGATTTTAAAAATATGTACGAGTGTCTCAAAAATAGACATTAATTGTGGTAGTAGTCACATGGTAAAGAAACTTGCCATTGAGAGCCCCACAGTCCTATTTCAAATAGTTTTCAAATTACAATATTATTCTGTTAATTTGTTAATTCCTAGTTCTAATAATAGAAGTTACACAATCTCTGAAAGGCTTAAAGAAGAGAAAAGGTATATGTTATTGTAGGAAGACATTCCCAATGTTTTGTTTCTTTTTTGCTCAAATTATTTCCACTTTTTTAATAGGTGTGTGTGTGCGTGCGTGCGTGTTTTTTTTTTTTTTTTTTTTTTACTGCATGCCCCATTACATAGTAATACTACATGCTTTGTAATTTCGATTCATCAGTTTACAGTATCTAACGTATTATAATATACACGTGTTTAGCTATAATCTTCATACATACTATGATATCGTATAATATAATATTTTAATTGCAGTCTGTCATGATTAATTGGCATATTATTGTAGATCATTGAAGTTTATCGAGCTGATGAAACGGACGAATATTTGCAAATACTTGCTAACTAGCTTGTCATGAGTCGTAGGCCAATCTCCGCCAATGTTTCTTATTCTTTTACTCATTTCCTTTCTTTCTTTATATAATCTTTTGCATTGGAATACGACGTGATCTGCAGTTTGTTCTTCTTCTCCACATGGACATATCGGGTTGTCTGAAAGTCTAAATCTGTGAAGGTATGCCCTCAGCTTTCCATGGCCAGTTACTATTGCTGTGAATTCTGGGAAGAAGGGAATTTTCTGTCGTAGTCTATTCTTCACTGATGGGAAGTAAGCCTTACTTATTGCTCCATTCCTTGAGTCTGTCCATTGTTGCTGCCACATTTCGATTCCTTTTTCTTTTTCGCGCGTGCGCGCGCATGTGTGTGTGTGTGTGTGTGTGTGTGTGTGTGTGCGCGTGCGTGCGTGTGTGTGTGTGTGCGTGTGTGTGTGCGCGTGTGCGTGCGTGTGTCAACATTTAACAGTGAAGTTATTCTCCTCCTTGCTTCCCAATATTTATGTTTTTTAATAGGTAAAATTATGTAAACTCGGCCTTACTCAGGGTGATTAGGCAGTGTATTGAGAGCTGTCCTTGGATTCTGAAGCAGGTTAGTTTAACAGTTCGATGCCAGGTAGTAAGCAAAATGCCCAATATGTATGATATATACCAACACATTGCCTAATCACAAATCATGTTTATTTGATATGTCAGTTTATTTCTGAGACACTATGCAGGGTGATTCACGAGAAAAGGTAAAAAATTTAGGATGTGAATTCTAAAGTCATTCTGAGTTAAAGAGTTCATATAAATATGGGTTCTTTTTCGAACTGTTACAGAGATATGGCTCTTTGATTTCCCATCTACTGTATTGTAGGTAGCTGACTGAACTGCTGTGAACTGATAAGTGATACTGTATTTGTATTATGTACGAGTTCTGTGTCATTACATCAGACAAGGGCATGTGATTGGACATTTGTATGCCCCACCACCCAGTTTGTGAGGCGAATGAACTTCTGTTATTCCACATCGCTCAAAATGTCGATTCAAATGTTACGTCATTCATTGCGATCGGTGACCTTGACTCACATCTCATGTCAGCAGCATATGGTAACATCTCATTCACATTGGGGTGAGACGTTTTACCAAGAAAATGCATCTAGCTCTGCCATCGTTCAAAAACGGACCTATGTTCATATGAACTTTTTCACTCAAAATGACCTAAGATGATGCATCCTAAATTTTTTACCTTTCCTCGGGAATCACCCTGTATGTTATCAACTTAAAAAATTTTCGTATATAATAATGAAATGATGACAAGTAGTGATAGCGTAAAAATGAAGTGTCTTTGCATTATAGTATATAGGATTTTAGTGGAGGAATGTATGAATAACTCAAAAGTATAATGAGCTGAAGTCCACTAAATTGAGACAGTTCTGTATAATGTTGAAGTTGGTTGGCATATATTAATGTTATCTCTGGTATATACTTATTAATCATTTTCAATATTCTAAATCTTGATTACGATGCATGTTCTTGTATATCATAACATCAGGATTAGAGTTTGTGCTTTATATGTATGTTGAATTTATGCCAACAACTGTAATGTAAAAACACACGTCCAGCCACTTTATGTTTCTGTGAGTGTGCCTTACTTGATACACTGAACTATATATAAACAGTTTTGTTGTAAGATGACGAAAAAGGCTGAAAGCCATTTCAAAATAAAATATATTGAACATTGCTCTCTGATGCTATCAGATTTTAATTTCTGATTTGGAAGACAGTTTACACAAACTAAAAATATCGGAAGTGAATATATCTTCCAAATTTCATGTGAAGAAACAAAGATAGTGACTTTCAGAAGATCAAAACATATAAGAGAGAATATTGTTATAACTTATAAATGACAAACCTGTCTAACAGCAAAGTGATTTTAGTTGATTTTAATTATCATGGTAGTGTTATAGAAAATGAATTACAATATACAGTGCAATAAAAGGAACTTTTAAAAATTGTGGTAAAGTAATGCTGCTAAAATTTTTTGAAGTAATGACAATCCCAATACTATTTATGGATGAGAGAGTTGGGTTCTGTGTGAGTTACAAAAATGAAAGAAAGAAGTTTCTGAAATGAGGTTTTATTTCATGTGGCGATGTATAGATTCATGGATAGAAGAATGAATGAAGATACCTGTTATTCAAGAGCTGGGAATTTATGGCTGAGGGCACCAATCTCAGTCACAGATGTAATAATGATCAGGGATCATGGGAATAGGATAAAAAGAAAACCGCGATCAAAATATAATTGCAGTACACCAACAATGATCCCTGGTCAAAGAAATCAGTTTTTCTGTTCACCCAGGTGAACTAGGAGATCACATATCATTTGTACAAAGGAAAGCATCCGTAGAAGAGCAAAGATAAAAACAGATTGTATCCAATTGTTATGCACTTCGATTTTGTTAGATCACTCTGCTTGGAGAAAGATAAAATTAATAAGGAAAACAATGTGATAATCCCGAATTTTTCAGACTACGAAATGCGGATTTTAGAGCTGGTTCGAACTTATACCAATATTCTTGAAAACAATCAGACCGACAGATGTTCTCTGAAAGAAAAACTAGATACGTAGTTGAAGTTAGCCATAGATTTTATATTTACAGTGAAATTTTGTCATACGCCGGTCTCCTTGTCGTTTCTCTCCGACGTGTTGTCGAGGTGGGGAGGGGAAATGGGAGTGACGTGACAAGATGGCTGTAGCTTGTGGGTGGTGTGATGGTATGAAACTTTGGTGAAGTTTAAGGAAAGACTGTTTTAAAGTGACATTTGTTTATTACAGAAATAACAACAAAAGTATAACAGTGGTTCCCTCCTAGTTCTGTGGTTGGGGTAACAGGGGAGTCGTGATAGAAATTGATAATTTAGAAATTCGTTCTGAGGCTTCGATGCGGGGAGAGTTATGATGGACGATAGTAAAGTAAGATTTGAGTGAGAGGGAGTAGGGGTAACGGGAGTGCCTGGGGAAAATCGGCTTGCTCTCATGTGTGTTGTGGGGGGGGGCAGGATAACGAGAGAGAGAGAGGAATCGGGTAGAAGGTTAGTTCTCTAGTTTGAAGGATCAACACAGTGTATTGTGCGACTTACCGTCTTCGAGAACAAGCTCCTGGCATCGGAGGATTAACACAGCTTACTATACGACTTACCGACTTCAGGAGCAGGGAAAATGGTGACCTCTATCATCGACGGATCAAACAGAGCAAACTCGCGACTTACCAACTCTAGAGGGGGGTTGAGGAGATGGTTGTGTTTTATCGAACAAGTCGGGATAAGTGCGGAGTCGAAGTCAGGAAGGTGTGAGATAAGGGTGATCAGGGGAGAGAAGTGGGTGGGTTGGAGGTGGTGATGAGACTTGATAGCGAGATGAGAATAAAATAAGTTTAGAATACGTAAGAAGTGAGGCTGGTGTAGGAAAGAATACAGGAAACAGGGGTGCAGCTTGGCTCCCTGTTCCCGGAGTGGTGGCCATGTGTAGACACATCTGAACAAAAGACAACCATAGCGTAGTCCTGGTTGGAAGACTGCTGCTAGTGATGGAGGACACATTAGAGCTACCTCTTTGCCATCTAGCCAACCAGTGTCTGAAGACGCAGAGATGCGGTATATTTATACCCCTTGGAACAATGGTGGTTGGTGACGTGATGACGTCACCATACCTGAGGGTATTTCTACTGCCAACATGACTCGTCACCACACGATCCTTGCTTTCTCCCTCACAGGAGGGAAAAAAGCGAGCCAACCTGCTTTGAGAGAGAGAAAACAGAGACTGTCGTTCGCGCGGGTAGGTTTGAACCATTGAAAGTAGGATGCACAGGCATCGAAAATTGATGTACACAACAACTTGTTTCAAATTTGAGCCTGAATAATCCGGAATCCTGTCTATTTTGGAACAATTTATTGGTCCTAGTGAAATTTGTATGTATTACCGGTATGTGTAATTTTTCCTGAATAAAACGGAAACTGTCAAATGTGGAAATGGAAACTGTTTGCTGTTGTCCAAAACTGAAATAATATTTTGAACACACTACTTCAATATAAACTATATTTTGAAACAGTGTGCAATTTTCAGGAATGTACGAAATATGTAGGTCACTAAGATAAAAACGAGTTTTCTTTGCAGAATTTTAAAGGTTCAGAGGGTGTGTTGGCCTGGCAGTCACAAATTTTATTACCCTCATGACTAGGCAGGCAATTCCTTTCCATGATTTTTTATTCATCGCACCTGTTAACTGTCTTATCTGGGCAGAGCACAATTGTAATGATTTCGAGGTAAAAATTGTCTCGTAAGAATGTTGCACTATCATTATGTGATGAAGTAAAAGTTATTGAGTCAGAAACGAAGTGTATGGGAAATAATATTGAAGTTGAGTTGTGGAAAAGTCAGGTGTATGTCACTTTAAACAATATAGATGTTATTATGAGTGAGTGACTTGCAAGCAATAATGACAACATAAAACAGAAAACAACTGGTTATTTGGAAATAAGTGAACTGTTGTGGGAGTGAGTTCTTCAGACCCTTTCGAAGAACATGACAATTTCTGGACCTATTTTGCAAAGCAAGCCCTTGAACTTGCAAAGAAAGGAGATAAGTCAGAATTCAAGGCTTGTAATGGATGGCTCCTGGTCCAGTTAAATAATGTGCAGTGATATACACTAGAGAATTATAGTAGATATAGTGTTAGATATTAAATTTAATGTGATTATTAAACTTTAATAGTGTTTCATGAATGAGTTATGATAACATTTATACAGAAATGTAATATTCATCAAGATGATTCACCAAAGAATTAAGCAACAGAAAGCTGATTTAATGTGGGAAGTGTTAAACAAAATAATTTGCTCTTCTTGCAGTTTGCGGCATGCCATTTTGTTTTCATTTATCAAATGATAAAATATTCAATTTTAACTTCATACCTGAATAATATGGAAACCTGTCCACAACAGAAAAAGAAAAATTAGAACCATATCACTTCCATCTTGTATTATGTTTGAAAATTAACATACAGTGAAACCTGTTCAAATCGGAACCTGAATAATCCAGAATCCTGTCTATTTCGGAACAATTGATTGGTCCCTGCGAAATTCATATGTATTATGTGTAATTTTTCCTGAATAAAACAGAAACTGTCCAACGCGGAAACGGAAACTGTCTGCTACTGTTCAAAACGGAAATAATATTTTGGACGCACTACTTTAATGTAAACTATATTTTGAAACAGTATGTGCTTTCAAGGAATCTACGAAATACGTAGGTCAGTAAGATAAAAACAAGTTTTTCTTTGTAAAATTTTTGAGGGTGCGAGAGTGTGTTGGCCTGGTGGTCAAAAATTTTATTACCCTATTGACTAGGCAGACGAGTCCCTTCAACGATGTTCAATTCTTCACTCCTGTATACTGTCGTAGCTGGGTAGAACGCAAGTAGTGATTTCGTGATAAAAAAAAGTTGCGTAAAAATGCTGCACTATCATTAATTATTGATGAAGTAAAAGTTATGGAGAAAAATGAGAAAAGAAGAGTATGGTAAATAATGTTGAAATTTATGAATGGAAAACTCAGGTGTAACTTAACACTTTAAAAAATAAAGGCCGTATGATGAGTGAGTGGCTTGCGGTCAATAATGGTGACATGAAAGGAAACAGGAAACAACTGGTTACATAGAAATGAATGAACTGCTGTGGAAGTGGATTGTTCTTGCCCTTTCAAAGATCGTGCAAATTTCTGGACCTATTCTGCAAAGAAAACCCTTGAACTGGCAAAGAAATTAGATAATCCAGAATTCAAGGCTTGTAGGCTCCTAGTCAAATTAAATACTGTGCTGTGATATACAGTACAGTATTATAGTGTTAGATATTAAATTTAGTGTAATTAATAAACTTTATAGTGTTTAATGAGTGAGTTACGATATAATTTATACAGGAAATGAGATTTTCATCAAGATCATTCACCAATTAAATAAGTGACAGGAAGCTGATTTAATATCAGTAGTGTTAAACGGAATATTTTGTAATTCTTACAACTTGCGGCATGTCATTTTGTTTTTCATTTATACAAATGATAAAATATTCCAGTTTAACTTCACACCTGAATAACTCGGAAACCTGTCCACAACGGAAAAAAAATTAGGACCATGTCACTTCCGTCTTGAACAGGTTTCACTGTAATATGTTACAGCATTTCTATTTTATCAAATAAAAATAACAGTTATAATAATATTTGCAGTAATACTAATAATGTATTTTTACTGTTAACCCATAATAATTAGTGTTGTAATTAAATAATGTTTCTCTACATTTTAGGTGTTATTATGGGATCACCTACTGAATTAAAGACATGTTATGATAATATGAAACAAAACCCCTCTATTTAATAGAATCCATCATTACAGGTCGTAGTTCTACCCGTAAAGGAAACGAAATATAGAGTGAACAGAAAGACTCAATAATGTTTGACACATTATTAATGTGTAGTGCCATAATACGATGAATATTATTACAAATATCACAATGTTAAATGCCCCTGTAGTGTACGATCTTAACGTTGTTGAAACTGTGTGTGCAGGTGAGAGGATTATTTCGATTAGTAGGAAATTCCAATCTTTCATTCTCTACCCACTACACGGTTTCTTTGGACAGTATGAAATCTTTCCTGGAATTTCCTGTCCCTGTATTCTTCAAAGGGATGTACTCATTCCACAATAACGTCAATTTGACATTAGTCTCTGTTGAAATAATGCAGGTACATCATTTTGTCTTCTCTTCCATCAAGAACATCGAAATACACCACAATTTTATTGGAACTTGACACTGATAAATTCGTATAATTACTCTGTCACGAGTGGTAAAGTTTTACCTTGGTAAACTGCCATGTTTAACTTTTGTCGTGATTTATGTGCTGGATACTGAGGTTGAACAGGATGAAATACTTTACTGTGGTAAAAGTTTGATCAAAGATGGTGCACTCGGCTATTAGAATCTAAATGAAATGATAATAAGATACAGACAATAGTGAAAGAACTATACAGACAGTGAATGAAGACTGTAAGTTATAAGAAAAATAATACTAAACATAGATCTGCTGGTAGACTCACTAGCAGTGGCGTGTGGTGATAAATAATCCTGGTAGTGCAGAAATATGTATTATGATTATGATGATGATGATTATGATTATGATTATTATTATTATTATTATTATTATTATTATTATTATTATTATTATTATTATTATTATTGTAGGTAGTAACTACTACATAACTATTAATATATGTTACGTACGTATAGATTTACATAATTTTGTTAGTCAAGAAATTGCAGTTAATCAGTTTCCTATGTAGGTCCAGTAATAGCAAAGTATAGTGTTCAATTTCTATGCAGCACACCGTAAATAATATTGTTTTCGCTATATTGCGTTTTATAACACAGTTCACACGTTCACAAGCATTCGATACGTGTGTTGTCTCATCAGCCTTAACTGCTAAAAAGTCAGCAGCTTTCTTTATTTCTTTGAAATCTCATCATGCCATACATCAAAATGGCTTGAAGAACTTCGTTCTGTATAGTGTTTGATGTGCTCTTAAACAGTGTTCCTATTTCCAAATGTTAGGAAGAGTGCGTCTAATTCAGAACTGAAATTGATGAGGCCAAGAAAAATAGCGTTTAAAGATGAGTCTCCGTCATCGTGACCTCTTAAAGCCAACTCAAAAGCTCCACAAAATCGCACGCACAAATCTGTTCTTGGTAACTTTATCATTGTGAAGTGCAACAATCCAATTGAATCCAATGTGTCTGTATGTTTGTTTGACCCAACACTAATTTAACATTATTGTTGATGTGTGCAGCTGAAGAATCGTGTTTTTTATTCTTTCGTTCATGTGCTTCAAATCAATCATATTTGAAGAATGATAATCAAAATTATTTAGTTATTACGCACAGTCCTAAATTCAAACAGAAAAATAAATAAAATTCATAAAACGTACTTATTTTTGTCAATAAATGTTCCCTGTCGAACAATAGGCAAGGAAAACAAAATACAGCGTCTTTTACATTGCAGCCGCATATTGCATTTTTCCCGAATGTTGAATTTTCTTGTCACTTCTCTGTTACTGTTCTTCGTCACTTATAATTTTAATTCATGTGTAGGTCTACCCATCTTATTTATTTTGATCTTTTCGTGTAAAGGTCTTGTAGAAAATTACATATTTAAAAGATTTTGCACACTATTCATTGTAACATTTATGATGGAACGAGCTTGAGAACACATCTGAAAGTGCTCCTAACCCCTCCTACGCACAATGTACTGGCTCCCTACCATGCTCCAAAGCCTGCCAGTGAAACACTACTACTGCGCATGCTCCAATGGAACAGTGTGCCGCAAGTGTTGAGCGGTAAACGTAAGTCCCAGGCGTCAACAAGAACAGTACACAGTCATGCAGTGTTATTTTTACACAGTATTATAATAAAGAATTATGTCGCTCACATAGTCTACTGCAGCTCATTGATATAAATGTAAAAACATGCGTTATTTGAAGAGGTGGTGCACTGCTCCTGTGCTCCTTAAGAGAAATCGCCACTGCTCACTAGACTGAGAATGAGATGGTCAGATCATTCTCTTTGGAGCAGAATGAGCCATGAAACTTATATTGTGATGTTGATGAGTTCTGCTTTCACTCTCCTATCTTCAAGGTGTTTCTAGATATGTTCTCCCAGCTCGATTCAGCTTCAGAATAATTTGATGTAATTATCTGAAATGGCACATAAGTCCTGTTTAATATTTGAACATTGTTTTCCGATCCTGACACTAATGCATTTTTAAAGACAAGTGAAAGGAGGTGCAAGTGGATGAAATTCACTGTAAGAGTTCCATTATTAGGGACCTTATGTTTTGGTAAAATAAAATGGATGATTTCGGTGTTAAACCTACCACTTTTTTGGTGGATATTTTGTGAAATAAATTGTCAGTTCAGTGGGTATTTCATGAAATAAGTTGTCAATTAAATGAAATTATGTTATGTTTAATATTAACTTTGCCTAAACTAGCGGTGAGATAGTTCCTTTCGTACTCTGCTCATACACCTTGCATATACGAATCTGGACAGATTAGGTTTGGTTAATTTAGGCTTTTGTTATACCTTGCACATACGATCAACTGCATCTCCACAAAAAAATCCCTTATAAATTGAATGATTTTAACTTCCAAAATCACCTGAACTACCACAGCGCTTGTAACTTTTTGTTGCTTTATTTCTTTTTACTTTTACACATCGCATATCAGCAGCACCAGAATATAAACAAAGTATGGTTCTACATGGTCCGTATGAAGATTGTGCTACAGTCAGTATTATCAATATTTTCGTGTGCTGAAAGGCCACTCTCACTGTCCACTTTTTAGATGTAGGGAACCACACTGCTGCAAACTATTTACACCAAATTCACTGTGGTCATATACTATTCCCCCCAAAACCTCTTTGCATCAAATTATAGTCTCCAGTGTAAAATATATTACAATGTACTTCAATCTTTACTGCAGTTGACTACAGAAATCAATCTTTTTTTGATAGCCATAGACATAATGGAAGTCATTGTACACAGTATCCCACAGTATCCACTGAGAAAATGCAGAAATACTGGAATTACCAAGCAATTGATAAATTAACTGAAACAAAAGTCACGAAATGTTTTTAATAATATTGAATAACATTTTGGTGCCTATTGTGTAATTATTGTGTTTAGAGAGGATCTTGATTATTAACATATTTTGCAGAATGACCTAAATTTTTCATTATTTCTCGAGTTTGTTTTGTTTAAATATATTTCATATATCTAGATGGGTAAATGTAACAATGAAATGAATTGTGAAAAATTTCGCGCGTATTGCTAGTACCAAAAAATACAGGTCCCTACCCATTAACATATTATGTTTGTGCATTAACATTTGAAGAGTTCGCGGGAAAAATGATGAATGTCACATTTCTGTTAAGGATTAGATAATAATCTAATTGCGTCTATAACTGCAAGATGTAGTGCTGGTTCTATAGAAAATAAAGGAAAGGATTACTGTATTCGTGGTGATAATTCTCCTTTTTACCATTTTTCATAAGAACAACATTAAATTGTGTAGTGATCCATTGAATTAGATAATGACATCAACCTTAACAAAACTGTGACATTCATTGTTTTTCCCACGAACTCTTCATTTACTATACATATCTAATCAATGGACTGTTAATCAATTAGGGTGGAATGCAAGCTGACCAGTGTGCTGGAATTGCGACGAGTGGTGGAGGAAAGAATGCACCTGGGGCTGAGGGACCTGCTTAAGAACAGTAGCTTCGTTGGCTGTGTGAGTCCCAGACAAGCTCTCATCCAGCATGATACCAAGCTCTACTTGTGCAACACTGCTCACCTTAGGTTGGTTTGTAGCACATCATATCAGCGTATTCAAAAATTAATGGCAACACTGTAATTGCTAGTAGTTATTATATAAGAAGTTTTAACATCACCTACTTTAAATGTAGTTTCCTACCATTTAAATGTGCATTGTCAAACCTGTTGATAACTATGTATTCCATTTGTCCACCTTTTGCGATAATTTCCTTATGAACTGATCTAAAATCATTGGTAGGAAGTGGATGTTGATGACCTAAAAATCTACTTAAAGTGATCAATAAAATTCCCTTAAAATAATGGAAAAATGATATAAAATTAAAAGAAAATTACATTTAAATATTATTCACCGTACTTGTACCACAACTTCTTAAAAATTAGTCATCTTGTTCCAATGACTGCCCTGCAAATGTCGAAGAGAGGAGGCAACTTCCTGGAATTAGACTAAGATAAAGGAAAAGAGCTTGCAACAAAATGAAAGTTTTAAGGGAAAACTATAGATTTTAATGAATGTTTACAATGTGTTTCAATCAGGGGTGATCTATGTCTGTGCATTCTCCATCTCCTCCTCCTTCCGGTCTTCACTTTTATTACTAGACCTTCCAGATGGGGAGTGTAAATAACAAAACAAATTGTGGGCGCAGCATACATTCTTGCAATCTTTGTGCTAAAAATACTGCTTACTGTAGTACATTCCTTCCGAACAATACTGGGGACACAACGTCCTATTGTCCAGGAAACGGTGAAAGTTTTTCCCCTTCCAAACATAAATTCTAAAGTCACCCTCGAACCAACAAAAGAACAATAGAGATCAAAGCCCTCAATTAAACTAAGCTGTTGTGAAGCATTTTATATTACTTCTGTTGTGTGAAGTGAAGCCTTCAGTGAAATGAGGGATGGACTTTAGAGTTTGTTCCAAACTATAAAATTCCAACTTCACTGTTATTCACTTATTCAGTAAATAATTACTAATAGGGCCTACTACTCATCTGCTTGCTTAGAAAAGGCCTATGTGTAAAGAAGGAAGTAAAATGCATTCAAAATTATCTAAAATTTCTTCAAAATATTAAAAAGATAAAAAAAAGGCCGAAAAATGTAAAAATAACCTATTAGTTCAAAAACATCAAGAAATGCAAAAAATGCAATATGCCTATGAGAAATTAATTTTTTACATTGGTATTAACATAGAAAGGATTTCTATATTCATAGGTATCGTTCTAATGTGAAAAATAAAAATATGACTTTTCATCAACATCTGCCCCCTAATCATTAGAATTAATCTATTCTTTGAAAAATGAATGCCCTGTAGTGACTTTCATTTTAGAGAGATCTTGTGTATACAGGGCGTTTAAAAAAAGTGTCGCATATTTTTACAAGACGTAACATAGGTCGAAACTAGAAAAAAAGTTCCTATAAACATGTGTCCAGAAACCATTATCTGTTGAGATATGGGCCATGCTGTATTGTGGCCTATGTTCATTATTAGTTTAAAAACACAAAACAATGGTGCATGTTTTGAGAGTGGATATCATCCCTGAACAGAAGTAAACAGAGATTGTAGTAGTAAGCAAAAGTCCAGGATACTACAGAGTCTATCACTTTACTTGCGTTAGTAAGTACATACAGAATGTACAGTATTCAGAGGTATAGGCTGTCTTTCTGTTGATGCACGACCGGACACCACCCCATTTTCTACGCCTTGTGCGACAATACCTAACCCGTAGGTTTAATGGATGATGGATTGGTCGAGGAGGTCCAGTAGCATGGCCTCTCCGGTCACCTGACCTAAAAACTTTGGATTTCTGGCTATGGACACATTTAAAGCATTGGTGTATGCCACACCCATCGACAATGTACAAACGTTACAGGAGCGTGTACCCAATGCATGTGAGCAAATTCGACAACAGCCAGGTGTGGTCGCAAGAGTTCGTGATTGACTGAGAAGAAGGACTGAAGCATTTATAACAATGCGTGGTAACCATATAGCACCTTATATAGTATCTACATACGAGACAGGCCACAATACAGCCCATATCTCAACAGATATTTGTTTCCAGACACATGTTAATAACAATATTTGTTTCCAGACACATGTTAATAACATCGATGGTTTGTTTCTAAGATTCATCTTTGAGTAATTGATGCATTTGAAATGTTCTGTTGCTTCTTTAATTGTAGGCCTACACTTCAAACAAGTTGAAAACTTCTTTTTGATGTTAACAATTTAATGAGTTATGAGATCTTCTGATATCACTTATAGGCTACTTAAAATATTTCTGCATCTCTTTCTCTCGGTCTTTCACAGCTATAGGTCAAAATATTATTTTTTCCTTCCCTCGTTTCACTTACATTGTATGTGTGATGAGTAAAGCCCGGATTTCTAAGCACAATCAAACAGTAAAATAAGCAAGAAAATAAGCACGAAAAATGATGAAAATAAGCAAAAATGAATACACGGAAACAGTAAAATAAGCACCAAAATAAGCAAAAACGAATACACGGAAGTATGATGATAAATTATTTGTTTTGTAGAACTCTTATTGAAGGGTGTTGCAGTATATAAGTCTGACTGACTGACTACTCGACACTACAGGAGCCTTGGCCTCCTTCACAATCAGTCCCCATTCTCTTCTATTTCCAATCTTCTCTCTCCATCTCCTCACGTTCATAATTTTCAGATCTTCCATCACATTATCCATCCATCGTATTCTAGGTCTTCCTCTCTTCCTTGTTGAATAACAACTTGCTTTAAACACTTTTAGAGGTATTCTTTCTCATCCATTTGTTCTAGGTGACCTAGCCATTGCAGCCTTTGTGATTTTATAAATCTTACTATGTTTTCTCCTTTAATAAGGTGGTTGATTTCCTTATTATATCGAATTCTCCACATGCTGTTATCCAAAACAGGTCCATAAATTCTTCTCATTATTTTACATTCAAATTTCCTTAAAGAATCTTGGTCTGATTTTTATCAGTGTCCAAGTTTCTGCACCATATGTAACAACTGGCCTTATTAATGTTTTATATATCTGTATTTTATCTGTCCTGGTTAATATTTTACTTTTTAGCAATTTCAGATTTGCAAAATATGCTTTATTTCCTGCTTGAATCCGGTCTTTTATTGTGGCACTCATTTTGATTTCAGTATCCATTATATTCCCCAGATAGCAGAATTTTGCTACTCCCTTAAATACTTTCTGTTCAATCTGCAAATCACATGGTGTTCTTTTTTCTTCTAATGCTGATACTATCATTTGTCTTTTCTATATTAACTCTCAGTTCCATTTTTTCTGCTTTCTTCTCTAATTCTGTATATACTTCTATTATTTTATACTTAGCTCCTGCATCTATTAGTGAAAAATGATTTGTAAAGTCGTCGCATTACATCACAGGCGCATGTGAAAAGCACCACAGTTCTTCGGCAGCTGTTTGTCACAGGAATTTCATCTCGTTGACTACTATTCGGGTTTTATCTCTTTCCCTCAAAGCCCAGGCCTCAACACAATAAGTTAGTACTGATCTTGCAATGTTTTATAAGCTTTAATCCTCGTATGTTTCTGCACTAGTGAGGGTTTAAACACTTTGTTGATGACTGCCAATGCTCAGTTGTAATTTAAAATTTTAGCAGATATGTCTATTTCATTTTCATAACTGACATGACATCCTAAATATTTAAATAAAAAAACTTGTTGAATAGGTTTATCATACATACATATCTTGGTACGAACAGGAATTCGTCCCTTAATAATAATAATAATAATAATAATAATAATAATAATAATAATAATAATAATAATAATAACAACCTGGGTATCATCCAAGTACATCAGCTAGTGCCGCTGAGCTTCACTCATAAACAGTCTTATACAGTACTATATTATGTTCTGAACAAGATTTCTAAAGACTTCAATAATTTTGTACAATGCAGTAACTGTCCAATTAGGAAAATAAATTTGGTCCTTTGAAATTCCACTTTGAACAAGCTTTACTATTGCATAGGGATATCTTATGCGAAGTTTTACCGCTAGATGGCAGGAGCGTTCCATGCGGTGCAACATGTTGTAGGGCTATATTATGTCATATGCTATAAGTGATTACGTTTCCCGCTTGTTGGTTTCCTGTGCGTGTCAAAATTATATTTACAATTATTTTGTATAACCTAGTATAATTTAATATAATTCAGTATTTTCTTAGCTCATAATTTAATTTCATTTACAATAAATAATAGCATAGGCCTAAACCTGTATAATATTGAGTGATTCCCCGAGATGGGTGGGGAAATCTGCAGTATGCACAATATAGATACGAGTAAATTGAATGTTCATGAACCTAAACGTGAACTCTTTGAGAACGATATGCACGAATAAAAAAAATAGGAACTATGTCGTAGGTGAATATTGTCCTCTTTAATCATTGGTATTTAAGCACCATAGGTACTCTAAAAACAAGATATGCAGCCACCAATGTGTTTTTTTTTTTATAAGGAAGGGACTATCGAGATTGAATTCCTCGTATTTTTTTTTCTATGTTGCAGTAAGATCAAGTACAATGTTCGATAGGTTGATGTAATATGATCGCAGTAGTATCACGATTATTCGTGTATTTTGTAGGTTAAGGACATGCAGTTTTGAATACTATGTAGGATGATTTTGAAAATTTGAAGTTAAATAATTAGTCTACAGTACATTAAAAACATTATTCACGAAATGGATTTCACTACAGATTGTCCTGGACAATGAACATCCCAGTTTATAGAGAGTTTACTGCAGGCGTAAACTTCGGAGACTCCTACAACTACTGCATATAATCTAAGCTAACGTAGCTCGCTATCGAGGTTGCATAATTATGTTTTTATTGATTTTTCTTTTCTCTTCTCCAAAATAAAACTGTAGCCAGCAATTCATTACTTGAAGTAGTTACTTTTGTGTAATAGCTAGCACTTTTCGAGGCGCAATTTAATTCGTTATTTTTTAAGGTTTAAAGCATATATTCAGAATATTTCGGGACCTGAATGAAGACAAAAAGCTTTCCCTGGTTTTTACATGTAGGAATATAACAAAAATTTGGCATTTTGAGTTGTTTTTAAGAGTATTTAACATACTAATACACTACGTATATTCTCAATGTTTATATACCAAAAAACAAATGCACACGCAAAGCGCATCCCTCAAAGTACATGTGCGCTATCTGTTGGTGCTAGTTCAGGATATCCCTGTTGTTACCAGTACTTATTTTTCTTCTCTCTCTCTTTCTCCCCTCCCTCTTTATCTCTTTCTATGAAACCTATTTTGCATCTTGATTTTTATGTTGCTTAGATGTTACAGTAATAAATAGGGGGCAGATGTTGATGAAAAGTCATCTTATTTTCCACATTAAGACGATGCCTTTTAATATAGAAATCCTTTCTATGTTAATATTGTGACAGCGACGTGAGAATCGAACTCACGACCAGCGTCCCGCATGAAAGCAGATCGCACAGGCTCCACGGAACATTGAGTGACGTCGCGCGGTGGAGAGAAGAGAGAGGGTGTATTACGTCACGCGACGAGTTTGCGCGCGCATCTGGTGCTGGTAGAGAGGAGAGGGCCCTGGATTTCTCTGGAATGCCATCTCTAGAGACGGGTGGAACCTTCGAGGCTACGTCGCTGTAGTTATAAATTACGGTCGCGAAGGAACGACAGCAGTTTTCTGAGTTTTCAGTTATTCAGTCAGTGAGAAAGCCAGAGCAAGGAAGCCAGTCTTGTGTACCGGAGTTCGACTCGAGTGTGCGTCCGCATCTGCGTCAGCATCCGAATGCCTGAGTTCGAGTGCAGTGGACCGCAGTTGGAGGGACCTGAGTTCGAGTGCAGTGGACCGCAGTTGGAGGGACCCGAGTTCGAGTACAGTGAACTGTCTCTGAAGGTCTGTGGTTCGAGATACTGTGAACTCGAGTGACTGAGATAGAAGAACTGTGAACTGAGAACTGGTAGTTCTGATTTGTAAATAGTGCTTTGTATATATTAGTTAAGATTAACAGTTCATTGTTGTGCGTAATAGTCCAAGTAAATTATCATTGTCGTCGGTGGAGTGCTATAACGAATACTGTGTTGAGTGAGGATCCAATTGTTGACGAGAGCGTTTAAGGTGAATTGTAGAAAGGAATTACTGTTGTGACAAATAAATTACATTGTTGTTACTAAATAAAATTCACACTGGTGTCAGAATCGGGACATTATCGACAATGGAGAACCTACAGCAGATCCTGCAAGCCATCGCAGAAATGAAAGCAGAAATGAACATGCACATTAGTGAAGTAAAAGATAACATGAACAAGCACATCAGTGAGGTTAAGAACGACATAAGTGATGTGAAAACGGAGATGAAAAGTGACATAAGCGGAGTGAAAGGCGACATAAGCGGAGTGAAAGATGACGTCACTACGCAAATTGAAAGCGTTTCAGCCCACGTAGATGGAATTGTCGCCATCGTGAAAGACGAACTCAAAGCCGACCTTGACAACCTAAACAAGAATTTTACAACTATAAACGAGGCAGTAACCGAATTGAGGCAGGAGGTAGACCATTTCGACGGCAAAATCCGCGATCTCGAGCGCCGCCAAGAGCAGACGAGCGAATTGCTGGACAAGACGAGTGAGGTGATGGAAAAACATGCTGAAGAAAACAAGCACATCCTCGCGTTGGTGGATCGCCAGGCTAGAGAACATAAACAGATAGTTGCCGAGGAGGTTCGACGTGCCATGCAAGAAGCGGCCACAGAGTTGAGGACTCCATATAGTGCCCCTGCGGAACCATCGGCTTCAGCCAGACATCACAACGTCAAGACGCCGAAGTTCGACGGTACGACGTCTTGGGCGATATTCCGTCGCCAGTTCGAGGCCATCGCAGAGCACAATGGGTGGACGCCGGCAGAGAAAACTACTCAGCTGCTGGCCGCGCTTCAGGGACAGGCGTCGGAGATTCTTCACAGCGTTCCAGAAGATGGGACAGCCGCTGAGATAATGGCGGCCTTGGAGGGACGTTATGGTGACCATCAACTTGCGGCAGCGTTCAGGACCCAACTGAAAACGAGGGTCCAACAGTCAGGCGAGTCCCTGCAAGAATTCGCGATGGCGGTGGAACAACTGACCCATAAGGCGCTCAGGGGCCTACCTAATGACTTCATCGCTGGAGAGGCGGCCTACACCTTCGGCAGCGGAGTTCGAGACCCGGAAATAAAGCAACAGCTACTCTTGGCAGAGCATCGCACCATCAATGCAGCTCTGGCGGCGGCCCTCAGGATGGAGGCAGCCAAGTTGACGGCGAACGTCTCGGCGTCGCACCGGATTAGGAGCGTCGCGGCGGCCGACGTCGAGGAACGTCAACCGAAATCACCCGAGCGACGAAGACGAGGAGTGCCCACCTGCTGGTCCTGCGGCGAGCCTGGACACCTGAGGAGGGACTGTGACCGATCTGGTCACAAACAGGAAAACTAAAAGGGGCCGATGCGATGAGGGGCACGTCGGCGCCGTCATCACCATCCCCTCGGCTGATCTTGAAGACGGTTAACAGAAGATGCGACGATGGGCTGATTGCTGATGGATGGATAAGAGGCCGCCCATGCAGAGTACTGGTATACACCGGGGCGTCGCTCACCATCGCCAGACCAGACGTCGTGCGTGGCCTACCTGGGAGGACGCCGCTGCGCCAATACGAGCTACGTACTGCCTCAGGCGAGAGCCTGCCCATCCTGGATTTGACCTTGGGAAAGAGGAGACTGGAGATGTGGGTGTTCGTCGCCAACATCACTGAAGACGTCATCCTGGGACTCGACGCCATGCGGATCTTCGATGCAACGGTGGACGTCAGGCGCCGTATCCTGCGTTTTGGTCAGGATGAAGTGTTCCTGAGGGACGTCGAAGACCAACCCATGGCCAGCAGACTCACCTTGGAAAATCATGTGACAATCCCGGCAGGCTGCGAGATGGTGGTGACGGCAAGACTGGACGGACAGCCTAAGAGAAACCTGCTTCTCGATTCGCAGACAACTCGGATAGATGGGGTTTATGTGGCCAGATCCCTACTCCCGAATCAGAAGGTGGTACCGGTGAGGGTCCTGAATGTCACCAATCGGGACAAGGAGGTGCCTAGTGGAACTGTACTAGGTAACGTCGAGCCGGTGGTGTCTGTGACGTCGCTAGCAGAAAACGAGGAGTGTCACCGACCACGTCCAGATCTAGACCCATCACTGAAAGAGCTGGCTCGAGAATTGCCGGCGAATTTAAGCAAAAGAGAAAGAAGACAAGTCCACGATCTACTGACAGAGTTTCAGGACGTGTTCAGTCTGTCTGAAAACGACTACGGGAGAACGGAGGAAGTTCAGCACCGCATTGACACCGGAAATGCTCGCCCAATCAGACAACCTCCTCGACGCGTCCCTCTAGCTAAACAGAGGGAGATTGACAGTCAACTGGAGGGCATGAAAGCAAGAGGGGTCATCAAGGAATCCGACAGCCCTTGGTCATCACCTGTAGTGCTGGTGAAGAAGAAGAATGGGGACCTGCGTTTCTGCGTGGACTACAGAAGACTGAATGACGTCACCAGGAAAGACTGCTTTCCCCTTCCACGAATTGACGACACCTTGGACACCCTGGCCGGAGCAGAGTGGTTCTCGATGTTGGATCTCAAGTCAGGATACTGGCAGGTCGCGCTACATCCTGAGGACAAGGAGAAAACGGCATTCTCTACAGGCCAGGGACTATGGCAGTTCACCGTTATGCCGTTCGGCCTCTGCAACGCTCCGGCTACATTCCAGAGACTAATGGAGTCCGTAATGAGAGGCCTGACATACGACACCTGTTTGCTGTACCTTGATGACGTCATCGTGGTGGGCAAGACTTTCGGCGAACAGCTGTTGAACCTGAGGAAAGTGTTCGAGAGACTGCGACAAGCCAGGCTGAAGTTGAACCCGAAGAAATGTCATCTATTCCAGAAGAAGGTCAACTACTTGGGACACGTAGTAGGGACCAACGGAGTGGCCACGGACCCGGAGAAGCTACAAGCCGTCAGAGGATGGCCGAGACCGAGGGACAAGCAGGAGCTGCGCCACTTTCTCGGCCTCTGCACTTATTACAGAAGGTTCGTAGCTGGGTACGCCAACATCGCTAAGCCTCTAACCCAGCTGACCGAGGAGAAACGACAATTCCAGTGGACAGACGAGGCGGAGTCATCCTTCCAGTCGCTGAAAGAGGCGCTCTGCACTGCTCCTGTACTGGGATATCCCATCCCTGGAAGGAAGTTCACGCTCGACACGGACGCTAGCAACGTAGGCATCGGCGGAGTACTCTCTCAGGAACAGGACGGGCAAGAGAGGGTGATTGCCTACTTCAGCCGAACATTGTCCAAGGCTGAGAGAAACTACTGCGTGACCCGTAGAGAACTTCTTGCCATTGTGGAAGCCCTGAAGCATTTCCACAAATATTTGTATGGCCAGGAGTTCCATCTGAGGACAGACCATTCTGCACTCACCTGGCTATTGGGCTTCAAGAATCTGGAGGGGCAGACCGCCCGTTGGGTTCAACGACTGCAGGAGTACAACTTCACCTCCGAACACCGACAAGGGAAGAAACATTCCAACGCTGATGCCTTATCACGACGCCCGTGCCCGGATGGCTGTAAACACTGCCTGAAAGTAGAAGAGCGTGATGGCGCCCACGAAGTCCGAGCAATTGCCGCCCAGCCGAGCCCAGGATGGGATAACGCCGCCATAAGGAGGGAGCAGCTGGAGGACCCAAACATTGGACAGCTACTACGTGATGTGGAGTCCGGCCAGAGACCAGTATGGGCCGACATCGCCAACCGTAGCACCACTTACAAGAGCTACTGGGCCCAGTGGGAATCCTTCACTGTCAAGGACGGTATCCTGAAGAGGATTTGGGAGTCGGCCGATGGAAGGACCCACATAGAACAACTTGTCCTGCCCAGGAGCAAGGTGAAGGAAGTGCTGGAGGAGACTCATGCTGGAGTGACTGGAGGCCACCTGGGAGCCAACAGGACGCTGGACAAGTTAAGGCAGAGGTTCTATTGGTTGCATCAGAGAACCGACACGGAACAATGGTGCCGAAGATGCGACACCTGTGCAGCCAGTCGCGGACCAAGGACCCGCAGCAGGGGAGCCATGCAGCAGTACAACGTGGGAGCTCCTTTTGAGAGGATCGCCATCGACGTTGCTGGGCCGTTCCCGGTCACGGATCGCGGGAACCGCTACCTGCTAGTCGCCATGGATTACTTCACAAAATGGCCAGAGGTGTACGCGATTCCCAACCAAGAGGCTTCGACGGTGGCCGACGTGCTGCTTGACAACTTCATCTGCCGATTCGGGGTGCCCCGGGAATTGCATAGCGATCAGGGGCGCAACTTCGAATCCAACCTGATGGGAGAATTGCTCGAGCGTCTGGGGGTGCATAAAACCAGGACCACTCCCCTCCACCCACAGTCCGACGGCATGGTGGAAAGATACATCAAAACCGTGGAGGAGCACCTGCGGAAGGTGGTGTCCAATCATCAACGAGACTGGGATGCCAGAGTTCCACTGTTCCTCTTGGCCTACAGAGCTTCGGTCCACGATACAACAGGGATGACACCGGCAAACATGGTTTTCGGGAGAGAGCTGCGCCTGCCCTGTGATCTGCTGTTTGGCACGCCACCCAGCGCCGACCAGCCAGCGACTGACTATGTGGCAGAACTCACCGAGAAGTTGAATGGAGTTCACCAACTGGCCAGAGAGCACCTCAAGATGGCCAGCGACAGGATGAAGGTGCGCTACGACAGATTAGCCAACTCTGCAGGATTCCAGGAGGGCGACCGGGTGTGGCTGTATCGACCTACCAGGACCAAAGGGAACTCACCAAAGCTGCAGCGTGCCTGGGATGGACCATACCGCGTGGTGACCCGGATCAACGACGTGGTGTACCGCATCCAGCGACAACCTCGAGGGAAGATGATGGTGGTGCATCTGGACCGATTAGCATCCTACCAAGGGACTGCCCGGGACGAGCAGCCCTAAGGAGGGGGCAATGTGACAGCGACGTGAGAATCGAACTCACGACCAGCGTCCCTCATGAAAGCAGATCGCACAGGCTCCACGGAACATTGAGTGACGTCGCGCGGTGGAGAGAAGAGAGAGGGTGTATTACGTCACGCGACGAGTTTGCGCGCGCATCTGGTGCTGGTAGAGAGGAGAGGGCCCTGGATTTCTCTGGAATGCCATCTCTAGAGACGGGTGGAACCTTCGAGGCTACGTCGCTGTAGTTATAAATTACGGTCGCGAAGGAACGACAGCAGTTTTCTGAGTTTTCAGTTATTCAGTCAGTGAGAAAGCCAGAGCAAGGAAGCCAGTCTTGTGTACCGGAGTTCGACTCGAGTGTGCGTCCGCATCTGCGTCAGCATCCGAAGGCCTGAGTTCGAGTGCAGTGGACCGCAGTTGGAGGGACCTGAGTTCGAGTGCAGTGGACCGCAGTTGGAGGGACCCGAGTTCGAGTACAGTGAACTGTCTCTGAAGGTCTGTGGTTCGAGATACTGTGAACTCGAGTGACTGAGATAGAAGAACTGTGAACTGAGAACTGGTAGTTCTGATTTGTAAATAGTGCTTTGTATATATTAGTTAAGATTAACAGTTCATTGTTGTGCGTAATAGTCCAAGTAAATTATCATTGTCGTCGGTGGAGTGCTATAACGAATACTGTGTTGAGTGAGGATCCAATTGTTGACGAGAGCGTTTAAGGTGAATTGTAGAAAGGAATTACTGTTGTGACAAATAAATTACATTGTTGTTACTAAATAAAATTCACAATATCAACGTAAAAATATAATTTCTTATATTGCATTTTTTGCATTTTTGACGTTTTTGAACTAAATAGGTTATTTTTATATTTTTTCGGCATTTTTTGGTCATTTTTAATACTTTGAAGAACTTTTATATCATTTGAAATGCACTTTATTTTCTTCTTTACCGATACGTCTGTTAAATCTTTTTCTAAGCAAATAGGTCAGTAGTAATTACCTACTGAATAAGTGAATAACAGTGAAGTTTGAGTTTTATAGTTTGGAGCAAACTCTATAGTCCATCCCTCATTCCATTGAAGACTTCACTTCACACACGGAAGTAGGGCCTAATATAAAATGTTTGACAACACTTAATTTAAGTGAGGGCTTTGACTGCTACTGTTCTTTGTTGGTACGAGCGTCTCTTTAGAATTTATGTTTTAAAGGGCAGAAACTTTCACCGTGTCCTGAACAGGACGCGGTTTGGAAGGGATGTCTACTGTAGTAGACAGTATTTTTAACACAAAGATTGCAATAATGCATGCTGCACCCAGATTTTGTTTTGTGATTCACACTCCCTCATCTGGAAGATCTGGTAACAAAAGTAAAGAGAGGAAGGAGGAGGAGACGGAGAACAAAGGCACTGACTTGGACTGTCCCTGATTGAAACATATTGTAAACACTCATTAAAATGTATAGTTTTCCCATGAAACCTTTATTTTGTTGCATGCCCTTTTCCTTTATCTTAGCCAAATTCCAGGAAGTTGCCTCCTCTCTCTGAGATTTGCAGGCAATCATTGAAACAAAGTGACTAATTTTTAAGAAGTTCTGTTGCGAGTACTTTGAATAATATTTAAATGTCATTTTCCTTTTTATGTCATTTTTCCATTAGTTTAAGGGCATTTTAATGATCATTTTAAGTAGATGTTTAGGTCATCAATATCCGCCCCCTAGTAATAAAGTGAATGGGTTATTTATGGAAGGGCCTAAGTCGCTAATTTTGTGAAAATGAGTTTTTAATGGAATACTGCTCTTTGGGTGTAGATACATCGATTTAGATATGAAGAGAACTAAGTTTCGCACTCTAATCCTTAGTATTATGACCTAGAATTTGTCGTTTGATTTTGAAAGGAACTAAGTCAATGACTTAGATTGTTTCAAAACTAAATATAAGTTTTCAGCATGTGGCACCACTGAAATGTTAAAAAAAGGCATTCGATTTTTTTTCTCTTACATTGCTATTTTGTCATTGTTGGGTAAGCGAATTGGTTATCCTGTATTGCAGTTGAGAGTATATTATATCTGTACAGAAATTCACGATGAATAGTGAGATTGATAAAAAGAGAAAGAAAGGTGTAAGAAACATTTGTGATTATAAAGGTGAAAAAATCAAACGTGCAAGGCTGTACACAAAAGAAGAAGTGAAAAGTTCTATAAGTGCATGAAAGAAACTGAGAAAGTGTGTCAAAACGATGAACGTGTGCTAGGTCTTTGCTTTGACTTTATGCAAAACATTAGTTTATCAAACATCCCCGTCCAGGGCCTATTTTACCCCCTGCCAGCTATCAGTTTTTCCTTTCTGTACACACAATTTGAAGGATGGTAAAGCACATTTCTATCTTTATCATGAGGGAGAGGCTAAGAAAGGATCTGATGAAACTTGCTCGTTTCTTTTGCACTACATAAAGAACAATGTCCCTAGTACAGTAAAAGAACTTCATCTCTATAGTGATATTGTGGGGGACAAAACAAGAATCACACATTGTTACGGTTTTGTCTGGCTATGACTGATTTAAATATGTTTGAGAAAATCATACATAGATTCCCTATAAGGGGACATTCATTTCTCCCATGTGATTGGGATTTCGGTCACATAAAGAAAGTCTTGAAGAAGCATGATCGCTATTATACACCAAAACAAATGTGAAATGATAATATCATCAGCATACCCTGGAAAATTCAAAGTTCATATGGTACAACCTCAATACTGTTTTCAATTTAAGGACTTGTGGCCCAAATACTACAAAAAAGTTGTAACTCCTTAGAAACTAGTGGTCCTGAGACACCTAGGGACAAGAGACAGTGTTTTACGATCAGTAAATTCATGGAGTTTCAGTATGATCAGAGCGGGTGGAACGCTCTGGTATGATCATAAAAGAAAAGGTACAATCATTGCTTCACAGTTTATTGGCGGATTTCAACAAACATTTTTACTTGGTTTACGAGGCTCTACAGTAATGTTGCCCATTCAGAATACGTATCCAAATGGAAAGGTGGAGATCAAGGAAGAGAAGATAGAAGACATAAAGAAAACAATGAGGTATATAAATGACGAAAACAAAGTATGGTATGAAGAAATAATTGCCTGGAACCAGTCTTAATTCTGGACACACTTCCATCGCAGTACAGATGCACGGAATTAAATGGACACCTTGAGCGAATAAAATAAGTTCAATTTTCACAAAAATAGTATATAAGTGTGTTTTCCCTTCAAAAAATAAAGTATTATTTAAAAAAAATTGGTCATTGAATATTTGTTTATGAAAGGGCCTAAGTTTTCAGATTTCAAAATTTTTTTTTCTAAAAAAATATAGTCAGCAAAATTTAATACCTGACTGGTCAAATTCGTTTCAAAGTAGAATTTATGATAAAATTTTTATTTCAGCCTTAATTTCAAAATTTTAGCCTATAAGCAGTTTTTCTTAAATTGCCAACAATTTAGTATTCATGACTTAGGCCCTTTCATAAATAACCCATTCAAGTATGCTCTGTTCAGTCCTTCTCACTGCCAAGTTGGTGATTTTACTAAAATTTAGTACTTTTATGCAATATTTGGAAATAGAAAATATATAAGTGAATAATTCATAGATAATATTAATCCTTTCTGTTGCAGTGAAGAGCTGTTCTACCAGTTACTGCTGTACGAGTTTGGTAATTTCGGCTTAATTAAATTTTCTGTAAGTGTGATACTTGTTTATGCTCAGTAGGCTTGAGTATGTTAAAATATGATCCCTCCCCTCTTGTAGCTCAGTGCTGTAGTTTGAGCTTATCATTCCCCATACTTGGGCTCAACTCCAGCCATTGATTGAAGTGATATTTATGGATAAGGTTAGGAGTTAAGAAACTTTCCCCTGACATTCTCCATTTCATCTTTCTCTTTGATTACTCTTCATGTCATCAAGAGTATAGTGCATAAGTTTCAGTGATGCTGGCTGGAAAAGACCATTCCATTCATATTACTACTTCCCTGTGAAACACTACCATGCACTAGTGTCAATAGAGATATCTTATACGAAGTTTTACCATTAGATGGCAGAAGAGTTCCATGCGGCACAACTTGTTGTAGGGCTATATTCATATGCTACAGTTGATTACATTCTCCCTCTTGTTGGTTTTCTGTGCGTGTCAGAATTATATTTTTATAATTGAAGCATTGGGCCGAATAACAGTCTGTGTTACAATTTTTCAAAATCGAGTTTTTAATGGAATAATGCTCTGTATAATCTTACACATTTGTCACAAAAATTGTTTTCTATATCTGTATCAGAGGTGCTTCTACACGAGTTACAACCATGAATTTCTTGGTTGGAACAACAGTCTATGTCACTAGTCACTTCTAGCATATCCAATTGTTTACATTGTATCGGGACTTATTGCACGGGAGTCTGTTCTTTTTACGAATACTAGGTACTTGAACTCTGTGTATCAGGTTTCAGTTGATCTATTACGTAAAATGGGCGACTGCAAGACAGTGACGATTTCTAGTGTAGATATTGACCGGCTAAATAAATGTAAAAAAAAGGGGAAAGATGTGTCACGAAAATCGCTGAGAGATATTGGTCTTGAGTGTACAACAAGGAAGACGAAGTTGCAAGTTTGTGCGAAAGATCCCCCGAGTAATGTAAGTTCCTGTCTGTTATTTTTGCAGTATTTTAATTTACACTTTACCTAATGTTAATTGGTCTAAGTTGTGTTTTGCCACTATAGTTTATCTTGGAATTTTATCAAGGTAACCTATTTCGTTTCAGGAACAGATTTGTGGAAATTTTTGTATGTGCTCACAGCTTGCTCTTGATGTCAGAAAGGAGCTGTTTAAAATGTATTACTCTCTTACAGTCAGAATTTAAAAACTGTGATTGTTATTGTCTTCATTATTAATAAAATTTATACTTAACAGGTAAGCCATCTGTTGGGATGAATAATGAATATTCGGGACAGGGGTTCAAATTCCATTTCTCAACAATTTCTCAACTGTAATATTTAATTTTCTTTATTCGTTTAATATTGTAACAACTTTAATTAATTTAATGATGTTACTACATCTCAATACTGTAGTTATTTTCTAATAATAGTAGAGTCTGGCTGGGCGGAAGAGAAGGCCTACTGGCCTTAGCTCTGCCAGATTAAATAAATAAATTATTAAATTATTATTATTTGATCAGTATTTTATGTTTATTCATAATATGACCTCGACTGTAACTTTAATAAATTACATGGTGTTAATTCATATTAATATAAAGCATTTAAAAATGAATGTCTTAATCATTTGGTTCATAATTTAACCTTTTTATTGATTTTGTATATTTCATAATATTCTGATTGTATAAAACTGTTTATTTTCTGTATTCCCCAGTAGCATTTCTGTGGAGTTAAAAATGTTACAAACTTCTATGATATGTAATATGACTTTCAATAACATACAGTCGTATACTTTGATTAGTGTACAAAACATACTGATGGAATAACTTTTATGTTACCCATCCGATAGTAAATTTATGAGCGGAATTATAATGGAACATTTTAGTTCCTTGTGAACATTTAGCAGATAGTAACATAGACCATTATTCAGCCCAATGCTTCAATTATTTGTATAATAATCTAGTATAATTTAATATAATTCAATATTTTCTTACCTCATAATTGAATTTAATTTACAATAAATAAGAGCATAAACTTGTATAATACTGAGCAATTCCTCTTAAGAGATGGATGGAAAAATATGCAGTATGCAGAATATAGATATGAGTAAATTGAATGTTCATGAACCTGGATGAGAACTTTGAGAATGAAGTGCACAAATAAAAAATAGGAACTTTGTTGAAGGTGAATATTGCCTCTTTAATCATTGGTATTGTAAGTACCGTGCAGTAAAAGCAGGATATGAAGCCACCAACATGTTTTTATAGGGAAGGGACTATCGGGCTTGAATTTCTCGTATTTTTTTCTCTAATTGCAGAAAGATCAAATGTAATTGTTAAATATGATTGCAGTAGTATTACAATCATTAATGCGTTTTGTAGGTTAAGGACATGCAGTTTTGAATACTATGTAGGATGATTTTGATCATTTGAAGTTAAAACATGGTTTTAATAATTAGTCTACAGTACATTAAAGGCATTATTCACGAAATGGATTTTTGGAGTCAAGATTCCCCTACTTTCTTATTTTATACATAAACTATATTATTCATAGGCCTATATTTGTTTTTTTTTCATTACGGATCGTCCTAGATAATAAACATCCCAGTTAATTGCGAATTTACTGTAGGCCTAGTTTCGTCCCATTGTAAAATACAGGTGTAAACTTTGGAGACTCCTACAAGTACTGAATATAATCTAAGCTAACATAGCTTGCTGTCGAGGTTGCATATGGTTTTATTACAATTTCTCTTTGTCCTCTTCCAAAATGAAACTGAAGCCAGAAATTCCTTACTTGAAATAGTTCTTTTTGTTTAATAGCAAGCACTTTCGAGGCACAATTGAATTAATTACATTTTTTAAGTTTGAAATAATTTATTCAGAAGTCGGTCTTGGTAGCATAGTTGGTATAGCACTGGCCTTCTATGCTCGAGGTTGCAGGTTCGATCCCAGTCCAGGTCGATGGCATTTAAGTGTGTTTAAATGCGACAGGCTCATGTCAGTAGATTTACTGGCATGTAAAAAAAACTCCTGTGGGACAAAATTCCGGCACACTGGCGACGCTGATATAACCTCTGCAGTTGCAAGCGTCGTTAAATAAACCATAATTTTTTTATATTCAGAATTTTTCGGGACCTGATTGAAGGCAAAAAGCTTTCCTGGTTTTTACTTATAGGAACACAACAAAAATTTGGCATTTTGAGTTGAGTTGAGAGCATTTAATATACTAATACACTATGTAAATCCTCAATGTTTGTTATACTGGAAAACAAATGCACATGCAAAGCACAAAGTATGTGCACGCTATCTGTTGGTGCTAGTTCTAATTCAGGATATCCCAATTGAAAATGCCCAGTAGCAAGATCTGGTAATATACAGGCGTGTTCCTAATGCTAGTCAGATGAACTTGAAAAATGGACATGTGCTAATTAGATTTTGCTAAATGCACCGAACAGAATGTCTTTCCTTGCCTCATCTCTTTTAAAATAAATAATTTTGTCGCTTTTGATACCATTTTTGTCAAATTTTTCTTGTTTGCAATACAATACAAACAGATTATTGCGTGCATATGGAAAGATCAATGCTTTCTCGACTGAAATAGGTACTGTGATGTGTGAAAAATTGCTACTATCATCTCATTGTGGGACATTACATTTGCATATTGGCAAATATATGATGAAGTATTTACAATAAAACAATTGAGACAAACATTCCTAATTCAAGGTATGACATCACATGGCAAACAGCTATTCCTCCGCCATAGATTTCTGTGATGTCATAACTTTTTACTGTACAACTGTTGTACATTATTTTGTGGAACAAAATGCTACAACTCCATATTACGTAAGAACTTTTACGAGGGTTTTTTGGAAATTTCATAGCTTGACATAGAAATTAAAGTAGGATTATTCTGAAACAATCTTTATTTCTCAACATTATCCACCCTGAGATTCACACACTTGGTCCATCGTTGCTGCAATACTGCTGTACCTCATTGTACACAGATTCCTCGAGCCTGCAAAAAAAGCTTTTTGCTGCTGCTATAACCTCTTCTTTTGACGAAATTTCCCAGGCAAGTGAGTTTTAAACTTTGGGAAAAGAAAGAAATCTGAGCGGTGCAATATCTGGTGAGTAGGGACAGGGTGCAGCAACAATTCGAGTTGAACCCGATACTGTTGCATGGGGAAGGGAGTTCTATATGTGTAATGTTTACATCTTCGGAAATCGAGCTTGATGCAGCAGAAGACTGCCCATCAACAGATTTCGACCGGCCAGACCCCAACATAATAGGAACATAGAAACATGCATTGTTGCAACAGACGTCTGTCCTAATTACGCAGCTGTGTCAGGATGCTGAGTTTGGGGAAGAACAATTTGGTAGCTCCCCTTTACTTTCGGGGAGAGTACCTACATGGCTCCCCTAAATGATATGAGACGAGAATCAGCTGAGAACAGTTGGTGAGCATGAGTGCTCGTGAATTGTGCCGACAACCCCACTCAAGTCTCGGCTGACTTCAATCTCAGTCGGGAATTGGCAAACCGCAGGCCACTTGGGCCTACTCATCATGCAGCCAGCTTCCTGCAACAGGCAACACCAGTTGGAGTCTAGACGACTTGGGACTTCTCATCACACAGCCTGCCTCTTCCACCAAATTGGTCCCGGGTTCGTGTCCAAGCCACTCAGGCCTCCTCACCACGCAGTCTGCAGTCTAGTTTAAAACTATGTTCAGTTAGTACTGGCACTAATTTAAAACTTTCTATCTATCGACTGTTTACTGTCTTGTTGACCATGTTAGTGTTTTACCATTTCGAACCAGAACGTATTTTTCACAACAAAAACATGGCGAAGGTTAAGAAGGATAAGTTGTTTGCACTTTCAGAAGAATTCAAGATGCAATTTATAGAAACTGATGACATCATTCTTCGATGTGTCGTCTGCGAAGTAAATATTGCAATTGATGAGAAGCATCAAAGAAACTGAATAAACCAGCACATCCAGTACACGAAACATGTGAAGAACATTGAACTTCACAAGTCGAAACCTAAGCAAACTATTTTTATACACGCCTTTGCTTCAGGATCTGAAAATCAGCGGTCATTGAGTGAGTTCAGTGCAGATCTTACCATGGCATTAATCCAGTCAGGAATTCCAATCCACAGGGTAAACATTTGCTGATGATATGGCGTTGTTAGCAGAAGAGGAGATGATACTAAGGGATATGCTACTGGAGCTAAATGACAGCTATGAGCAGTATGGAATGAAGATAAATGCAAACAAGACGAAGACCATGGTTGTCAGATGAAAAATAAAGAAGGTAAACTTGCGAATTCTAAATGAGGCAGGAGAGCAAGTGGACAGCTTCAAATACTTGGGATGTACTATGAACAGTAACATGAGCTGCTGCCAGGAAGTCAAAAGTAGGATAGCAATAGCAAAGGAAGCTTAGAAAAAGGATCATCTTTTGCGGACCTCTGGAAAAAGAATTAAGCAAGAGACTAGTGAAGTGCTTTGTGTGGAGTGTGTCATATGGAGCAGAAACATAGACATTACAACGAAGTGAAGAGAAGGGAATAGAAGCATTTCAAAATGTGGATATGGAGAAGAATGGAGTGGGGCTGTTAATTTCATTTCAACAACAATTAATATGAAACCAATTAATATAAAGCCTGAACGAATTCCCTTATTTGTGTGATCAGTAGCCATTACAGCACTATTATTACTATTATCATTACCAGTACTTGTTGGAGGAATTACTATATTACCAACTGTGAAATGGACTGACAGAATAGGAAACGAAACTGTGTTGGAAAGAGTGGGTGAAGAAAGAATGATGCTGAAACTGATTAGAAAGAGAAAAAGGAATTGATTAGGTCACTGGCTGAGAAGAAACTGCCTACTGAAGGATGCACTGGAAGGAATGGTAGAAGAGTTCGGGGCAGAAGAAGATATCAGATAATAGACGACATTAATATATATGGATCATATACAGAGACTAAGAGAAAGGCAGAAAATAGGAAAGATTGGAGAATGCTGGGTTTGTAGTGAAAGACTTGTCCTTGGGCAGAACACTTATGTATGTATGTAAGGTAAACAATCCTGCATTCAAATCATTTCTTGAGAAGTACAGGCAAAGGTCAATATCGGATGAGAGCACACTGAGAAAAAATTACATATAGCCAAATTATGAGTACTTTTTCCAGAAAATAAAAGAGGTGATTGGCAAACATGATGTGGGATTCATTTTAGATGAAAGTACTGATGAGCTGTAAAGATATACGAGTTTGGATGTATTGGTGTTTCTATTATCTGGTGAATGGGTGAAACCTATGCTTTTTAAGGTGTACCAACTGCACAATAATGTAGTTATTCAATGACTCATGCATGAAGCTGTGGCCAGGGGGCATACAGTACGAAAAAGTCAGGCTTGTGGGGACTGATCAAGCATGCTATATGAAGGGTACACGGGTATAACGATCAAGGTCCATTTTAGAAAGTTACGAGAAAAACGAATTTTAAAGTTTAAGCACTTAATACTTAGTTATGTGTGTATTTAATAGAAATTGATGTAGTGGAATGTAAAGAACGATAATTTCTTATTAATTATACAATGACATTTTGTTCTAAATTTGGATGGTAACAATGGAAAATGCAATATAAACAGACAATGCGTAAACTTTCAAAGTAAGAATGATCAAGGTCCAAATAGGAAACTTGTAGATACATGGAATACAGCGTGCATTATAGTGAAGCACCACTCCTAACTCAAACATTTAATTTGTTTTTGGCCGTTTTATGTATAATTTCAAAATATAATTCTCGTTTTCCTTTCAATGGTCTTGTACTGCAGTCTGCAGAACTGCTTCTTTATTTATAATAATAGTTTTTTTTTTATAATAATAGTTTTATTTTCCCTGGCAGAGTTAAGGCCATCAGGCCTTCTCTTCACTCAACCACGATCAAATCACATACAGAAAAATACATACCGGTATACAAATATTAACTTAAAAATAATAATAAACATAATTAAGTAAAAAAGAGAGATTGAATACATATACACAATCAGTATTAACTTTAAAATAACAATAATAAAAAATATATAATTAAAAAAGAGACTGAATACATAATTACAAACAGAAAAATACATTCTAGTATACAGTATTAACTTAAAAAAAAAAGAATTAATACATATGAATATAATCTCACAACTAAAGGAATAGTAGAATTAGTATGATCAGCACAGCACGTGTTACATTGAGACAATGACAATTGCCTAGATATATGTGTTAATGGAAAAATGAAGTAGTGGCTGTGTAACATAGTAATAATAATAATAATAATAATAATAATAATAATAATAGTAATAATAATAGTAGTAATAATAATAATAATAATAATAATGAATAAAAATTATACCTAAAAAACTAATTCTTTGCCTTTAAAATATTTCTAAACAACCTAATTTTAAACAACTGAGGACTATCCCTGATTTCCAGCGGCAGCGAATTCCATGAGCGGGTCATGGCTATTGAGAAAGAACTTGAGTACAGAGATGTCTGATCACGTGGTATTGATAGCAACAGATTGTGCTGTGAACGTGTATTTAGATTATGATGTGAAGCTAGGAGAGTAAACCGAGAGGCAAGGTAGTTGGGTGTGGAATCATGTATAATTCGATATAGCAGGCAAAGAGAATGTACTGAACGTCGATCTTGCAAGCGGAGCCAGGAGAGTCATTTGGAAGTCATTGAAAGTTGCTGTTTTGAAATATGTCATCATATAAAGCGACTGAAGATTTTCAACTCTTTCGCATTGTTCTTCTTCTGATTTCTTTTCACTGGTTTGAAATATAATTGAAATAATATTAGAAAATAACTATTATAAACTAATTTGGATGTTTAATAGCATTTGAAATTAAAATCTGATAAAATTAAGTTCCATGGCATCGTGGTCTAAGTCATCCTGCCTAGGACTCGCATTACGGAATGCTCGCTGGTTCGAGTCCTCATGGGAAAATAAATTTTCTCATGGAATTTCGGCCAGTGTAAGGGACTGGTGCCCACCAAGCATCGTGATGCACTTTGGGAGTTATGATAGGTAGCGAAAATCCGGTTTTGCAAACCAGCTATAATGACTGGGGGGGATCATTGTGCTAACCACAGGCTACCTCTATACTGGTTGGATGATCGTCCATCTTTGCTTCGGCATGTGGATGTGAGGTCAGCAGCTGGCGGTCAGTCTTGGCCCCTCATGGGCTGCAGCGCTGTGGATTTATTTTATTATTTTTTTAATAAAATTAAAGATAAAATAATTTTGACAAATAAAATAGAAACTCACTATATAGCTTTCGTATCGTCCGCTTGATGATTATCAGGAACACCTTTTTAGTATCTTATTTTACATTGTAGTTTGTAATGGACCTCTAGGCGAAAGGACTTTCTTTTTGCAGTAGCTATTCAGAAATTCTCCCCATCCATAAAATACTTCTTCTATCTTGCAGTCAGCTATGAAGAATGGTTCAGATTTCTTCATCGGATTAGCAATCTCATGTCACTAGTCATCAGGAAACTCACATCTTATCTTCTGGTTTATAAATTCCATATTATTATTGCACTTGAGGTACGAATGGTCTCTCCTTGGAAATGTTGCCGACAGACAATAACATTTCTTCATTATGGAAAAATCGGATCACAAAATTTGTTATTCTGTCCTCAACAGGATTCACAAAACATATTGAATTCACGGACAGAGTCAGGCAGAAATTCAAAACAGAAATACCACAACATTAAGCATACTTCATCAGGCGCTTTGTTCAAAACTGTTCCATCATATATACAAAATACAGATTTCACAGTAGAAAGTGTATGGACTTAGCACGAAAAAACTATAGTTGCCTGCGGTAATATGCTTCACTTATTGAAATTTTAGGAATCAGAAGATTCTTCTGGTAATCCATACAAACTGCTTCCTTAATTATACACTTTCTGGATTTAAAATGTATCCAAACATTCAGAACGCTTTACCTCATACAAAGTATCTCCTTTCCTCTTATGTAGTTCATTTAAGTCGTTGTGAGATATGGTTTTTGTCTATTCAAATTGTGTATGTGAGTTGCATCTTTATCGTTTTTTATTTTTGATTCGAGCTGAGATATATTGATTCTAAATTTATCGCAAGTACATGCGACACTTCTGTAATACCGAAACTTTTATTGTACTAATTCACAAAAATCACTGGATATTTCTTGTATGACTTCATAGTATTTTCAATGATTATCCTGTCAGGTGAACATTCTTTGTAACATAGGAAGCCATTAGATTTCATTCCCTCATTATCTATAAGTAAAATATTCAATCCTGAACACTTAAACTTGTCTCTCCTGTAATTTGATTCATGGTCTGTATTCTTTTCGATGAGTTAGAAGTACGTCAAAAAAATATTTTATTTGTACTCATATTCTGCATAGCTATATTCTCTGTTATTTCTGATACCTCCATTTCACGTATGACTTAATTTTAAGGCAACATCCGGAACAACTAACACAAGCCTGAAAGAATTTCCATGAAACAAACTGCAAATAAGATCCTGTTTACTTTAGTGCGAAAAGAAATCATTGCATTCTTACTCGACAGTGGAAAAGTAATGAAATTATCTTTCAGGTTATTTTACATAAATTGCCGGAAATCCAGCAATACAAAACTGCAGCATTATATGGCAAAACATAGGAGGAAAAGCAGAGTAGAAAAATGGACCTTGATCGTTCTTCCACAGAACCGACTAGAGCTTGATTGTTCTTATGAAGTACATGAAAACTTTAATGCTCATTTTCGAGGACCATGATCGTTTTGACAGAAAACTAGGTAGACCACATGTTATTACTCCCTTTCCACTATAAGATGACATTATTAACTCAATTTCGATTTTTGATGGACCTTGATCGTTTTTCCCATGTACCCTTCATTTGCTTTCGACTTTCCAATAACTAAAGGGCATATATCCCAATCCCAACCATGTGACATGTATTGCACAAGGACTACACCATGTTTGTGAAAGTATCAGGGAGAATTACACTAGGGTAAATGACTTCATTTCTGCTCTGAAGAAGATTCTTGTAAAAGCTCCCAGTCGTCAAGTTTTGTACCAGAAGTCACTGAGCTCCACCTTCCACAATTCTCTGTCATACAGTTTTCTTGTGCAAAAACTTTGATAAAATCATATGCTTCATATGTGCCCTAGATTCAACAGACGCAGCAGCCATCAAACAGGCCCAAAATTACTCAACAACAAAAACTTAGAGTTGGAACTTTTTGCAGTGCCTGACTACAAGTATTTGCCTGATGTGATTCAGAGTTTGGAAGAAGAAGGTATGAAGAAGATAGAACTGTGGAAGAAGTTGATGAGTGTTAGAGACAACCTTGATGGATTTGCCAAAGTCAAATTCGAATTAAATTTGAAGAGGAATTCGGATGTGGAAACCTTCGCAACTTTGACTGAACTCCTTTTATGAGTGTTGATAAGATATGCTCCATTGGTTTCTGTAGATGTCAAGTGGAGTTTCTGTACATACAAGGAAGTCCTGAGCTCAAAGCATCAGCGACTTACTGTCGAAAACATTGAAATGTTGTGTGTAATCCAATATAACAAGTTGATTAAAACCGAATAAATGGGATAAAGAATGTTCATGATCAATCGTGTAACTGGTTTAACCTTAATAAAGTCATTTCATCCACATTTTTTTTTGCACCTTTGTGTATGTATTTTCAGAATCTTTTTTCCCCCCTTTTCTAACCATAATTTGCACCTTAAAATCCCTTCATTAATGAGAACTATTGTAATAATATGAGTATGATAGTGATGGTGAAGACAATGGGAACAATGATGATGACTGACAAGGGCAACGAGGATGATGATGATGATGATGATGATGGTAACGGTAACAAGAACATTAACAGTACATTGTAATTTTACAGTTTATATTTTCTTCCAAAGCAAGGTATTAAATGTAGGAAGTGATTGGTTTGAACATTACAATTGAATTATGTCATGCTGTTTGCAGACACCTCTTCCCATCTACGATGTGGCAATGCTGGGGCTTGATAGCGAGGAGTCAGGCTGGACTGAAGTTGATGGCCCCAAGATGGATCTGGCTGAGACTGTTAAGCAGCTACTGACTGACAAAGGACCCATGCTGGATGAGTACTTCTCAACTATTGTTGATTCTTCTGGGAACTTGTGCAGCCTTCCCTTGGTGCTTGGTAGGAACACAAATTAAAGTTTTAGTTACAACAATACAGATAAATACAAAATACAAATAGAATAAAATAATAATACATAAGTATAGAGAAAGAGGATATAATAATTTTGTACGCCAATCAACCAAGACAATTTATGAAAATGAAGATAAATAAATAAGTACATATATATATATATATATATATAAATTAGATCGGTGTCGGGTAGAGTTCCCGGGTACCTCAGTGGGAGAGCGTTGGTACGTTTAACCAAAGGTCCCGGGTTCGATACCCGGCCCCGGAACAATTTTTCCCTCGAAATTATTCAAATTAACTTTACAGGGAGTTATTCCTGAAAGCTTAATTTACATATATATATATATATACACACACACACAGAGTGATTCACGACGATTTACCATCCCTTACGGAGTTTATTTCCGAAGACATTCTGAACAAAATATGTCATAAACATTTGTCCTAATCTCAATATTTTTCAAAATTACACTAATTTCAAGTTTTGTAAAATATCATTATTCTTGAGTTCGAAGGGTAAAAGAATATTACATATAAAGAATGAACTATTCAGGAGTATCATTTCTGTAATTAGCTAGTATTCTGAAGCTAAAAATGTGTTGTGAATTCCATAGTTGCTTCGTACAGAATTTTTTTTTTCGATTTTAAACTACAAAATTACATCACATATTCATTATAATGAGATTCTCATTATAATGAGATTCTCATTACAATGAGAAGAGTTAGACCAGCACTGTGGATCGTGTCCCGGCATAACTCAGTTGGAAAGAGCGCTCAGCACGCAGAGCTGAGAGGTCCTGGGTTCCATTCCTGGTGCCGGAACGAATTTTTCTCGAATTAATGGTGATAATACAAAATTACATTTTCTTATGCACTTATCACAACAATTGTTACAAATCTTGTAAATTCTTTAAGACTGTACATTAGGATGCACAATTAAACTGTAAAGAATCAAGTTCCTAAAGTCATAAGATTTGTAAAAATTCTTTTGATAAGTGCGTAAGAATTATGTCATTTTTAGTTAAAAATTGAAAAATAAAATCTTTGCAAAACAATTAACAACACATTTTTAGCTTCAGAACATTAGCCAATTAAAGAAATGACACTTCTGAATAGTTCATTCTCTATTTGTAATATTTTTTTTACCCTTAAAACTAAAGAAAAAGGTATTTTACTAACAACTACAAATTAATGTAACTTTGAAAATATTGGGATTAGGACAAATGAGCCGTTCAGAGCAAAAGTGGTGTAAGTCAAAATTGGGTAATGAGGTTTAAAGTAAAAATTCTGTAAAATACAGCGCAAAGTAGCAATTACTATGTCCTTCTTGCTATCCACTGACTACTAATAGTTTAAATAAATTGAATATTAATTGCTACTTTTGCGCTGTATTTTATAGAATGTTTACTTTAACCCTCATTACCCATTTTTGACTTACACCACTTCTGCTCTGAACGGCTCAAATGTTTATGTGACTTTTTTTTGTTCAGAATGTTTCGGAAATAAGCTCCGTAAGGGATGGTAAATCCTCGTAAATTCCCTGTTTATGTAGATTTATACGAAAAAAATTAAATTAGAGAATGTAAATATAATATAGGGTGATTGATTTATACACATACGTTATTATTGTTGTTGTCCGATGCTAAGGATTTTGGATTTCTTCCATTCTTCTGCGGGCGTCACAGTAGTATTTGGTGAGCTGCAATGGTAAAGCATCTATTTTCTTCATTGCTGGATATTGTAGCAAAGGTAGGGAAAGATTTAAATTTGCTAACACTGTCCAACTTACTCAAAGCAGATCAAGAATTAAACATAATTAATCAGTTTGTATGGCCAGGCCTAGTCTGTTCTCTTCAAAGTACACCTTTATACAAAATCACCTCCTCTTTCCTAAATGATGTGATAAGATGTTAAGAACAACAATAGAAGAAATAATTGGCATATCTCATGACTGCCCGAACGACATGTTGTATACATCAAGGAATCATTGGGGCTTAGAACTGGTTAGAACTGAATGTGAAGCTTACATCCAGCATTTTAATATAGCTAAAAATTAAGGAGAGTGCAAGATGAATATTTGCTCTTATGTAGGAATTTTCAGGAAGAGAAGAAAGAAGCGCTATCTCATTTAAATATTAAGTGTGATGAAGATACCTTGCCCAAATCTGGTCGTTGACTTTGTAAGAAAATGCCATTAAATCCCTATGAGGCATGATGTAGATTAGATTACCTCGTAAGGGGAAAGGGATCGAAGTTTACGGCGACTGTCTCAAAACAAATAAGTGAGTGAGTGTTTCGAGTGAACAAATGCACTTAAAATAACCTGCAATATATCAGCAGTTCGTTCTGTTCCTGGGAGGAGTCAGCAACAAAAATTGCCACCAGCCTGGCTGTAAAGACATTGAGATCCTTGGCCATGTACTTGGGTTTTGCCCAAATAGAGAACACCTTCGTAACACCCGTCACCACCGTGTGCATTCATCTATTTCTACAGTCCTACGGAAAGCTAAATGGGAGGTGTAATGAAGGAGTCATTGTGTTTCTACCAATGGTAGCCACTGACGAGCTGATATTGTAGCGATCGACAGGAAGAGAGAAAGAGGTCTTATTCTGGATCTCACCATGAGAATGGAGCAGCACATACAACAGGGAACACAAGTGAGTGACGAAAAGGAGGCAATTTATCGTCCATGCATCCCTCACTTCAGTGAGAGTTATAATATATCTATACATGCATGGAATGTAAAGGATCTTTTCGGAGCTTGGGGAAATCGTTTTAAATATACTAATAATTATTTGAAATCTCTAGGTACACTACAGCCTGATATAGAAAGTATTTGTCAACAAATTCTTAAGGACTCTATACTTATACTAAATACCAGTGGCGTAGCATGGCAATATGGTGTGGGTAGACTGTATTTTAAAAAGTTTAGATTTCTTTTTACAGTGTTTCATATAGCCTATCAATTTTGTTAGCTTGATGCTTAATAATATTGTATACCGTAAATACTAAAATTTGAATTGACCAAGTTGTAGATCTAATTATCATCATCATCATCACCATCAAGTGGTCTTAGATTTTTAAAATAGAATATTAATAGGATTGGGTATATCATGTTTTTACAAAATGGTTAATTTGTTTGAAATTAAGAGAATGTGGTACTCATATTTTCTTGTATATAAGTTCCAAACAGCGGTTTTTCTTCTGAGCGAAAATGTCAATCACACACTCCTTGAAGGTGTCGTAACAACACATTTCATTTAATGGCCTAATTGTTTTTCAATTGCTAACTTCTCTAAATAAGACAGTCTATTGCAGGGATGCAGAACTCTGCTACAATTGAAGAATGCGTCATACCTCGGAACACGTAACTCATCCCTTCCCTTCAACTCTCGCGTCATTGTAGGGGAGAGAGGAAAAAAGAGAACATTCTGTATACCTAACGTCACATAAACGTCATTGAGGGCTCCGGTCTTGTGGATGGGGTAACGAACTCTCTTTCCCCATGTTTCCACTCCTCTCTTCCCAGTTCTGCAACCCTGGTCTATTGTTTGTCATTGAATTTCTTAAGTAAGTTTTAATATTATTTTCAGAGTGCTCATACTATGTTCATTACTGCTGGTTGTGACAGGCAATGTCAACATCAATTACAAGAGTTTAAAGGTCTCTGTGTATACGTCATCTAAGCTATTGTCCACCAAGTAATGCAAAAGCAAAGGTGGTGACAAGTGCTTTTCTGTATATCCATAAATATTTGTTAGTTCACCCACAAGTTTTTCGGAAATGAAGAATGGATACTGTTCAGTCAATTGAATTAATTTCATTTTTGGAAATTGAGTACTATATTGTGGATATAGCTTTCCATTCACTATTTCAACGAATTTATGCTTGGGCAAATCCTCAAATCTTATTTCTAATTGAATGGCTAGAGAGTCAAATATTTCAAAGGACAGGCATTGCAAATTTGATTTGTCATATTCATTGCACACTAGTTTTTCATTCAGTTCCCTGCTTTTATTAATGCAATCGGTGATGGTGTCCTTCTCCCTCAGTTTCTGTATATTTAAAATTATGGATTTGATTTGATTTTGATTTTGAAAAACCAAAATATTTGAAGTAGTTTTGCATTGTAGCACATTAAACAAAATGTCAACAAAAACGAAGATCATTTCATACAGACAAAGAAGATGAACAAATTTAGGATCATCAATAATTGCTTTAAATAGCTATTTCATATAATTCTTCAAAATGTGTTATTGTCGACACAGCTCTTGAATGAAATTTCAATGTGTTGTATTTACATGAGGCACCCTGAAACCCTTTTCTTTTAAAAAAGCCGTGTGCTTAGATGATTTCCTGAAGAAGCTATGAAATGCCACAAGGCCATAAATGAATATACGCACATCCTTAATGCTCTTAGAACCATGCTATAGCACAAAATTTAATTGATGCGTGTAACAGTGTAGGAAGAGAGCATTCGGACAAACTAGCTTAATGAGCCCTTGCACCCCTCCCTTCTCGGCAACCATTACAGCAGCACCATCATATGTCTGACTGATCAATTTCGAATTAATGCCCTATTCTTTCAAAATATTTAAAATTACTTCAGACAGACATTTAGCAGTTTTGCCTGTAGATACATAAAGGAAAAACCTATGAACCTCTCCTCTACTCTGCCAGCTGTGCAAGATCGGAATATGATACTTCGCTGAGTCCTGCATGGGACATCCAATGTTTCGTCTGCTTGTACAGATACAAAGCAAGCTTCTTTAATTTCTCTCTGAATCTGTTAATTTAGAACTGACGTGATAAACTCAATCAGTTCATTCTGGATGTCTGGCGAAGTGCCTTTGAAACAAGAAGAAGATAATTGGTCCTTCAAAAATTGTTCTTCCTGTGTAGTATAGTCTAACAATTCTAAAAAATTGCCCTTCTCTGTGTCCCCTGAAAGCTAGTTCTTGTTTCCTAATCAAGTTATACAATATTTCAACAGAATATCATGTTTCTGTGCGTAAAGATCTATTTTCATCTTACCTCAGTCCTCATATGTAGTATTACATCAATCTAGAGAAACTACAAATTTCAAATAGTGAAGGAATTATCCAAATTAGTTTCTGAGATTACTTCATACTTCGCTGCATTTCACTGCAGTAAACTGCGATTAAGAAGTCAGCACATATTACCAACTGGGACTTGCAGATGATACACAAGCTATAGACAATAGCAGTTCTCAATTCTGCGTGTATTGGAATGTGTAAGAAAGAAAATATAAATAAGATTATGCTAGGGATAGAAAATTAACTGTGTGCTGCAGCACTGCAGCACATAAAGAGTGGCCGCCACTGATGTGATGATAGGCAATTTTTAATTGTACTTTTTTTTTTTTTATTTTCCTTTAGCCATTCTCGCACATGTTGTGACAGGTCTAATCTCTCCAGCTGCATTTAAATAACCACAAAAAGTAATTTTCACAAACTTATTGTACGATAAGTATAACAATAATAATGATGAGAAGTAAATAATTGTTGAAATATAGGCCTACTAATGAGAAGAATGAAATTGCTTTTTTTTTATAATAGATATTTCACCGATCTGAAGATTATAATTAGTACACCCTATCATCAAAATTAATTGCAAATGCTCATCTGTTAATAATCCATGGCGCTACAGCCCATGAAGGGCCAAGACCGACCAGCCGGCTGCTGGCCTCACGACCAACATGCCGAAGCAGAGGTGGACGATCATCCAACCAGAATGGAGGTATCATGTGGTTAGCACGATGAGCCCCTGAGCCATTATAGCTGGTTTGCATAACTGGATTTCGCTACCTATCGTAGCTTCCTAAGTGCATCACGATGCTGGGTGGGCACCGGTCCCATACACTGGCCGAATTTTCATGAGAAAATTTCTTCTCCCATGAGGTGTTCATTATAGATGCCTGTTGCTAGTAGCCAGAGTTGGGGTGTAGTCAATATTTACTGCAGGACTCGAACCAATGCGCACTCCGTAACGCGAGTTCCAGGCAGGATGCCTTAGACCACGACGCCACGGCGCATCTGTTAATACTGACCTATATTTAGATTTTACATACTTCATCTTTGAAAATGTCTTTTCACACAGGTAGGTGATGCCAAATACTGATATAAATCCCCGAGCATATGATTATAACTGTCCATTTTTATCACTTGAAAGACATTGATAGAATTCTGTTATATTCTTCTCACGAGAGTTAGTTTTTAGCATGTCATCACATTGCGGATTAATCATTTCCATTTGAAGGGTATGTGAAAGCAGCTCCTCAATTATACAGTCAAACGGATTTTGAAAAGTGGCAATATCTTTGGCACTAGCATCAAGGTCGGAAAACACTGCCAGAACTATTGGTTGACCTCAGAAAATATATTCCCTGCAAATTTGTGTTGGAATGTAGATTTCAGTTAACTTTAATCTCTGCTCTGAGTAAACAATTTTAATAGAACTTTATCACTGCTGAGCCATCGAACTACTGTATGATGTGTGAAGTCAGGATATTCAACTTTCTTTTTTTGATAAAAGATCACAGAACTGACGATGGTTAAGTCCATGAGAGCAAATGAAGTTCACTGTTCACAGAATTCATCCCAAAACACATGATAGATTCAGATATTTCTATGTAACAGGTGTATAATACAGTAAATAAGGCTTTGAACACCCTACATTTTCACAGCCTTGTAAATGTTTCTAACAAGCCTTTTCTGCTCCACAAATATTTTTATCACTATCAGTTGTCACACATTTTAACTGATTCCACTTCAAATTGTACTTTGTTAACGTTTTCTCAACATCCTTGAAAACATATTAACCTATAGTTAATAGAAGAATAGGAGACTATTCATAGAAGCTAATTCTTCATTTGTTTCATAGTCAGCACTGACTCCTCGAATAAACACCAGCAATTGTGCAGTATCAGTGACGTCTGTCGACTCATCATGAACTAAGGAAAATCATTCGAAATTTTATGCTTTGTGATTTGCTCTAATTTATTGACTGTTTGATTGTTGATGTTGCTCCCAATGTTCCCAACTCTTCGAGAAACTGTTCTTGCAGAGAGACTAACAGATTTAAACAAATCCATTTTCTCAGGACACAGTTCTTTGGCAACAACAATCAAACGTGATTTAATTAATTCATTAGTAAATGGCTTCCCTCCTTGCTACTCATAAACATACTTCAGTAACAACCTCATTTTCATTTTTCATTTTAGTGAAAAATTCCATTGTGTTGGAATATTCGTTTTAAAGCTTCCAGTCTTTCTGATTGCTGCTTTCCTGTGAGTTGGAAATATTGTGTCGAATGCTTAGTCTGGTAATGACGATATATATTGTACTCTTTTAGTACAGGTATGGTGTCTTTCCACAATAAACACAATGCTTTATTATCTAATTCGATTACAAAATAATTCACACTCCACTCTGCTTTAAAAGCATGGCATTCGAAGTCCACTTTTCTCTTTGTACCTACACTGATTTCACCTTTCTGATAATCCTACTTGTCTGTGGTGTAATAATCATGGAATACATTCTTCTATATTGTCCATTCATAAACCACAAAAGAAGTAAATTAAAATCATCAGTACCAATTGCAGAAGACACAGCCCTGTAGTATATATTGACTACACCCCAACTCTGGCTACTAGCAACAGGCATCTATAATGAACACCTGTCAAAATACCCCTCATTTCTCATGAAAAACAAAAACTGAATAGAGTATAGTGGACTTTATGTTGTCAGCAAACAGCTGGATACATTAAGAGGATTGATTGAAAACTAATTTATTAACATGAAAAACAAGTATGCTCATGTCAGGGATCAAGTATATTACAGCTCTTAATTGTAGTTTGTAAGCATAAGTGACAGTGGCAGACGGTGGGTTCAAAACTTGGGGAGGCCAGCACGTGATGAAGGGTTACAAATAAAAACTATTTAAAAATACATATACCGGTACTCACATTACTTGAACAGCAAATTCACTCGACGATCCTTCTTCTTTGCAAAGCCATCGATCAGGTCATTATTCCATGTGGGTCGACTCTGAAGTTTGTGGAGGATCCCCTTTTCAATAGATATACATGCCAATGCTGAGAGCCGTTCTTGAGTCATGGAGTTTCTCAAAAAAGTTTTTACGCGATTCAAACACGAAAAACTCCTTTCCACAGAAGCACTTGTGGAAGGAATTGTGGCTATAAGACAGAAAATTTTAAAGGCATTGGGAAGAATTTCACTTGTTTCACTTTCAATCATCTTCTTTATCAGTTAGCTCAAACTCTTGCCACGGAATGTCTCCTTGTGCAGTGGAGAAAACACAGTTTGAAGCTCAACACGCAATTTCACACTGTCAAAATAAGTTTCATAATTCTGAAATAATGAATCTAGTGCTTCAGTAGGGAAATGCTGACTATAATTGAAAATCGAGTAGTGTCACCTAATTCAAGAAACTTCAGTTTCTCATAATTTTGAAATCTTGATTCCAACTGTGTTAAAATATTGTCCAAAATTTCGAAGTACAGTTGCTTATACTTGTAAGGAGCACATTCTTCCATTAATTCATTTCTTCTTAAAGAAGTCAATGAATCTGACCTGGTAGCAGTTCCAGCAGCCTCCATGAATACACTGTATTGCTGATCACTTCTTAAATTTCTTATGTACAAGACACAATCTGAAATTGCATTGATACACATCCGAATACCATTTGTTTTCTTCTGAAGAATATTAAATAATAACTCAGTTTTATTAAATATTTCTTGGAAAGTCAAGAGAAGAAAAACAAAATTGAAATCACGTAGGTTGTTTATAAATCCTTGTGCTTCCCTTACTGAATTACCATTTGAATCTGGGAAATCTATTATTTCTTTGAAAGCTTCGATTAATTTTACCCTTTTTGTGTGCACTACAGAAATGAGTTTGGTATTAGAATTCCACCTGACATCACTGCTTGTAGGCATACGTTGTTCCACAATTCTGTCGAGAATAGCAGTACGCTTTGAGGACCGATTAAAAAAGGCAGGTATTCCATGAAGTGTCGAGAAAAAAATTTCCACAGACTTAATTTTAGAACAACTCTGTTGTAAAACTAAATTCAATCTGTGTGCAAAACAGTGAGTAAATAAAGCTTGTGGAGCAAGCTCATTAACTTTAGCTTTCAAGCCATTCAACTCACCAGCCATCATAGGTTTGAGCCACTAACTTACTTTGAACATCGTATTTCTAAAGAACATTACACAGTACATTACACAAGCCTTCAGCATTTCTGCTTTCATTAATATCATGAAAACCAAGGAAAAACTCTTGAATATCACCTTCTGTGTCAACTAGCCTAACAGCGATAGAACACTGAGATGTTTCAGTGATGTCAGTCGTCTCGTCAACAATACAGGCAAAGAAAGGGGCCTCATTAATTCTTTTTCCAATGAAATCTTGTATTTCTTCTTCAGTGCACTCAATGAGTTCATTCTGTATTGTTTTCGATACCCCTCTAAAGTATCCCATATTCTCCCAATGTTTTTTTAATGCCACATCCCTACTTAGAACTAGAAGAAATATAGTTTTAAAATTTCCAGGGTTTGGAGAGCATTCCTTTTCATCATGGCCTCTGAACGCGATTTCTTGCGCAGCCAGAGCACACGTGACATCAATTAAAATTTTGTAAATTTCCCTGTTGAGTTTTACTTCTTCATTGTATTTAATTTTTGACAGTCTGTTCTGTTCGCTCAACATTTCCGATATATTAAGGGTTTGTTTACAGAGTCCTTTAAATGCCACGTAACAATTCAAATGGTCTCTACTTGAGCTATGCCTAACTACAGTCCTAGACAAGTTTTTCATGTCACTGTAGTCTTCATATGACCAGACACCTTTGTTATTACTTAAAAGTATACATGGCCAACAAAACAGATTCTCCTTCGTACTGCTACCACACAGCCACTTGTGTTGATCGTACCACGAGGATTTAAATGTTCTGGTCTTACCTTTATCATTTTGAAGAAATGAAAATTTCGGAGTAGGTCTACCTTGCTGTAGTATAATTCTTCTGTCGATTTCATTTCATCGTGAAAAGGGAACCTCCAACAGTGAAATCACAATATCATCACTCACATCCATTACTACAAGCTCATTGCATCAGACTGAAGCGAGGAGCCTAAGCCAAAACCAACTCCTTTCATGGCGTCTTTTTGGTATGAAGCGCGCGAACAAGACAGCTTCCCTATTGGCTAAACAGCTGTTGTCATGGTTACCAGGAGCTGAGTTCTGCTTTGCCTACCTACTCCCAACTATTAGAACGCAAGGTTGCTAGATGTCAGTGTAGTACAGTAACTTCCGTGCTTGTGCTCTGTGTTTTCCACCCCATAGTGCTACCTGCAGCGGTTCCTGTTGCTAGCAGCACGAATTACATGTTCCTCCCTAAGACTAGAAACGCGGTCAGTTTGAATATTGCCATCTCAGCTCATGAGAGCTGGGATAACACATTTTGTGTTGTCTCTGACAAAATATTTAGGGAGGCCAGGCCTCCCTTGCCTCCCCTGAAAATCCGCCGCTGATAAGTGAATAACAAATAAACTGCGAAGAACTATTATTTTGTTAGAATGAGGCATGACAGGTCTAGATTTCAGTCCGGCCCTGCTGTATCCGTCCCTGTGTGGTTCTCAAACTGCTGAAGTGGCCTCAGTCACTAAATGAACACACTGTTCTACTGCTTGTATATGACATAAGAACTTTGAAAATGTCAGTGGCTCATTATCATTGATATGGGCCTTGATATCGTCTCGACAGATCGACTGAGTTAAAAGTCGTTCAGTATTGATGTAGCTCTCATGACATCATTTCATAGTAGTCTGAAGCATTGAAGTTCAGCCTGAGTACCTTAAATTTCCTTACATTCTTGCTGGGTTGTTTGTCTCTGGCCATAAGTATACGAGAAAAAGCTAGTTTCCTGATAGCTGCGCGAAATATGAATTTCTTTCAATCACAGGATTAATAACGATCTTAATATTTTCCAGTAGGTATCTGCTGAACAGAATCATTTTCCAGAGGTGCCGTGGTCCATTCCAACATTCTGATTGCATTTTGATTTCAAACCACACTGGTGCATATACTTTCCCTACACAGGTGGCCAATGCTACCAGATTTTCCAATGGGTCATTGATACTAACATACAAACGAAGTATTCTACTCGCCATTAACATTTGTTCCATCGCATCCTACTGCGACTTTTCTGTTCTGTAATCTTTTCCAGACAAGTAATTAGTGATAGCTTTAAAAATGTGAAGTGAGTTTCCTTATTCAGGAGTTACATGACCTAGATAGCTCGAGTAGGTTCGTGAACCAAAACCCATGTTCTTCCATAGTTACTGGATGCCTTACACTGTAACCAATTTTAATGAAAAATAATTAAAACTCTATGTCTTGTGGTGCCTCGAAATATTCAATTTGAGATGTATTTTTTTAGGGAACGACAGATCATTATGAACACTCAAACACCCAAGTTTATTACAATACAAAAAAAATTTAAAAATAATGAAAGAAGATAATTTTTTATGTCTATTGATGTTAAATTTATTATTTAATATTATACATATATATATATATATATATTTATTTATTTGTGACATTTTAAAAATATAAAGCCATTGTGGCACCTCAAGATATCACACGATCTTCATAAAATTTTCAGGTTGTGTTAGGTATAAAATACAACTTTTGCACACCCAAGCATTTTCGATTTCTAAATAAAGTGAAAAATCATACATTTTTACTCCACTCTAACCTAGTGCACATATATTGACCTCACAACAGAAGCCATCAGCAAAGTATAGGAATGCCACATACGGTTTTGTCGCAACTCAACTCTACAGATGGATGGTATAGCGCATATTTTGAAATTTTAAAGAATTTGAAAATATCAAATTCATTCTTAGATTGCTGGCTGTACAAAAAGGGGTGGTGAACCAGATTTGGCTCGCGGGCCATAGTTTGCTGACCTCTGCATACAGTTTTGGAATGGAATTTACGGAAAGAGGGCACTATGGCCCAGCACTGCGACCTGTTACAATCTGTTGTACTAACTCTCAAACTAGGCACATTCCCAAACCCACATCAGCAGACTATGCTAAGATTCCGAGCAGTCAACCCTCCTCGTCCCTAGGCCAGCTCCCTCCATGCGTTGGCAGCTGGCAGTCGGGGTATGCTATGGAATGACAATGAAATGGAGAAATGGTGATGGAATGTTGTAAATGCCTAAAACTGTATGAGGAAAAACGTGAAAAAAACCTCAACTGCGACCTTATCTATCATAAGCATCACTCTGGAATGAAAAATTCCAGACGTGATTGGGACTCGAACTCGTGATACCTGCGTGACAGGCCAGAGGTCCCACGTATTGGTTAGCTACTTGCTGCTCCAATAGAGATCTCAGGATTTACTACTCATCTAAGAATTTCGATGGTTATCAACATACACATTTTGTCATTGTGTTTCCCATGGTTCCCACTGGCATCTTTTGCCTTTATTTCATTATATTTTTTTGCCGAAATTCTTATATTATTGTGGTACTGGAAAGTTCTTTGTATGTAATACCGACTTCGTTTATTTTCCTTTATTGTCCTGTTCACAAAGGACAACATTAAAAGAGAAAACAAAATTTGTTGTTCTTTTGAGAACTCTTTGTGATTACTTTCCCAAAGTTGGCACCTTTGACTTTACTACACGCTTCTAGGGTGTTCATATTGTGATCTGATAGTCTATAAATTTTAAAAGAATGGAATAACATAATCAACTTCAGTTCACAGCATAGTTCTGAAGCATTCAGAAACAGTTTATGATCATTGATCTATAAGTTAGTAAGATCCTGTATAAAAAATAAAAGTTGAAGACGACATTGACATGTCTTACACAGAAAGACCTTTCCATAGGAAGTATGACGAACTTTGTTTTATTTTAGGTTTACCATACGTCAACATTTATGCGGACAAGTACGCTTTTTGATAATAAAAACCACTGTTCTCATACATTTTTGGAAATTCTCTAATTTATCCGCATTTTCTCATATTGAAGTCTTAAGGTAGGCAGTAACAAGGAATTGTTAAAGAAAATTAAGTCCAGTGATAAATATGCAGAAGTTATATAAATGACGAAGTTGGTGAAAGGAATGTGTCAGAATTTTCACATTTCAGAATATGGTAACTCTACCCAAAACTTGAAATAAAAACTGTGCAATTAATTAAAAACACAGTAACACAGCTTCTTCAAACACACAGAAGAAAATGTAACTTATTCATTTACTTCCATGAAAATAATTCATTATATCACAAAAAACCGTGTAAAAATTAGTTTTTCTACACAAAGTAATTTACATATCCATCACGCAATTTACGCAGGTAACCCTGTCTGCAGTCAAAGCAAATGGATTAAATGGAGGTGCTGATTTACTTTTAATGACAAAATAAATCGTTTGGTGTCGAAGTCTTGTTGCTGTGATGTTGACTGTGTGAAACTCTGCACTTGACTGATAAGTCCTCGGTTATTAGCAAGTCGTGTGTCATTGCAATCAATTGTATGGTTTTTGCTGTTGCTCAGAGTGTCGCAACAGTTGTTATCAGAAAGTTGTTCGTCTGAAATAGCAAGTATAACCATGTGGTCCTCTGGTTGCAGGCGGTGCTGTGCTGTTGCAAGGAGCTGATCATCTGAAAGTTGCCTTAGTGTTTGTGTGAAGTTCTGGGTAATTGCTAATAAGATAGGCTTGTAGACTTCAGTAAAGAGAGCATAGTGTGGTGTGAGTTTTTCTGTTTAGTAATGGCTTGTTTCAGATGGCTACAATCCTGCAACAAGAGGTTTGCCACTCTTCCTCTTACGACTTGCAACAGACGTAGAGTGGGATGATGAGAAGCAATGCTTCGACAGCTTCTGTCGTGAAACTGCCAAGTTTTTTAGCGAACAGTTTGATACAGACGTCTGGGATGATGAAAGTGAAGGCAGTTCATCTCAGGTAGGAATGTTACAGATGCTATCTTACAGCTAGATTTGTAAATTGTCCATCTTGATTACACAACTTTTAACACTGTATCACTTCGGAATATGTATGATAAGAACTTTCTTGTGTTAAATTTTAACGTACCTTGTTAACATGTTTCGACCTATTTTCGGTCATCTTCGGAACTGGTCGTTGTTGGTCTTGGCACCTCTTGTTTCATGTGTGGGTGCGTTCGTAGTGTTCTTTGACTGTACACTACGAACGCACCCACACAGGAAACAAGAGGCGCCAAGACCAACAACGACCAGTTCCAAAGATGACCGAAAATAGGTCGAAACATGTTAACAAGGTACGTTAAAATTTAACACAAGAAAGTTCTTATCATACATATTCTGATGTAAATTGTCATTTGTTGAATAATTTATTGCTAAGGTTTCACTCCCAAGCTTCAGAAGTTCAACATAGACTCTGTGTGTAGTTCTGATAAATAGTAATCTATCTTACACGTACAACGCTTGCTTTGAATCTAAACTTGAAGTCATATTACAGTACATCTTGTAGTAATATCACTGAGTAAAAATGCGTTAATTCGGACCATTTGGGACTGAATGTTGTCTGGAATAACGAATTCCATATTAACGAAATAAAACCAGGTAATTTCGTGAATAAAAGCAATTTTCACAGTCTAATAAATTAATTGACTGGAATACCTTTGTTCATGATACCGAAAGTTATAAATTGTTTTATTATTTTGTTAAAAATCTGTATTTTTTATGGTTTATCACAAATCTCTTAAGTTCATCTAGATGCGTCATGTAGTAGTACCAACTATTTTAGCATTGGAAGCAGAGGCGAAAAGTGACTGTGCTGCTATCTAGCAGCTTGAAATGTTGATACACTCTTTGTGGCGTGCTGAGTAATGTGAGGAAAAGCAGAGAGGTGTACTTTTGATGTCAATAAGAAAATGCAAAGCAACAGTATGATGTGGAATCACTTTGTTAACAACATTTTAAACTAATAACAAGTTACAAAGTTATTGGAATAGAAATGAAATTGCACATTGCTTGTATATTCAAATGTAATTATGATATAGTTGTGCATGCCTTTAGCAGCTACCACACATCACTTATTTTGTTTCCTAGCTCTATGGTTATTCATTTTATTTTTGATGTAACAATTTATTAGCACATTTAAATATTTATCAATGATATATTATCTATGTTACCTGAATCCGTTACTAAACTACATGAAGTTACTTTACTTTATTCATACAAAACACAATTGAAAGTCTTGACGTTTTCGAACCAAATAGATGTGCCTTAGGATGCATAACATAAAAATATGAATTCTTGCACTATCTAAATTATATGGTAGAAGAGTATCGTCTGTCATTTCTGTCTGACATCGGAGAACCACAACCTCCTCAATGCAAAATCTAATACGTTTCTTTGGGACCTTTCAGGTTATTTCACTGTGCTTTGATTTTGAACTATATTTTCGGAAGAAGGAACTGATATATTCAATGAAGGAACAGCTATTATCTTCAGCCTCTTGTTAAAAACAAAGTATTAAAAATTAGCAGGCCTATGGCTGACTTGAAACTTCGGTATACTTTTCCAATTACATCTTATTTTTAATTACCCTTAACTTTTAAAATTATGGTTATTGAAATCTAAAGTGATCTGAATATATCGTTGCTTAAGGTGCAAATGCTCGTATTCCACCAAATGTAAATTCTACAAGAGAATCAAAAAACTGTTTGTATTACCATTAATTGCAGGCTTACGTGGTATTGAAATATTTACTTTTTCGCGGTTAATATTAAAATGTAGTTTACAAGACTTTACAGGTAGATGCTTAGACAAATTCAACGGTACCAAAACTCGATTTCGAAAATTTGGAGGCTTACAAGTATTTGCACCTTAAGCAACGATATTCTGTGGTTTTTGTGCAGATATTTTGTCCCTCTAATTTTAAACGTTTCGTCTAGGAATCTAGGCCCTGTCTTTTACATTTATTTACCCATATGGGCATGACACATCTAAAAGACAAAAGCAAATAAATGTAATATAGTAGAAGCAGTAGTACTGGTAGTAGTAAAATAATAATAATAATAATAATAATAATAATAATAATAATAATAATAATAATAATAGTAATAATCTTATAACAGTAATATTCTACTGGTGTTTACATGACTAGGGCCTAGTCCCTATTTCTATCCTTTGGAAATCTGAAGAAAGATCTAGCATCTTTTGCCAAGCATAGTTACCAGAATACAGAACAAACAATAATTCCACATAACTGATATTGTGTGAAACAGCAATGAGAATAATCCTTACGACACCATGTGTTTGTTGAAGAACAAAACTGACATCCCAGTTCACTGTGCTATGATTACGTCATCTTCCTACCCACAATCCCTGCTACTAGGTAGCACTGACAAGTCATTCGCCACTTTTACTGTGAACTTTCCAGAATTATTATTAGAGAGTATTTGGTAGTACTGTAATATGCAAGAATTTTCCTCATTGTCATTTCGTTTAATAAACACAGTCCAAATGTTATTTAACCTCACTTAACAAGATGCAGTATTTGGGTCTGCGTAAAGATTAATTTTTGGACCTACAGAATATATCTGTTATGGTAACAATGATTGAGGAGAAAAATTCGCTCCTGCGCCAGGGATCGAACCCCGATCCTTGGTTCTACATACCAAGCGCTCTAACCACTGAGCTATGTCGAAGTTCAATTCATAGCACCAGATCATCGAATCTCTCTCCCCTAGTGTGTTTTCCCTTTTTTGGCCTTACTCCATGTTCGACATATGTTGACATATATTAAGTCAACTGCCATTATACAAGGAGCGCACTCAATTGAGTGATTTGATGGCTGGGATTCCACAGTATATGCACTGTTGGGCAAAGAATCAACGTAAAGATTAATTTTAGGTCCTACAGAATGGAGTAAGGTCACAAAAGGAAAAAACACTAGAGGAGAGGGATTCGGTCCAGTGCTGTGGATTGAACTTCGGCATAGCTCAGTGTTTAGAGCACTTGGTACGTAGAACCAAGGACCTAGGTTCGATCCCTGGTACCGGAGCGAATCTTTCTTCTCTAATAAATTACTCATTAATAACACTAGGGAACAAATGAAAACTTTTTTTCTACGGTATAAATATAAATGTGCCACTTTTACTAATTTTGGTGTACTGAATTCAAAAATACGTTTTGTTTTGCCGTACCACGTCAGGTTTTTTGGCAATTTAGCAAAACGTTATTTGCCACAAAATAAAATTGTAAGTTACAATGTGTTCGTTGAAATCATGTAATTATTTTGTGTATCTGATTTGTTAACACGTCCATCTTTTTTTTCTAATTTGTATAACAATAAAAGAAACAATTAAGAATTCATAGAAATATTAGGCCTATATACAAGGAAAACATCTTACTAAACGAAATTATAAGAGCAGAAAGCTTACCTTCAGAATGTATGTTAGACATACTCGATTTCCCTTTTTCTCTTTCCATGGAATCTTAGTGTATGTGAAGTCCTCGGGTATTCTCTGAAAGAGTCATCACGCACAATACTCCAACAGTAATCGGCCATCATATTTACATCCCAACGTCCCTGGTAGCATCACTCTACCTTTTTTAGATCCTGGTGGAACCTTTCACCTTGCTCTTCGCTGAGGGCTCCTAAATTCGCAGGAAAGTACTCTATATGAGCCAATAGAAAGTGAAGCTTTAGGTTCATGTTATAACCGAGCACTTTGAACTTGTCCAACATGTTTCCTACAATTTCTTTGTACCGTGGATCCTTCACGTTACCAAGAAATTTCTTCACGACTTCTTTGAATGCGTTCCATGCACTTTCTTCTGCTTCGTTCATTGTACTGGTGAAATTGTGGTCCATCAAATATTCCCTCCCTGATTTTAGCAGGTGACACTGAAGAAAACTTCGTACATAAGTACTGGATGCAAGGAAGATTTTTGTCTAGTGCCTTGACAAACTGCTTCATAACTCCTATTTTTATATGTAATGGAGCTAGTATAATTTTCTTACGATCAACGAGACTTACAGTGTTAATATTTTTGTCTCCTGGCGTTAGTTGTTTTCTTTCAGGCCAGTATACAATATTGCAATGTTTGTCCCTGGCCCTGCTATCCCACTCACACAGGAAGCACGGAAATTTTGTGTATCCTCCCTGTTGTCCCAATAGTAAACCAACAACCTTCAGGTCACTGCATATTTGCCACTCATGTTCATGATATTTAATTTTTTCAAGAACCAACTTTAATGTTTCATATGATTCCGATAGGACTGTAGAATGTGCAAATGGTATGGATGCTAATTTATTGCCGTTATGAAGCAATACTGCCTTAAGGCTTCTTTTCGAAGAATCAATAAAAAGCCTCCAACTTTTGGGCTCATATACCTCCTTTACCAACTATTTTAGTAGATTTCTCACATCTGTACAATATACCATTCTATCTTCCTGTGTATAGTATTTCCGCAAAAGTTTTTCACGATTCCTGTACCACGAAAATGTAACTCCAGGTGCCAACATGTCCTTCTCAAGTAGCCTAGAGCCTAGTAATTCACTTTTCTTTTTGGTGAGTCGTAATTCCCTTACCAAATCATTCAGCTCGGGTTGGGTAAATTTTTTCTGTGAATTGTGAAATTCGTCTGGATCAGAAGACATCTAATATCAGCATTTGGGGAACTGCTTTCAGATTCGCTGTCACCCAAGTTTGTTGGTGGTGTAGGTACAGGTAAGTCGATCCCATGAAGAACAGATCTCAAAGCTGATTGAAGATTTGGATATTTAATTGATTTCTTGTTTTTCTTGTTGTAACCAGTAACATCACACATACAAAAATAACAGTCATCATAGTGATTCCTCTGCTCACGCCATACCATTAGTATAGCAAATGACATTGCTTTCCATTTTCCTGGACACCGGTAATGCAATCCTTCTACACAACTGTTACACTCACTATGAGGTGCAAATGACTTATCTATGTCACCAACTTTTACTTCGAAGTACGCAAAATATAGCTTCTTTACAAACGAATCTATTTTACGAACTTTTTCATGGAACATATAACACCCACAAATATAGCAAAACTTCTAAGGATTTTGTATACACTGTCTCCTTCGCCAATCCTGATGTACTCGCCATATTCAGTTTTTAAAATCACGCTTTTGCACTACGATTCTAGGAACACCACTGTAACAAAATTGATGTGCTCACAGAAGTAAGCCAACTGCTCAACTGACAAGATTTAAGAACTGTATATTAGGGTTTTCTGTAAACAACAACTTCCTGGCAAAGTTGCGAAAAATGAAGCCTTATCTCACGATTTGGTTTAGAATTATTGTGTTAAATTTTATTTCTTCAGGTGCCTGTCCAGATTAAGCGGTACCCTGTTTAATGAGATCAGCTTCATGAGGTTTTACTGTATTTACATAATACTTTCTCTTATGTTCTATGTAATAAATAAAATGGCTGTCGAGTAGCTCAGTTGCAAGAATAAGTGGCTGTGGACTGGAAGGTCCTGGCTTCGGCAAATACTGTAGATACTAATACCGGAAAGCTGGCTCTCATATGTGCGACATCGACTAACAGTGCTCCAAGCGGAAGGGTTTGAATAAGTTGACGAGAGGATCGGCCGTGCGGGAGGAGATCGAAACATTTCTTGTGTTTCCTGCAGCGGGCTAGATGTAAGAATAGTTGCCTGTCTAAGAAGCTGTTATGGAGTGTAAAGCAGGCGTTGTTTGTGCAGTGTTTTATTGTAAGAATTATACTTGGCAACGAGGAGCGGTGTCTTTTTTCAGATTCCCTCGCGACAGAAATATGTAAGTTTAATCCTTTTGTATACGTACTGTACGGTATTTAATGTTTGGTAGTCTTTCTTGTATTCTCTAATATTTAATTTAAATTACAGAAGGCAGGCAGTAGCCATACAAAAAAGCTGTGAAAAACAGAATTGATGTTATTTCTAACTTGTGATTGTTGTAAGTTAGGCTCTACATGTTTCTACCAGCGTCGTTAACTTCATAAATTTGTCACCAAGTTACTGGTAATACAGTTGATACAAAGCTCATAATTATGTCAAAAATTAATTATAGTGTATATTCCCTCACAGTTGTGCTCAGTGGGTTCAAAAATGCAGTAGGTCAGATCTAGATGAGGTGTTTAAGAAAGGAGGATCTGAACGCTTATACAAGTCTCATCGTATCTGCACCAAGCACTTTCAGCAGTCAGACTTCCGAAACCCGAATCTACATAGTCAAGGGTAAGTGGTCTGTTGTAAAAATAAAAACAAAATAAAAATCATTATAAACTCTTACTTTATTTATACAATATTATATACACATACATAGGCCTATATGTAATATAATTCTTTAGGTTGAAGAAAAATGCTGTTCCTTCCCATTGTCTATCTGCGCCAGGAGAAATAGACAAAACAAAGAGGCGCAGCCCAAAGAAACAGTTCACAGAAAGTGTATCGTTACCAGAGGACACACCGCTTTGTCTGGAACTACCTGAAATAGATTCTAACAAAAGTAAGATACAGTACTACCTGTTCTAATATAACTTATGCATTCTACAAAGTCACAAACATTTAAGTAAGCCCTCATTGTTGTATTTTTATTTTCCTGGCCCTAATATCGTAATTGTTATTTGCTAGCAAATATGATTACAATATAAAATGTTTCGAAATATAATATTGTAAGCCTTATAAAGCACAAAATTTATCTTGTTACAGATAACTTGGAGAATGCTAGAACTCCTAAAAGAGAAAAAATTTCGTCTGAGAAAAAAATACAATTTCTAACAAACTAAGGAATGCACAGAAAATTATGTCAAAACAAAGGAAACTCATTCAAACCCTAAGAGCTGACGTACAAAAATTGAAAAAATCTCATTCATCTTTAGAATGTGTTCAATCACGGTAGAAGATTCATTTCTTAAATCTCAGTTGAAGCTAAGAAAAAGAAAACCTATGGGAAGGCGATATACAGAGTACGACAAAAATTTCGCACTGGCATTGCATTATGCTTCACCGAATGCATATCGATACTTGAGGAAGACTTTCTGTCTGCCGACTATTCGCTCCTTACGTAATTGGCTGCAACAATTGGGTGTTGGTCCAGGTTTCAATGAGACAATAATACAACTTCTTAAGATAAAATCGAGAAGTCTGACACCAGCTCAGAGAGTTGTTTCCATTGTACTCGACGAGATATCTTTGAAACAAAGTTTCTCTTATGATGCAAAATCCGATTTATTCGATGGCTTTCTAGAATTTGGACCGTACGAGAGTCAAAATCAAACAAAAAGTGAAGAATTGAAACCCGCAAATCAGGCTTTAGTATTTATGATTAGGGGCTTGCAAACCAACTACAAGCAGATAATAGGATATTTCCTATCTTATAATTCCACGCCCGGTGATGTTCTAAAGGATCTTCTTTCCGAAGCCATCCGCGAGGTTAGGAAATGTGGCTATTTTCCTAAAGTAGTCGTTAGTGACCAGGCAGCCAGTAATATTAGAATGAGGAATTTATTGGGATGCGAGGTTGATAAGCCATTTATTGAAATAGATGGAGAAATTGTGTACTTCTTCCATGACACACCACATCTCCTAAAGTCAGTACGAAACAACTTTAAGCGGCACGACCTTTCGTACAAAGATGAAGTATACAAGTGGCAACATGTTGTTGAACTGTATAATTAGGATAAAGATATGAATCCTCGATTATGCCCAAAATTGAGACAAAAACATATAGAACTTCCACCTTTCTTGCCCATGAGGGTTTGTCTGGCTGCACAGGTCCTAAGTCATTCAGTCAGCAAGGCCATAAAAACTCATGTGTCGTTTCAGTCACTACCTGAAGAAGCTCTTCAAACAGCTGAGTTTATAGAGCTAGTGGATCGTGGATTTGACTGTTTTAATTCATCAATCATGAACGATGCTAAATCCTCACGCAGGGCTTTACAAACTACTTCTTGTCATTGGACGACTCTACAAGAACTGGAAAGTCTGTTCTCAAAACTGAAAATTCTGAACGAAAAAAAGACAAACCCTCCTTGCTTTAAGGGTTGGATACAAAATATAATAGCGCTACGTCACTTGTGGAAAGATCTGGAACAAAATTTTAACTTTCGGTTCCTGCTTACAAGACGTATAACACAAGACTGTATTGAAAATATTTTCTCTGTCGTGCGTTCTAAGGGTGGTAATAACATTACCCCTGACAGCTGTAAATTCAAGTCCGCCGTCAGAGGAATTATGAGCTGCCAGCTCTTAACACCTTCAGAGAAAGGCAACTGTGAAATTGAAGTCAGTGATTTTTTAGTTACGAAGAAGGAGATTGAAGAAAGTTCATTTAGAATCTGCAGTGATTATCCAGCAGCAGAAAACAGTTTTGTAGAAACCGCTGAACGTGAAGAGGACAATCTTGATCAGTGTATGATTCCAGATAATGCACTAACATATGTGACAGGGTGGGCTTGTAGCAGAATACCACATGAGACATGCAAACTGGAACTAGCTGGTTTCAAATCTGAAAACTTGACAGGCATTTATCAGCATATTGCAAATAAAAAGTATGACAGTGCTAATTTTCTAATTCCCACAAGTTATTCAGTTTCTTTATCTAAAATTATTCGATCAACATTTCACACGCACTTCAGAAAAATTCTTTTATCAAGCAGACAGGGTGTAAAAACCAAGTTAATGGCCCTTATTTTTTAACAAATAGATCAAACTAATTCAGTATGTAAAGATTGTAAACATGTTTTCGTCAATAAGTTCCTTAACGTCATGATCAATTGTTTTGTAAAAAATGAATGTGACAGAAAAAATTGTACAACAGTGACTGGAAAAAAGAACAGAAAGGCTAAAAATGTAATGCATCAGTAACCTGGAGAATAGAGAGCTAATGGGACAATTAAGCAGTATGTACTGTAGCTTTAATGTTGTTTTTCACCAATGTGATATCTCTTTTAAAACATCTTATACTATTATTATTAGTATCATAATGTTCGTTCAATAGTTATGACAATTAAATTAACGAGAATGTAAATCTGACCGTTCTGTAATGATTTCTTTAGCTCTCATGTAATACTATATAGGCCTACCACAATTCCTCCCAACCCCTCCTAGATATATACGCAATCAAATACTGTAGAGACCTTCGTACGGTGTTTGAAGCAATACATATTGGAAGCATTGTTCAAACCAAGCCGCTAGACAGCACTAGTGTTCTCGTGTCGCTGCCCGACACCATGTTAATCGCGTTGCTTTCCGGTATTAGCTCTCTACAGTATTTGGCTTCAGTCCCAGATGGTGGCAGGATATTTCTTGTTGCGAAACTTCCAGATAAGGAATGTATTTCGAAGAATTTTTTTGTATTTAGAGCGATTTTGTTATTGTAATTCATGGTATTATGATTGGACTCATGCATGTTGCATTCCTTCAGCTGGCACTAACTCACCAGTATTTCACTTCTCTTGTGGCCATAGTAATTTCCAATATTTATTATTTATTTATTTAATCTGAGAGGATTAAGGCCAGAAGGCGCCTTCTCTTCCATCCTACCAGATAGCACATATAAATACAAAAAATAAATACAAACATTGATGAAAATAATACAGAATAAATTAAAGTCCTATGGAGGGTCAGCGGGTGAAAAGAACAGTATAGAGGTCTCATCGAGCTAATACAAGAAAAAAAGAAAGAAAAACAGAGATAGCAATAATGATAGTGGTAACTCATAATAATAATAATAATAATAATAATAATAATAATAATAATAATAATAATAATAATAATAATAAATAAATTACATATTAATTGCCAATTTTACAACAGCATAGTTACAATATTTACTATATGTCATGGGTTAAGCTGAAGTTGCGCAACCTGACAGGTGTTCAACAAGCAATTCCATGAACTAGAATGTGATTTTTTAATTTAAATTTGAATTTTGATATTGTCCGACAGTCTCTGACATGGCCAGGGAGAGAATTCCAGAGGCGTGGAATAGATATGCTGAAAGATGATTAGTAGAAGGATGTTCTGTGCAGAGGAATAAAGAGAAGGTACATGTTCTGGGTTCGAGGTAGTCTATGGGCAAGATCAGTATTTAGATTCGTGAATAGAGAGACGCAATAATCGAAGTGGGGCATCACTAAAGTTTGGATCAGGTTCTTTTAAGGCTGAGAGGTAAAACGTTGGTTAAGTTTCTGAGGGAATGAATTATGGAAAAAGTTTTCTTACATATGTAGGGGCTTTGCTTGAGATCATTAATGTTTGAGATGTACTGTACACTGTTGAGAAGTGAATAGAAATTTTAATTGGCTAGTAACATTCTCAGTGCTGTCTCTCCAATATGGTGACCGGAACTCCAATGTGGAAGAGGACAGTACGGTAGGAAAAAGAGGACACTGGAAAAAAAATGAAGACCAGCCTAATGGAAGTAATGGCGAAATGGATATAACAAACTAATATCATTTAGCAATTTAAAAATATAATAAGAGTAGTAATGGTACATCTTGATTACACAACTTTTAACACTGTATCACTTCAGAACTCTGAGTTCTGAAGATGACCGAAAATAGGTCGAAACATATTAATAAGGTACGTTAAAATTTAACACAAGAAAGTTCTTATCATACATATTCCGAAGTAGTAATGGAATGAATTTAAGAATTTTGGACACTTTAATGAATATTAAAAAACGAAAAGGTATCAGTCCAAGTTCATTGATACTATTCTGAGGCCAATTTTGTGGTACGATACCACTAACTGTGAAGGAGAGATAACTGCAATATCTGTAGCCCTTCAAGAACTTTTAAGACTTCCACTGAACAAATTCATGAAAGTAGAAATTTTCTCTGATTCCAAAGCAGCAGTACAAGCAATATGTTCAAGTAACTCGAAGAAATCATCACAAATAAAGGAAGCATATAAGATGATAGCTCAACTTCAAAAACTTCACAAAACAGTATATTTGGAATGGATTCCAGCACATTGTGAAATTGCAGGGAATGAACTGGCCGACATGCTTGCAAGGAAAGGAACAACAATATTACAAACCTAAAGAAGTCAATTTTCCATTTTCATCAATAAAATGGGTAATAAAATAAAAACTCTAACAGTACTCGCAAGAATTGCAAAAACATGCTGCAGACAAGAAATGAAACATCCTTCTCTCCAACCCAGGTGCAGTTCCTTAAGGACCAAGAAAAACACCAGTAGCAGCTTTTAGATTGCTTACAGGCCATGATTGTTTAGCGAACCACCTCTACAAAATAGGAATTCTGACTTCACCATCCTGCATTCTATGCAACACTCAAACTGATATGAATGAACAATATCTGAAAACCTGCAGCACACTGTCTGGAGAGAAAGATCTAACTCAGAAACACGCTAACAGCTTCATTGCCAGATGCCAGGCATTAAACAACAACAACAACATATTTTATGTCGTAAAGGTTAAGGGGTTAGGTACAGCTTACAGCAGTAAAATTTTTGGAAATAGTTTATTTTTTTCCTCCATTACTGTATCTTGTGCAATAATGAAAATTGGTATGTGTAAAACACAGTCCTGCTATATGAAAAAAAAAAAATTTACGATTTAAAAAAAATAATTTATATTCTTTTTTTTTTTTTTCAAAATTCAAAATGGTGACAGTTTACTGTGCAATGATGAACCGTTTCCCTCATAACTCATAAACTTGTTAAATTTTTCATGTTCTCTTTCTTTTATTTTATTGCTAAAACTCGTGTTTACAATATCATGCTCTTTCAACTTACTTACTTACTGGTTTTTAAGGAACCCGGAGGTTCATTGCCGCCCTCACATAAGCCCGCCATAGGTCCCTATCCTGAGCAAGATCAATCCAGTCTTTATCATCATATCCCACCTTCCTCAAATCCATTTTAATATTATCTTCCCATCTACGTCTTGGCCTCCCCAAAGGTCTTTTTCCTCCGGCCTCCAACTAACACTCTATATGCATTTTTGGATTTGCCCATACGTGCTACATGCCCTGCCCATCTCAAACGTCTGGATTTAATGTTCCTAATTATGTCAGTTGAATACAATGCGTGCAGTTCTGTGTTGTGTAACTTTCTCCATTCTCCTGTAACTTCATCCCTCTTAGCCCAAATATTTTCCTAAGCACTTTATTCTCAAACACCTTTAACCTATGTTCCTCTCTCAAAGTGAGAGTCCAAGTTTTACAACCATAAAGAACAACCGGTAATATAACTGTTTTATAAATTCTACCTTTCAGATTTTTTGACAGCAGATTGGATGCTCTTTCAACTACATTCCTTAAATAATATATATATTTTTTATTTTGTGTTAGAAGAAAATACCGATATTTAACCATTTTTTAAAATGAATTTATTTTTTATCTATCAAAGGTAGAGAAGTGATCTTGCATCATATTGCAGATATGGCATGCATAAATACACACAAAAAATTTCAACACATAATGTTGGATAGTTTCTGAGTTATGTGGGAAAGCTTCATCACTGCACAGTGAACTGAAGTTTGAAAAAAAGAAAAGTGTAAATAATTTTTTTTAAATCGTAACAATATTTTTTTCATATAGCAGAAGGACAGTGTTTTACACGTACTAATTTTTATTATTGTACAAGATACAGTAATGGAGGAAAAAAAAAATTGAATATTTCCAAAATTTTACTGCTGTAAGCTGTATCTAACCCCTTAAATCGAATGCCCTAATTCCGAAAATATTACTAGTTTTTGTATATCACAACATACACAATTCTGTATTTAACACAAAATTGAGAGTTCGCCTCTTTAGTATCAGAATTGCTGCATGTCCGCTTGTAGCATGGAATGTTAAATTGTGTAACCATGACAAATCATTTGACATCATGTTTTACTACTGACTGTCTCTGTTTTCTGGTTGTCATGTTTTTTAATTGAGGGTAGGTTCTTCCTGCAACTATCTCACATCCATTTCTGGTCATCAGATGTCCAAGCAATAAAGACACCACAGAGGCGATAAAAATTCTTTTCTCTTATGGAACAGCAGGAACCTAAGTCTTTCATGCTCAGTACAGCTTATATCTCGTGTCGGTGACTATGTTTTAAATGTGTGTTGTGTTATGAATTTTGTATGTGAAAAAAATGGCAAGTTTGAGTGATACATCTTCCCCCCTCCTCCCCCCATATATTAGGCCCGTCATTTCTCCAGATGCACCTAAGCCTTAGGCTTATTGTGCTATCTATGTTATTTTATAGTGGTTCATTAACTCTTTATCCTTAATTAAGGTATACGGTCCGGTTATGGAAGTCTGTTCTAGGGATTCTTTCCCAAAGATTAAATATCTTCTCTGAGCAAAAGCGTCAGAGGAGCAGATAATGTGCTGGGCTGTTTGTCTCCTTCCCACAAAATGTACAGTCCAGTTGTTCTCAAACATACCCATTCTGTTAAGATACTTTTTCACAGGAGCAGTGGCAGCTCATGAAGAATGAAATTGAAGGGTTCAGAGCCGTAGTGGGCCAAGCACCATTCATTAAAAATGGAGATAGCAAGGGTTAAAGTTAAGTGAATACCATAGTTTAATGAAGATTGACATATCATTTAGTTTTAAAGTGTATTCTTTATATTACTTGCTATATGTTTCCATTGAATTATGGTAATAACTTCATTTTAACCCTTGTTTTCTACGGTTTTAGTAAATGGTGCTTGGCCCACTATGGTTCTGAACCCTTCAATTGGAGGGTCGCATAATATTGGGTTATAAAAAAGCACATAAACGAAGAAAACCCCATGCAACATACTGTATAAACAGAAAACAACACAAAAATATCCTAATACACATACCTGAAAACTTAATGATTGTATATCAGATAAACTCGCCTTTCTTTAGCTGTAGGAAATTCTTCAATAACCTTCTTGTTGAATTCAGAAATGTCACGAATCACTTTCTTCTCCAGAGAGAGCACAGCTAATGCATTCAGTCTTTCATTTCCCATTGAACTTCTTAAAAATGCTTAAATACGATTAAGAGTTGAAAAACAACGCTCACTTTCGACTGTTATTCTTTTGCAGCAATTCTGTCTGCATGTGTTAAATGTTTCGATTGTAAATACAGTGAAACCTGCTTTTTCAGTCACTTCATTTAAACGGCCACCTGGCCAAAAAGCCAATTTTCTTTGGAACCAATCCATAAAATCAATAGAAATTTTCTCCTTATTTAGCGGCCGCTTCATGCCCCGGCCAGCAGTTGGGGTCTATTTGGATTGGAATCTGACTATAACAGTCACTGTCCAACAAAAAATCTTTTCACGGATACTGTCTGACCTATTTTTTCAGTGGTAAGAGGACAGGAGGAGACAATGGCTAAGTGTACAACAGTACACCCTCCATATCTTGGGGTTAGTTGGTTACTGTTTTATGACTCTTTTGTCACTCTTCACTCCGAGCCTACACAGCTATAAATTCTTACTCATTTTTATTTAAAGGATTGAAACACGGACTTTTTCTTCGAAAATGTCATACTATGTTTTAAGTCAGTAGTTAAACATTCGAATTTTTTTATTCTTTATTTTTTCTGCTCTTTCTATCTTTCTCTATTTGGACCAGCTTTTACGAATGTTTCTTCTTTTCATTCAGTTGATTCAGAGGAACTGTGAAGTTAGTTTGAGAGAGAAATCATGTCTAACAATAAATGTTGAGTGGTGTTAAGTTTAGAGGTGAGACGAAAAATGGTTGAAAAAGTGAGAAGGGAACATCTGCTAGAAAAATTGCAGAAATATTCAAATGTGGAAGGACAGACGGTATAATTAAGAATAAATATGAAATATTAAAAGAGTGGGAGGAAAATAAGCTTGGTAGCCAAAAAAGGAAGAGAGAATCTGTGTTTAGTAATGTGAATGATTTTGTTTATGTATGGTTCAAGTGTGTGAGGGCGAAGAAATTGCCAGTAAGTGGGCCTATGATTCAAGAGAAAGCTCTTGAAATTGCCAAAGAACTCAATGTAAGCAATTCTGTTGCTAGTAATGGTGGTTAGAGTGCTTTAGAAAACGGCATATTGCATTTCGTTCTGTGTCTGGTGAAGGAGGTGACATTGCAACCAATGTTATTGAAGAATGGAAAAAAATAGACTGCCTTAATTCTTGCGGAATATGAACTCAGAGACATTTACAATGTTGACGAAACAGTTTTTTTTTTTTTCAGGGCCCTCCCTAACAAAACTTTAAGTTTTAAGAAAAAAGAGTGTAAAGGGGGGAAGTTGGCAAAAGACAGAATAAACCTGCTGTTTTGTTGTAATGCTGCAGGAGAAAAAGAACCACTCTTAATGATAGGGAAATCATTGAAACCGAGATGTTTGAAAAATGTTGACATGGGCTTATTGGGGGTGAAGTGGACTGCCAACAATAAAGCTTGGATGACATCATCATTGTTTGAGAATTAGCTATGCGATTTCAATTCCAAGATTAAATGACAAAATCGCAATGTGATCCGTGAAATTGGTGTTTCTTCGTCCAAATAGGCTACCACATCACACCTCCAGCTCCTTGATCAAGGTGTTATTCAGTTATTTAAACTGAGGTACCGAAAGCGAGTTTTGAAAAGGCTAGTTGCAAGGATGGAAGAGGCTGACATTAATATGCACGATTGTTGTACGCACACTATACTAAAAAGTCAATGAAATTCAGTATTTTCATGCTGATTCATAAAAACCGCAACCTTAATCAAGTGGCCACTTGATAAAACGGCCATTTTACAAGGTAACTTCAGATGACCGCTTTAGACATGTTTCACTGTACTTAATTCCATTCACTATAAAACACTAATCATACAATATAAAATCGCAAGTTATACACATGGAACTCATTTAAAAACCAAAAAAAAATTATATATGAACTACACTTCTTAACGTTACTGACCAGCAATTTCCTAATGTAATATATTTATTTTTATATTGTAAATTAAAGCTGGTACACGCAGTGCTGCACAGACCAAACATACGAACTCAACTAATCCCTTTTCCAGTTACAAACTTTGTCTCAATTGAAGTGAGACAGTTTATCACCCTCCTGATCAACAAGGTGTAAATTTTCATCCTCCAACCAATGTCAACCATCTCGCCTGCAGCCAGTCACTACCCCTGCATCCACTTCAAGGATGAATATATTTTTCTGACAACATGCCCAACAGTTAAATAACAGGAGGGCATCTCTATTATACTGGCGGCGCAGATGCTGGGTGCTAGCACTCCTGACCACTGAATCTCTATAAAAGGATAGCCTTCCTGACCACTGAATCTCTACAAAAAGTGTGCTATTAGATTAAAGCAAAGTAGAAAGTAACTTGAAAAGAAAATCTTATCAAGTAAGGAAATTCTGATTTAGTAACATTAAATACAAAACATTTACTTCTAAATGAATGGCAGGACATGAAGGGAGGGCGCATGACCCTGTGCCCTTTTGTGAAGGGCGGTGGTACGATCATCCACTCCTCCTCTTTATCTTTCTTATATTGGCTGCTTTCGCCAGGTGGAGGGCACATTGGAAGGATTGGATGTGCGCAGTGGGAGACTTTTAGAAATGAATAGTGTGGATTTGTAAAACAAATATAATTAACAATAATAATTAACAATATACATAAATGGAAAATGAAATAACAATAATATGAAATAGGTGAATGAAAGTAGAACAAACTAATCTGAAATGGTATCCCCAGAATATGTAAATCATGAAAGTATCACAAGGCTGGGGCCAACACACTTATAAGTGATGAAACAATCTAATATGGCCGTCTCTCGACAATCAGTAACTAATCTATTAAGCATATGTTCATGAACCACTCTCTAAATATATATATATATATATATATATATATATATATATATATATACATTAACTATCTGAGTATGAATCTGAACACAACACCCAGCCAGCACATTAACTTAATACATGATCCATTCGACCATAGATACCACTCAGTCTGACTAATCAAACTAAAAATACATGTACACTCAATAAGAGAGAAACTCTACCCAGCATAAGGCATTACATAACTGATCACTATACATTACCCATAGCAGATATTGCTCACATAACCTGTGCCATTGCACTAACACAAATCTCTGCACTTTACAAAATGAATACCCAATGGAGAGAGAGAGGGATGGAGACAGATACACGTAATAAGTAACTGACGATAATTCCAATCTCAACGACCATTTAAATAGCAATAAACTCGACGCATATGATAACGAAATAGCGGCAAGAGAAAGCAACAATCAAAATGGAGCAGGGAAACACTAAAACCATATATGAGACCGTAATCGCTGCCTTATCACTTAACCCGTCTCGGAACATGAACTCACATATCAAATGATATCTCCTTACATAATTCCCAATACAATTTACCTCAAACACATGTATCTCACAAATATGTTACTCAAAGCAAATACAAAACTTGCCCCCAAGACGTATCACTAGCAAGCGATGTTTCAAATTACGATCCACTAAAATCCCAAACACACACGACGCAATTTAACTACTCCACTGATCTATCTCCAGCACGTACAAAACCCGAATCACCATACTACTAAAATGCTAAGTCTTGTGAAATGTTTATGTCGCGTACGAGAGCCTAAGCCTTGTTAAGTGTATCTGCCGTGTACCGGAACCCTAGTGTCGCTCCGTGTATCTCCGTTAAAACAGGTAAACTCTCTCCCCCTCTATCCTCGCGAGACGTAATGAACCGGCCAATAGGGTTATTTGGAAAGAAATGAAGGGATTGATAGCGCTATCTATACTGTGACCTCTGAGAGCGCTCTGACAGATGAAGTGACGTACTAGATGAACGGCCGTGGTAGTAGGCACGGCTCACTTTCAAAGAAGCCTTGCCTGCACAGGATCATGACCTTTAGAAAAACTATGGTTCCTTTCAGCTGAAATCTGTTACAATGAAGTAATATTTCAGCTCTTTCTTTTGCATGGTGTGATAATGAATAAAATTGTTTCTCATGTTTGATTGCTGATGTCTTGTTCCAGATTTTATGGTGTTGAATCTTGAACCACTTTTTAGTCGCCTTTCTAACAGAGCACCTGGGTATTCCGAGAGCAGGCTGTGGTCCAATACATTTTGTAACTATCTCTTGTCTTGCAAGTTCGTCAGCATTTTCATTTCCCACAATGCACTGGTACCCAGATGAGTTTAATCTCATTGTGTTCTGCCAAGGTCGAGAGAGAGTATATCGAGGCAGTTAAGAACCAATCTTGAAGTAACAATATGGCTACTAAGAGCCATAATGGCAGACTACTTTTAGTTCTGCCCCTTCTCAAAAGTTCCCAAGTCTGCCAACCTCCTGGATGAGCCAGTCTCTTCTGTTTGCATTAGCACAGGTTATCCATAGGATTCCCTGCGCGGAGTTCAAGAATTGTGCTGGTGTTCCTTGTACAGGTGTGGCATCTACTGCCGCAGTAAGTTTTGCCTGAATTAGTTCGGCCTGCTCCTGATTCAGCTTGGTATCAGAGTGGCGTTGGCAAACAACTGCTGTCTTGATGTCTGCTCCACAGTGGTGCTTCTGTATTTATTTGAATGTTGTTTTACAGAAGTAGGATTGCTAGACATTGTGGCCTCTTAGATCCACCACTGGTCCTGCTACCTTTTTTCCTTCCCGTTCCCTCATTTTCCTCTCCCTGAGGAGTTTTTCCTTTGAGCTTCTGAGAGCCTCTTGGACTGCAGTCTCTTCTTCTCAATGTCTGCAGTCAAAGACCCAACAGTCTGCTCAGAGGAAATTTGCACTGCCATGTCCGCCAAAGCGACTCCTTGAGCAGTTTGAATTGTTTTGAATGATATTTTTTATTACTTGTATCTGTTTTGGTTCCATGAGTACGGGAGATTTAAATAGCTCACACTGGCAGAGCCTCCTTACCAGTACAAGGCTAAATACTCCAAGAGGTCACCTGTTTCTCGGAGGCCCCGTTAATGGCACATCTCTAATGTACCATGCACCCCATGAGCACGGAAATGGGGAGTTGGTCTGCATGCTCTTATTTGTTATTCAGAGACAGGCCTGACTGGATCTAGTGTTTTCATACTTTTCCTATTACAGGTCCTTGTCTATCCATCAGCTGCCGACACGTCCGGTACCTGCTCAAGATCGAGCCTTTAGTGGTTTGTGGATAATTTAATATCTCGCCAGGCCCCCCCCCCCCGAGCCCCAGAGAGTAGTACATCTGAAAGAAAAATCAGATTTTTGTTACATATGTGGGTATTTTATGTGATAAAGCAGCAGGAAAGAAACATTACCTGAGTGGTCAAGAGTTTGTATCTGGCCTATTTTAAAATGAAATTAGGAGATCAGGACTGAAATTTTGCTTCACGTATTGTGTGTAAAATTTGCTCAGAAAATCTAAGACAATGGCACAGTGTGGTTCATTCAGTGGCGGTTCCTCAGGGGAGGGAAGGGAGGAACGTCCTCCTCACATTTTCTTCTTTTGAAAGTAAATACCAAATTAAATATGTGCCTTGAAATTTGAGGAAGATTCGATAATTTTTAAGTTCACAGCTATAAGAAAAACTCGGTTGATCGAGTTTTAAATGACGCGTGCTCATATGCTGTAGAAAGCTATGAGAAAGATGCGAGATTTTCTGTGTGGAGGAAAGGCACTCCATTCCTCCTCTACTGCAGTTAACACACATAGACAACAGCACACTAGCGGCCAGAGAAAGAAGCAGAGTTTTAAAGCAAGTAAATGAACGGAGAGGGAGGAGATACTCCTCTAAATCAGCGCATGGGCGGGAAATAGAAACCGATTGGTCATGCAGCAAGCTCACTACCTCTGCCACCTAACGATGTTGTATTCAACCAGACTAACACATCTTGGAGGAGGCACAATAAAAACAGTTTTAACGCAACGCTATGAAAGACACCATGTAAACTATTTTTTAATTATAAGTCAAAAATATTATTCATTGCACTTTATATAGGCTACTATTCATGGTTTGAAACTTTCAAGGATATTTGAAAGTTAAAGTTGGGTTTATGTAAAACAAAGAGGAAGTAGTTCTACGTAGTTGGCCTCTGAAATTCACTTCTATTCATTGTTTACTAGACAGGGCAACAGCCAAGTTGTCAGTTTTGTACAAATATATTTGAAATTGAAAGTAGGTACTCCAAACTACATCATTTTTAACATAAAAAATTAATCGGCCACCGGCAGCTTTGAACAATAATGATAGTATGACTTTACAAGGACTGACATTCTTCAAAAGCTTGTGATACTGAACTTGTAAAATGTACATGTGGCAACACAGACCACGTGGGTGGGTGCAGTATTCTTGCTTTCCTCAGATTATTTCCCATTCCCATTTCCATTTCCGTAAAACGGTTCCGGTTACAAGTTAGTAGCTAGTTTCTTCCAACACGTGTGATGCTGTAGTGTGCTCGAAAAATGCTACGAGGTTGTGAATTTCCTTGTAATTGTTAATTTGCGCAATTATTCAACAATGAAAGGAAGTGAAAACATAATATATTTTGGACAATTTAGGAAACTCAGTTTACAAGAACAGATTATTGCTATACAAAAGGGAAGGCCAACCCCAACACTACCTGGTCTTACATGTATGCATGTAGGCTAATTTGTAGCATGTTTCATTCAAGAACGTGTCATTTCGTGCTGTTAACTTCTTTCCTCCTCTTAAGAAATATGCAGGAGCCGCCACTGGGTTCATTCATCTATACCAGGGTCGATTGGATGTCTCCATAATGGCTGACTACTATTGGTAGTCAGAATCACAACTGCTTGCCAACTCAGCATTCTTTTTCAATGAAGTGGAGGAAAAATAGTTTTCCCAAGATACAGGTTTACTTGAAATTTTGTTATTCATTTTAAACTAATTGTATGTGAAGTTTTATCATATTCTGTAATGTTTTGCTCATTTAAAGTGTACTTAAAATTTAGAAATTGCTAAAAATTTAAATATTTTTCCACATGGCGAAAGACTTTACATGATATGAAAACATGGAAAGCAGATTTCAATTCAGCACACTTAAAATTAGGTTTAGAGACCTGTTCTATCCTCTGCCACAAAACAAAAGTTCAATTTTCCAAGTCTGTGTATTCCTTGTAAGAGTTTAAGTTTTCAATAGATATTATAAAATTCAAAATTTGTAATTTTCTTTGTTGTTGCCAAGAATGTAGACTAAGCATTTCCAGGGTGCACCAGCTAGGAGGTAGGCCTGCATTGCATCCCAATCAATTAATCAGGCTTTTCGGCCTGGCTCAATAGAAATAAAAGACTGCCAAGATATGCTAAAAGAACTTGCAGCAAACAATAAAAGAGTTGCTCTACAGTGGATACCTGGTCACTGTTCAATCTATGGAAATGATCAAGCAGACTCCTTGGCTAAGAAGGGAACTCTGCTCCCACTAACCTACTCAAAACCAGTGTCATTCCAGTCTGTGAAAATAGCTGTAAAAGAGCAATTCAGGAACATCTGAGAAGCACAGGAAAGAGTCAGTTCTGGAATATCAACTCACCCAAGAAAAAGTGCAGTCGCACTCTTTCATCTAACAACAGGGCATCAGTTACTGGCTAAAAACTTTTTCCGTTTTGGGATAATGCCGACATCGTTCTGCAAATTGTGTAACTCTAATACAGAGATGGACCGACATCACCTTCCATTATGTCTTGGTCTACAATCACTCACAGAAGCGGAATGCTATAGGGAAGCCAGGAAGAAGATATGTTCACTTGTTTACTTTGTGGGTTACCAGTAATGATTCTATAATCATTTTACCAGCCATTAGATAAATAAATATAAATATTTATAAAAATCCTTGGCAGGAGTATTCCTTAAAAGTATGTTTTACCAGCAATAAACACTTCACAGATTATATTTATATTAATGGAAGTGTTTTGGAAAGAGTTAAATAATTTAAATATCTTGGCTACAAATTATCTTTCTTTGCATATTTACACATTCATGACAACATATAATAAATCAATGGACATCATAAATAGAATCATAAAAACATCTCTAGTTCTGTGACATACCCGCACTTGTCTGTATAAAACCTTAGCACCACCAGTCCTTTGCTGTGGACGTGAAGCATGGGCTCTAAGGAAATGTGACGCAAGTAGAATCACTGCTAGTGAAATGAGATTCATGCGCCCAACAGCTGGCTATACTAAATGGAATCATAAAAGAGATTAAGACATCATGAAGAATGAAGAACTTGAACTCTATACTAGCAGACATATGTTACTATCAAGATAACTGGCGTCAGCATGTGAGATATATGTCTATAACTAGAATCCCTCGTGCAATCCTGCATTACCAACCTAGAGGCAGGAGATCAACTGGATGTCCAATGAAGAGATGGGCTGAAAACTTTTGTGGATTGTAACAGTCCTTCTTGGACTATAACCTGTATGGCTGATGATGATGATGATGATGATGAAGACGACGACGACGAGGATGATGATGATGATGATGATGACGACGACAGATTATATTGTCAGTAATAATGCTGATATTGAAAAGAAGTGTAACTATTGTTACGGCACCATTACAAACTACAAAAGCGTCAGTACAGAATACACTCGCATTTGGATGATTAATGATGATGTGTTCAGGGAACAAAAAGAAGGACTTTTTTCGAAATAATAAATTTGTTTGTGGATAGAAGAATGAGACGTAAAAATGAGGGCATGTCCACGAAAAAGAGGATGTGTAGTCATCTTAATCTCCATGCAGTAGGTTTGAAGACATTTTAAAATCGGATCAATGTAGATTGCTTTCCCAGACTATCATTTAAAATGATAGTGAATGACTATAAAATAATTTGATAGTCTTCATTTGTTAATGTCTGTCACTATTGGACATGGTCTGCTAGGGTTATCAGGTTCCCAAAATGAATCGAGTCTTGAGGTGTGCTGTTTATTGCTAGAAAATTACACATAATTTGAGATAAACCGATACACAAACATTCATATTATTGCCGTAGTTTTGTACATATACAGTATATCTAAAAACACTCACATTGAATTACTAATTATCAGCTTATTTTAATGTAATTTTATTATTTAGGATTTAGATTAGAAAACAATTGAAATGACTTTGTGCTACTAAATTATCCAGTAAAATTACTGATTTCCTGGGAAAAGTATACATTTTTGTAAGCTGAATTTATCGCACAGTACAAAGTATATTACGATTCTTGATTTTTTTAGCTAGCAAGGTTTAATCTATGTTAATTGCTTCAAAAATGAATGACAACTATGATTACAATTTAAGATAACTTGGACATCAGCTTTCTTGAGATCTGGGGCACATCTGTTCCTTTTATCCTTTACTTATTTTTCATAGCAGAAAATGCCCTTTCATATAGGCATTCGAACTGAGATAGATAATAGGATACCAACATTAACATGTGTGCGACTTCACATAAATTGACTTTGGTAAAGAAATTGACCAATTTTGTATTTACACTTTCATTATGTTGAGTGGTTTCTGTTTCAATTGTATCTTCCTTATATTCAGAAAATTTCTCATAAAAATTATCTATAGTAGAACCCCTTTTTAACGAACCTCTGAGGGTTTACTTTTTTTCCCTTAAATAGGGGGTTTTCCTTAAAAGGGGGTTTGCATAAAATGGGAAGGAAAGCTGAGACAGTGATCAGCAATGCATGCTCTTTGTGCAAGAGCACTTTCTGGTGCACCCGAGCAGTTTGCAAGAGCGATCCAAAGACTTTGAGGGATAGATAGACTGCTGTGACTAAGCACTCTGTCACCACTCCTTCACAATGAGGCTACATGCTCTATTCTGTACCGAGTGAAAATGCTATTTGCGTTTTATATTTATTAACCTTTCTTGGTTATAGAAATAAAACAGTAGCATGGAATCTGAAGTTTGTGTTTTAATGAATTGAGAAACAGTTAAGGCATGTAATTACTAATCTTTATTGCAGATATTAACTGGTGTGATGCCAATAAACTTAGCATCAACTCTAATAAGACTGTAGATATTAAATTTTCTTTTAACAGAAATATTACTGACTTGTCTTCCTCAGTTAAATTCCTAGGCATTCACCTCGAAGCCAGTCTGGGCTGGAGTACACACATAGAATATCTTGTTAATAAAATTAATAAAGGAATTTTCATGTTACGAATCCTCAGACAAACATTATGTTATAATTCTTTACTTACAGTTTATTATGCCCATATTTACGTCACTTAAGTTACGGGACACTTTTGTGGGGCAACCATACAGTAGCGTGCAAATTATTCCGAACACAACATATTTTTACATTTTCTGTCATTGTTGGCCTCACAGCTGCTCACACCGCTTTAATTGACATCTGTAGTACGTGTAATTCCATTGTTGAAGGTCTGTCGTTATTATTTTTTTTATAATATGTGACATTTTGCCTGTCGTTTTGTACTTATAAGCATTTCAGTTGTGTTGAAGACTTAATACTGCAATCCTGTGTACATTCTGTCGTCTTCACAAAGGATACAACTCCACAAAAACGGTCTAAAATTATAACATTAGCAGAGCATTCTTCTATGACACAAAGGCAAATTGCTGCAGAATGTCACATTGGTTTGGCTACTGTTAATTCGATCATAAAACGATACAGGGAGACTGGATCCATCACACCCCAGAAAAAAAGGAAACTGTGGCCAGAAAAGGAAGACTTCACCTGCATATGATCGTTTAATTGTCAGGAAAAGTAAATTAAATCCTAAACTAACTGCTGTCGACTTAACCCGCGAGTTAATGGCTACCACTGGGGCAGATATTCACGTCACAACAGTGCGGCGTAGGCTTTTGGAAGCTGGACGAAGGACTCGTAAGCCTATTAAGAAGTAACTGCTAACCCCTGTTATGTGCAAAAAACGCTTAATGTGGGCAAAATTACATCAATACTGGACAGTGAATGACTGGAAGAATGTACTTTTTTCCGATGAGTCTCATTTCGAGGTCCACGGCCGCCGTGTTTCTTATGTACGGAAAGGATCTTAAAAAGTAACAGCAGCTCATCTCCAACAAGCACCCCCCTAAAGTAATGTTTTGGGGTTGTTTTACACATGAAGGGCCTGGAGCATTAATACCTATCAAGGGAATGATGAATTCTGACAAATATATTCACTTATTGGAAACGAGAATCATACCCCAACTTTTAAAATCATTTCCGGATGGCAGAGGTGTGTTCCAACAAGACCTGGCACCATGCCATACGTCTCGAAAAACTACAGAATTCTTCAACAAGAAGAATATTCAGGTACTCCTCTGACCAGGCAACTCACCCGACATCAACCCCATTGAGAACTTGTGGTCAATTTGCAAAAGAAGAATGCAAAAAATGGATTGTTCTACAAAGGAGAAAATGATTTCTGCCCTCATTGGTGTATGGTTTCGCGATGAAGAAATGAAGAATATTTGTGGGAAATTAGTGGAATCCATGCCAAATCGTCTCAGAGCTGTTATTAGTAACAAGGGAGGCCACATAGATTATGTCGTAGATCCTTTTTTTATCCCGTTTGAGTGTTTTTGCATAAGTAATTACATTGTTCAGATTAATTTGCACGCTACTGTACTTCGGTTTTTAAGTTGTTTATCCTTCAAAAGAGAGCAGTGAGAATTATTTGTGGTGTCTCTTCTAGAACTCACTGTAAACCACTTTTTGTACAACTAGGAATACTTACGTTGCCGTCAATGTTTATTCTCGATTGCTTCTGTATGTTAAGCATAATGTGAATAATTATAATTATTCTACCCGTTCCAGACTTGACATATACTTCACCAAGTACAAATATAGTGCTACAAGCAATAGTTTTATTTCCATATCTTATAAACTTTATAATTCTTTACCATTGCATATAAGAAACATGTCATATTTTACTTTCAGAAGGATGGTGAGAAGGACATTGATGGCAAATCCAATCTAAGTGTCAATGATTTTAGCAATATTACGATTTAGATACTATTTGTTTTAACCTCATGTAATTGACAAATCTGTACATTTTAACCTGATTTTATACTATTTCTTTTAAAACTTTTAACCTGTTTTTGTGATTATTTGATGATTGTATATTTATTTTTGATTTTATTTTTACATTTATTCATATTGTAGTAGCCATGTATTATATATATCTACTCTGACGTTGTCTATGGCTGTAAATCACTGAATGACATTAAATTCATCTATCTATCTATCTATCTATCTATCTATCTATCTATCTATCTATCTATCTATCTATCTGTCTGTCTGTCTGTCTGTCTGTCTGTCTGTCTGTCTGTCTGTCTGTCTGTCTGTCTGTCTGTCTGTCTGTCTGTCTGTCTGTCTGTCTGTCTGTCTGTCTGTGGTATAATTTTAATTGCGTCACATGACTTACACAGTCCTATTACCTAGAGTATACTCATACTAAATAATTTTCCATTGAATGTTGAAAATGCTGTTTATAAGCTTTCATAGAGTTTCTCTACAACCAAATGTTCAGTACAGTATGAATTCTGGAAATTTTACCTGTGCTTTTTCTATTTAAGATCTAGGTTTAATCCTTACAAACAATTTAAATTCTGAAAACCAAATTATGAGATCATAGATGAAGTATATGGACAATCAGGATTTATTTTTCATAATTCAAGAACTATTTTAAGGATGAACATGTTTTAAAATTATTTTATAACGGTTAAATATATAGAAAATTTGAATATGCTTCAATTATGTTGTCACTTTTATATAAAAATAATTATTAATTACCGTATATAGAAAGAAATTCAGAAGTGTTTCCTTTGATATGTGCATTTTAAGAAAATGAATATGGTAGTAATTTTTTTTAGTAGGTTATTTTATGACGCTTTATCAACATCTCAGGTTATTTAGCATCTGAATGAGATTAAGGTGATAATGCTGGTGAAATGAGTCCGAGGTCCAACACCGAAAGTTACCCAGCATTTCTTCATATTGGGTTGAGGGAAAACCCCGGAAAAAATCTCAACTAGGTAACTTGCCCCGACCGGGAATCAAACCCGGGGCACCTGGTTTCGCGGCTAGACGTGCTAACCGTTACTCCACAAGTGTGAACTGGTAGTAATTAATAACAATTCTTACTCATATAATGCATTATTAAGGGAATTTCATTATGTAGGCCTAACTTCAATAACCTGCTGGTAGAAGATTGTTGGCGCAACAATTACTCTTATAAAAATTGTTAATAGTGCAATTATTACGAGTAAGGAACTATTACATCTTTTTAATTTTAATGCAGTGAAAATAAATTGAAGAAATATACAATTACTCTATATTGCCATTTTTAATCAACAATATTGGTATTAAAATGCTCACATTTAATTAAAGTGTTTAACGTATTTTTAATTCTCTATTAATCTTCTGGATTTTGGCTTATTATTACAACGTCCTCTATTGCTTTATGAACTTTTGTGCACGCCATTTGTTTAAAATTTCTGATTTTAGATAGGTATAATATTTCTCTTCATTCTCAGACTTAATGAGTTTATGCATTTTGTTTTGCATTATACAGCACAATTATGTATAGTGAGATTTATTCCTGTTGTTTGGCAAAATAAATAAATATAATTTTACAGTGCTTAATCTGTTATAGTAACCTTCATAGAGGTTACGTTCGTTCACTTCGTGTGTTACCCTGATTACATGGTACACGAAAGCTACTGCATGTACTAGCCTTTAAAGTAAATTCTAAAGGGTTAAAATCAAGTGAATGATCATTCAGACTCTCAAGTACGCCAATTTCTGCAGCCTGTGCATTATAAATCTATAATATTGCTATGTCCCTCCTTCAAACCAGTTTCAAGTTATCGCATGACAAGTGTCTGCTTCTATCCCTCCAATATCTTTGGGATCTTGCACACGGCTGGCTTGCTTGCTCATGGGCACACTTACTGCCTTGAAAGAGCACCTGAGTTGATGAACACTGGGCTAAAATAACTAATACTAACATGTTGTTATATGAATAATTTCGAGGGAAAAATTGTTCCCTCGAAATTATTCAGATCAACTTTACAGGGAGTTATACTTGAAAGCTTGATTTGCATGTTGTTATATACCAAACATTAGGCCTATAATTATTATTTACAATAAATTTCAATGCAGTATTTTCTAACTCTTCAAATGGTAAGATGCTTTTCCATTTGGTTGAACCTGAACAACACTGAAACTCGGCATTGAAAATTTCTTGTCTCTTCTTCATTATTCCCCATAATGAAGTAGTTGGCAAACCATGCTTTTCCCATATCTGATAGTGATATTTGAGGATTAGCCTCGACATTCTTTATTATTTTCACTTTCTGTTCTATAGTTAGAGACCACAGTTTTTCTCATTAATTTCGAAAAGAAATCATGACAAAAATATTATATTTCGCGTTTTATCGCTAATTAGTTGTAAGATTATCGCAATAATTTCGTATAACTTGGAAAGTAAATTTTACGTGAAAAATAACGCTACATTATGTATTATAATTGAAAAATTGTTTGGGATCACAATAGTCTCTTTATGAGTGCCATAAATATCTTCGGTGCATTGCTTTCCGTAGTACGAGGCATGTTACAAATTCCAGCCTTGACGGCAGATGACGTCACAAGCAGTGGTGGAGGATTATGGTGGCCAGTACCTTCCATTCTATTTTCCTTGTGTGGGACCCTGGGGAGATACATTGTTTGCGTATTTTTGTTTGTGGATGTGGAACATGGACTTTAATTGGATTGTGTATACTCGGCCTGGCAGTATCTGAAGTAGAATAGAAGGCTGGGTTATATGAAAGTGCTGTGTAAGCAAGGAGAATCGAATGCTATTAAGTTATAATACAAGTATTTTTATTGTAATTCTTTGCTGGTTATTCATTAATTGTTAGGTTTTGTTAATTAAATTATTTTTTATGGTGAATAATGAATGATTTTACCGTAATGTACCATACCTCTTTTTTTTTTAAATGGGACATGAGATCTAAGCAGCCGAGCTTGGAACTACAGCGCTATGTTGCCAATATGGACTTCCACGCTCTCAGCTTATAGAAGCTAGCTAGATGGCTGATGTTAAAACATTAATTGACGATTGCCGGGAAGGTAAAAAAAAATACAAAAATCGACAGAGAATCGAAGATGAAACGTATCAATGCTAACATTGTGCTATTAAGCACTTGCCATGTGGGAACTGTAGTTTGGCAACTCAACCGTTGTTACCATAGCAACAGGCCTATCACGCAATATGACATTCAGAGGTTTTTCTGATCGCAATGCTTCTGTCATGTCCCATCTTAAAAAAAAAACAGGTATAATGAGATAACTCAAACCTCATTATACAAAAGATGCATTGACCTATAACGGGCAGAGCTACACACATCACAATTGTACATAATAAAAAGCTGGCAAAGAAAATATACATTTTGATTTGAAGTAAATTGCTGTTGGGTGTTCTTGTTTTAAATAAACACCAATAAGATCTTTTTACTAACATTATTGTATTTTGTATGCATTATTGTTAAATAAATTAACTCATAGATACATGTCAAGAAGCTCTGTTTCGGCAAGAGGGTACTGAAAACACGCATTTTCATGAAAACCTCGAAATAGAGTATTTTGCTGCATCACAATACTTAACTTTGCCTTCATGTAATGGGAAATTAAAAACCTGCATCTGTTTGATAGTACTAAGCAGTGATATTTATTTTGTCTTCAGAATGAGAATAAAGACCTGAAGTGGGTAGTGGAGCACATCATATATCCAGCCCTGCGTCAGAACTTCCTGCCTCCGAGTTGGTTTGCTGAAGATGCCACAGTTCTGCAGATTGCGAATCTGCCAGTGCTCTACAAGGTGTTTGAACGATGTTGAGTTTTTGTTACAATGTTTTGAACAATTGCTGAACATATTTTCATAATAAAAACTGTGTAAATTGTGTAGTTCATCTTTACTTACCATATACACATTATTATTATTATTATTATTATTATTATTATTATAATATAATTTTTCTCTGTTCTATCCATCCTTCATCATTCACATTTAGGTTAGGTTATGGGGGGGGGGGGTTTAAGGAGTCTTGAAAGCCTCCTGCACGTCAGCCTAAAAGGCTTATTGTGCGTCCTCATTGGAAGGGTTTCTAGCATTGTCTTCAAAAATCTGTTCCTTGGACTAACCATACACAATGTTTCTGAAGTGTTGCCCAATTGTAATTTTATCTTTCTGGTATGCTTAGGGCTGCGGAGGCAGTACATTTTTATGACTCGATTTGAATTGCTTCTAATTGCGACTGCAACCCTGATTTTATTCATAATTGCGTTTTTACACATAATTGCTTTTTAAAGATCATATTTCTTGAGAAAATGGTATTTTGCTTTGCAGTTCATTCATTCATTTATTATATTCCATAGATCTTACATGAGCATTGAAGCTTTAAGATGTGGAACAAGTCAAAATTTTACAAAATTACAATTACAATTTTTACAATATTTTACAATTTTTACAGTTTTACAATTTAGTAATTTTCTACAATGATGAGGTGAGGTCCGAGGATTCGCCAAACGATTACCCGGCATTTGCCTTTTGGTTGGGGAAACCCTTAGAAAAACCCAATCAGGTAATTAAATCAAAGGGGTGAAACGAAATGATGCCGAGGACTCACCATAGACCATCCGGCTTCAGTCCCACATTTGGGGAAAACCTCGGAAGAAACCATTCAATGAGACCAAAGGGGGATCCAACCCAAGCCCGAACGCAGTTCCAGATCAGCAGCCCAGCGAGTCTGCCGACTGAGCTACATCAATGGCTCTTCTAAAAATATACAATACATAGCCAATCAGATTATTAAATTTACGAACGCAAACGATCATTCATCAGTTGAGCTACAGTAGAACCTCTATTATCCGCGGTAATGAAGGGGATGAACTGAACGGTTGATCGAAAAAATCGGATAATCCGTACCTTGAAAGATTTTGTAATTTCGTCCATGGTCTTGTATTTAACTCGCTAGGTAGTGGATCACAAGTTCACTAATTTAAGTCTGGTTGTCAATGACAGGTTTTTAAGCGGCAAAGAAGTCCTTTGTAATAACTGTCTCAGGAAAGATAGAAATAAAGGAGGTCTCATGTTGTAGATTGACATAGTTTTTTTTACATATTATTTTTTTTATTAAATCGCGCAGTTGTAGCTCCAAACTCTTATTCTGATGCGAGATGAGCTACAGTTTCTCTTTTTCAAACCATTCAATTATTTCCATTTTTTTTTTCGATACTTAGGATATATTAAAATGGATTTGAGGGAGATGGGATATGATGGTAGGAACTGAATTAATCTTGCTCAGGATAGGGACCAATGGCGGGCTAATGTGAGGGCAGCAATGACGCCAGGTTCCTTAAAAGCCGTAAGTAAGTAAGTAAGCACAACACATTTTCTGTTGACTTCCGTGGAAGACATTTTATATACAATTTATATTATAGAATGGCAATTCGAATAGTAGACAAGGCTGTGCAACTATAAAGACTTGTAATAACACCCTCTAGCAAAAACATATGTAGAACCTACTAATATGATGTACAAAACAGTACTTCATACAAAAAAAAAAAAAAAAGAGTGAGGAAATAAACAGTCGGATAATGCGCCAATCGGTTAATAGGGTGACGGATAATCGGGGTTCTACTGTATATGTATAATACAAAACAAGTAAGTTAATTAAATTTAAGGCATAAACAATTCAATCAGTTGTGATATACAGAAATTGATAATACATATGCAAACTACTTCAAATTACAAACACAAACAATTTATCAATAGAGCTATACAGATTACTATTCAATTTAAAGCATATACAATTCATCGGCCAAACATATACAATGCAAAGTAAGCAGATTAATTCAATTTAGAAGCATACTTTCATTAAGCTATACAAATTTGTGCAATTAATATCAACTAGATTAATTCAATTTATAATCATAAACAATTCATCAGTTGACTATACAGATTACTATACAATTTACAGCATATACAATTCATCAATTGAGCTATACAGACTACCATTCAATTTACAGCATATACAATTCATCAGTAGAGCTATACAGACTAGTATTCATTTTAAAAGCATATACAATTCATCAGCCAAACTATACAAACATATACAATCAAATTAGTTCAATTTACAAACTTATTTTTGTTAAGCTATACAAAATAGTACAATTCAGATGAAGTAGATTAATTCAATTTATAAGCTTAAAAAATTCATCAGTTGACCTATACAGTATACTATTCAATTTACAGCAATACAATTCATTAGTTATGCTAAACAGATTAAGTCAATAGAAAACATATTTTAGTTGGGCTATATAAAATAGTACATGTCATTTTAAGTAGAATAATTCAATTCACAAGCATAAACAATTCATCAGTTGTGTAGAAGGTATGAGTATGTAGAAATTTGGTTAATTCTTTTCTAAACCTTTTCTCATGGTTCTTCAAATCTTTAAGATAATTAGGCAGTGCATTGAAGATTGTTATACATGAATAGCGAACTCCTTTTTTAAAACAGCTTAGACTAACAGAGGGTAGATGAAGATCTGATATATGTCTTGTATTAAAATGATGAATGTCTTCATTAGTACTGAATTTATCTTGGTTCTTAATATACGGCATCATTAGGGAAAGAATGTATTCACAAGGTAAGGTCAAGATTTCTAAATTTCGGAAAATATTTTTACATGATGTCCTTTTATGCACACCAGCCATTATTCTTATAGCTTTCTTTTGTAAAACAAAAACGTGTTTAGCTTCAGACGAGTTACCCCAGAATATTAATCCATATTTCATTACAGAGTGAAAATATGCAAAGTATGACATTTTAAGTAAGTTTATATCACCAATAGTAGATAAGGATCTTAATGCATAACAGGCAGAGCTCAATTTACAAGTAATACATTCTATATGCATTTTCCAGTTCAAGTGATTATCCAATTCTAAACCAAACTTTGTGCTTATAGATTCTTTGAGATGAGTTCCATTTAATCGAATACTGTAGGAAACCTGAGCACTATTGTGTGTAGTAAATTTGACTGCACTGGTTTTATCAACATTAAGTGCTAGTTTTTTGCATGGAACCATTCATTCATTAGAAGCGTAGCACTGTATTAGAAGTGTTTATAAAATGATAGTATTGTTTGCTTGAAATAATTACACTTGTATCATCTGTAAATAAAATTACATGAGATATCGATGGTCCCAAGGAAGAACATTGTAACTGACAAAATGAACTTTTTCAGTAGAATTAAAAACAACTTCGGATGGCTGTGAAAAATCAGGGTTTTTCATTAGGCCTTTTTTCTTTGCATTACCATTATTGAAATTGATGTCTTACTCCATTGTAGTGATTACACTTTCTCTGAAATCATACCTTATATGCGTATTGTTACTTACAATATTAAAAAGTTAACATAAATTCCCGGTAAGAATATTGTATGTGACATACAATGCTATTGCTCGTGAAAGAAGGAGCGATAATGTCACAGTTTACACTTAATAGAATTGTAACTACAAACAGGAATGTACATAAATATTTACAAAAAGTGTAGTAATTTGTTTTACAATGCCACTGAATTTAATGTTATTCATCACTGCCGTGCTAAATGCCAGGAATATGGGGTGTATTTCGTCACAGTGATAGCAGATCGGTTTGTGCCATTTAAGTTAATCCATAGGGTCGATGAATAATTTACTTTGGGAGATAGGAGTGAATACTGTTCGTCTATTTTTTTTCTTCCTTCAGTTAAAGAACACATGAAATAAAGCAGATTCAATCCTCACGATGTGTGTCCTTTTTTCCGGGAATTTATCCTGAACAAACTTATTATAATACTATTGTCAAATACAATGTGTTAGTAACTGCAAACTCGCACCTCAGTCTTGACATTTTATTTTGAAGCTCAGTTAGCTCAGTAATAGTTTTAAGTTATAATTAAATAAATTCTTATAAATGAGTTCTATACTTTTAAAATTATTTTTAGATGAAAAAGGTGAATCTTTAACTTCTTCTTCACCACCTGAAATTTCCAGAGTACGCGGTGCTGTAATTTGTTTTACAGTGCCACTGAATTTAATGTTATTGATCACTGCCGTGATAAATGCCAGGAATGCCAGGAATATGGGGTGTATTTCGTCACAGTGATAGCAGATCGATGAATAATTTACTTTGGGAGATGGATAGTGGATCAATGTAATCATATTTTAGATTTATATCCTTCTAAGTCCTGAGTCTGACTTTGCATTGTATGTCAATGCTACTGTATGTTCTTGTTCATCAGAAGTATTTTGCACCGTCGTGCAACAAGGAGAGATAGCATACCCGCTAGCAGCTACGAGAGCACTATAGTGCACTGCGTTTTCTGCGGGTAAGAGAGGCTAGCCCCAGCATGCTCTGTGCTGACTACCCCTGCTGCAGAACTTCAACTTCCGACGACCAAGAGTCGTCTCATTCTTTTTAAACGGAACTGTACATCACTAAACTATAAAAAATGAAGTCTGAAAAGAGAATCAAAAGATGAAGCACGTGGTAACGGTTACTTCTAATGTAGGTATATACTTAAAATTGACTACTTCTTACGTCTCAAACAGCAACAACAAAACCTCCAAAATAATTTGAAAGAAGTTATTACCCTACTTCTTTCTTCCAGTCTCCGATTCTCCTCCGTTTTCCTCTTCTGCTGCAGAGCTGGCTGATGATGACGTATAATCGTCATAGTGTATAACCATTAATTCTGAAAAAAGCAAAATGAACTTGATCTTTAAGCATGTGTCATTGCACTCACTGGCTTTCATTGGATATCATATTACCTTTTAAACTCGAAATGTATAAAAAATGATGTAAAACTTAGTTTCTATATTTTATTGCAATAATGGAATGTATTTGTAAAAAAAAGAATCCCTCGTAAGGTTACATTTTTTTTCACGTGTAGCTTGAGAGCACCCAAGCACTACCCACGACAAGGTCATGCGATCCCCAATAATAAACATACATTATCAATGAATCAGTCTTTTTAATGTATCCAGCTGTTTGCTGACAACATTAAGTCCACTGTAGTCTATTCAGTTTTTGTTTTTCATGAGAAATGAGGGGTATTTTGATCGGTGTTCATTATAGATGCCTATTGCTAGTAGCTAGAGTTTGGGTGTAGTCATTACAGTACTGCAGGGCTGTGTTTTCTTGCAACTGGTACTAATGATTTTAATTTACTTCTTTTGTGGTTTATGGCTGGACAGTATACTGGGTGTTCATTTCAAAGTGTGTCATGACGTCACTGTTGTGAGTCAGCGATTTGAAGCGAGTTTCAGCTTTTATGTCAGAGAAGTTGCCTATTATTCAAGGCGTTCAGTCTGAACTTGAGAACGTGTACGGTATAACTTGAATGTCGTAGCAACAGATGGCAGTCTGTAAAGTCTGTGTGCTACCATAACCTCTTTCGAACTGTGTTTTGCGCGGGCAAGTCGTACGCAGGGTATTTGTTATCATCGATTGCGTACGGCAACATTCCACAACACAAATCAAATGCTCCGTGCCATGTTGACCGTCGAAGTTAATATCAACAAATACGTAAGTAATCGTCTTAACCCTCTCCCCATATCCCGACAGTAAGAAAAAAACTCACTTCAGTACGTGTTTCCAAACAGTTCACATTCTTGCCACTACTGGCGTTACCGTACGTATTGGTAAGTAATCTTCAGAATGAACGCCGTACTTTGCTAGGCAACTTCTCTCGCATTTAGGTAATACGCCTCTGCGGAAGTGTAGGAAGATTGAATTCTCTAGGCTCATCGGATAGCCACATGACGACATACAGCGAGCCATGACACATTTTGAACTGAACACCCAGTAGAAGAATGTGTTCCAGATCTTCATGATTATTACATCACAGATAGATAGGAGTATCAGAAAGGTGAAATCGGTGAAATTGTGTGACAATGTGACCTGTGTCACAGTCGGTTGTTTTGAAATTGAAAAATCTTTTATTAAGGAACTGTTAGAACAATCTCGGCTATACGATGACGTCATAGATGAGTTTGACAAACAAAAAGGGGAAATCGTTCTGCAGTTTAAATGAAAGATGGGTAGGTAAATTATTTTCTGAATATTTGTTTTATTTAGTTACTGCTTCCCTACTTTAAAATCTTACTACAGCCAATGATGTAAACAATTACTGTACCTCGATGGTTTGTGTGGACGCCCACGTCATCACCATCACTCTGGGCTCCACGTACAAATTGAGCTCGCTGTTCTGTATGGGTGCGTCCGTCTCGTTCCTCTCTTCTGTTTCGGGATCAGCTAAAAAGAAATATTATTCTCAGTTGAAATCGTTATCACAGTAATTGCTGGCTAATGAACAGCATAAATAAGGCATATTAAGTAATATATTACTTTAATGTACCGAAGTACATATGATATTTCCATGCAGATATTCTGCGTCATCATACGATGAAAGAGTAATGGAACAGAGAAAAATTCTCTCCGGCGCCGGGACTTGAACTCGGGTTTTCAGCTCTACATGCTGATGCTTTATCCACTAAGCCACACCGGATACAACTCCTACGCCGGTTAGAATCGTCTCAGATTAAGCTCCAACTCTTGGGTTCCCTCTAGTGGCCGCCCTCTGCACTACGTCATAGATGTCTATGAACGCAGGACCTAAGTCCACACATGTGCTGAGGTGCACTCGATATGAGTGACTAGTTGGCCGGGATCCGACGGAACAAGCGCCGTCTTAAATCACGAAGTGATTTACGCATATCATATATATTACTTTAATGTACCGAAGTACATATGATATTTCCATGCAGATATTCTGCGTCATCATACGATGAAAGAGTAATGGAACGGAGAAAAATTCTCTCCGGCGCCGGGACTTGAACCCGGGTTTTCAGCTCTACGTGCTGATGCTTTATCCACTAAGCCACACCGGATATGAAATTAGAAATGTAATTTCGAATTGCCACTGTCATACGCAAGGAAGTTCAAATGGGTATTCTATCTAGCTTTGCTGTTAAAACAAATTCATTCATTCATTCAGTGTTCTGCCAAAGGCCAGATCTTTCACTGCAAACCCAATTTTCTCCAATTTGTCATATTTTCTGCCTTCCTCTTTGTCTCCTGTTATGATCCATATATCTTAATGTCGTTTATCATCTGACATCTTCTTCTGCCCTAAACTTTTCTCCCATTCACCACTTCTTCCACTGCACCCTTCACTAGCCAGTTTCTTCTCAGACAGTGACCCAATCAATTCCTTTTTATTTTCCTGATCAGTTTTAGCATCATTCTTTCTTCACTCACTCTTTCCAACACAGTTTCATTTCTTATTCTGTCTGTCCACTTCTCACATTCCATTCTTCTCCATATCTACATTTCAATTGCTTCTATTCGCTTCTCTTCACTTCGTCGTAACGTCCACGTTTCTGCCCCTTACAATGCCACATTTCGTATAAAGCACTTCACTAATCTCTCCCTTAGTTCTTTTTTCAGAGGTCCGCAGAAGATGTTCCTTTTACTATTAAAAGCTTCCTTGGCCATTACTATCCTTTTGACTTCCTGCAGCAGCTCATGTTACTGCTTATAGTACATCCCCAGTATTTGAAGCTATCCACTTGCTCTGTTGTCTCATTTAGATTTCGCGTGTTTACCTTCTATATTTTTCTTCCTATGACCATGATCTTCTGCTTATTTGCATTTATCTTCATCCCATATTGCTCACAGCTATCATTTAGCTCCACTAGCATATCCCTTTGCATCATCTCCTCTTCAGCTAACAACGCCATTTCATCAGCAGATCTTATGTACTTTATTCTTATTCCTCCTACTATCATCCCTCCCATTTTCTGAAATCTGTTATTCACTAAATTCTTCAAATAGATGTTGAACAGAATAGGTGATAAAGGGCATCTTTGATGTACTCCTCTCCCAATTTCACTTTCTTCTGACAATTTATATGTATGTATATACGTTATCTCACAGGTGTGAAAATATGCAACTGCATTTTCTACCGCTAACCTTTGTAACTTTACTTCAAGGTCGAGCCTAATAATAACCCATACGAACTGGGCAACAAGAAAATTTTATTATTCCACGTTGTTGGAGAAAAAAAGAACTCGGATGAGGCTCGAACTCTCTCCCATCCGCATGATAGACGTCGTCTGAGCTACTGAGACGAAAGGCCACTCTTCTGAAACTGAAACACCATTGACTTCTGAAGCATTCTACAATAAATGGAAGAAACATAATGCGTATGTGGAAATTGCAATAATTAGTGGCAACATTTGAACTGATAACAAAGAAAATATTTTTGGAACAGTTACATTGTTGCAGTACTCAGAAGCAATCTCCTCCAACATGAAGAACCTGCCTCCACACCTCAGGGAGACGACGGATGCCATCCACAGCGCCTTCTTGTACTAATCTTCGAACAGACTGCTCTACTGCTGCTATAATTGCCTGTCTGGTTCTAAAGCGAACTCCTCTAAGTGGTAATTTGATTATCGCAAAAAGCTCTAAGTCACATGATCTCATATCTAGGGAGTATGGAGGATGCTCTGACAGAATTTTTCCAGTTCCATCTGCGAAAATAATTAACCACGGGGGCAGCAAGCATCATCATGTAGCACATTAGGATGATACTAATTCAGGAGATTTGGACGTTTACGGCGTACAGCTGGTCGTAAATGGTAACTATAATAACCATTCACATGATTTCCCGCAGGAATTGAATGAGTGATAAGGACACCATCAAAATCATAAGCAACAATGAACATGACTTTAAGTAGAACCTGTTCTTGCCGATACTTCTTGGCCATGGGGAACCATTGTGCTGCCACTCATTTGATTGTCTCTTCAATTTTGGTTGGTTTTATCGAACCCAGATTTCATCTAAAGTTATGATACGTTGAAGGAAACGTGCGCCTTTACGTCCAAAGCATTCTAAGTGCAATCTTGCTGTTCCCATTCTCTGCCATATGTTTTCCTCTTTAAGATTTTCCTCATCTTCAACTTCCTAAGTATGTGAAAAATCGTACCAGGAGCAATAAATTTCAACTTCTCTTGCTAGTTCAATACATGTCCTACAACTGTGTTCTTCCAGCAGTGCTATTACAGCGTTCACATGCACATCATGGATAAATACATAATAGGATCCGAAACTGCGGTCAGCACCATCTGGCGGTGGGGGGCTGAAATAAGATGATCAGCGCCCAACGTCGTAGCTGGTGAACATTAGAACTACGTGCTGGGTACATTACTCAGAGTTCTCTATCCGTTCGAGATATTGCTCGAAGAGACAAGATGGCAGACACGCAGACAGAAACTTGCTAATAAGTGAACATAAAGTGATACTACGTGTGTATAACCAGTGCATGTTAAACAGTGATGTTTATGGACGTTGTAAAAATAGTGTTGTTGAATGTATTATAAAGTAATAGTAATATAATAAATTGAACTATCTAAGTAGTTCTTGCAGACTTTTCCATTGCGCTGTACAATAAATACCCAATGAATACAATCCCAATTATCTAACCTTTTGCTTTATTTTTTGTCTCTGTCTGGTTATATTTTGACTGGGTAGTGTAAAATAGATAGTCTCTTTCATCTTCCTGTTGGCTCCGGTAAGAATTTTCAGTAGAAGATGGTGTGAGGAATAAAAATGTAAATGTTTTATTTTAAATTGTTTTAGTTTTGAATATCGATGAGGGTGGGAGGGAATACTTTCTGCACAGTTGAACATTTTCGTCACCAGGCGCGCTGCTAAAAGCATGGAGTAATTAGTTACTCTTTTCGCTACTTGGTGCGCTGCTAGATGTAATAATGCCCCTCCTCCCAACAGGTGGCAGCAAGATCAATTTCTACAACAGCGCCTCTAGTATGTGTTACGGGAAACTCAGTAAGGTTCGCATCCTATTATATAGTCATCCATGTGCAGATCGTCACTTGCCGATTGCGGTCTGCCAGCTCCACGTGTTTGATGAACATTTTCCCTTCCGTTGCGTAATGCATATATGATAAATAAGTATTATAAACATTATATTATGTCTTACGTCACACAGTGGTCGGAAGGCATCTGTTTGACGCGAAAAAATAACAGGATGAAACTATATCGTTCGGTGTTTTTAGGCATGGTGAACCCAAAAGTGGCATTCTTTTTAGCATTGGCACACGTCATGTCTGTGTATTTTGAGGATACACTTGGGTGAAATTTAAATTTTCTAAACCGTTTGAAGTGATTTTTAAAAATTTGTACACATATCAGGCTGCCTATGAATAACTTCTATACAAAATTTAATCTTATTTGGTTCAACATTATATGAATTGTTAAATGTTTTTTTTTTAGTTTAAATTGTACCGTGTTTCGAAAAATCACCTTTTCTCCCGCAATAATAAGATTTTTTCCCCTAAAATTCGTTCCATAGGCCTATTCTTTTTTTTTCAGATTAATCCCTTTTAATTAAATGTTTGCTGAAACAACTCATTGATGCGGCCTATCTTCATGAAAATTTATGCAGATGTTCTCTGAAATGCAATTATACAAAATGATAAAATATAGATTAAAAAAAAACTTAATACATTTTTATCTTATTTTGTACGAAAACAAAAACAACACAAGATCACATCTTCATTCAAGAAATTAAACTATAACATCGCATACAGAACACAAAAGAATCTACAAAAGCATCTCAATACACAAACAACTAAATACAACATAAGAGGTGTATACAAACTCGCATGTAATAGCTGCAACAACCTCTACATCGGGCAGACACGTTACAAAGAACACATCAATCACAACCATTACCAAATCACATACCAATTTTACATACCCAAAACGCCTCACAAACACCAACCACACCTACAGTAACATAGACATGGAAATTCTGCATATCCAACCGAAAAACCAGAAACTAAACATACAAGAAAAATACGAAATACCATATATAGGTACACAAAAACACACCCACAATTATAAATCCTCAACAAACAACTGAAACACACTATTTGACTCCACACTACACAACACAAACGCACTCCCAATGGGGGGGGGTGAACACACCGCAAGACGCGAGGACTAATGCAGTTCTGAATATGGCTCCTAAGCCGAAACTAGTCAACTAAGGTATTCTCAAACTAGGTTTATTAACACCACGAAAGTAATCATTATTGCATTCCTAAGTACAGGGTGGACCGCTCGAATGTACCTAATTTCAAATGTATGTGACTGGTGAACGGTTGAAGATAGAACCTTACGGTAACGTTTATACGAAAGGAAAACCACAGCCGACTTGATGCTCCCTTTGCTTCTTTGTATACGGGCTATTCCATATGAAATCGATCAGTAAAAAACCTCGCATTTTTTATACTCTAATTTTTTCCCTATTTATATAAGGTGCTGAGGAGAGTGCATTTTCAAAAATATACTATCGAAAGTCAAACGGTTTTCATATTGTTGAGCGACGTATTTAGCGTATTTTATAAAAACAAGCCTCTTTCAGTGCTCAGAACTCTGGAACCATTTATTGCAGAACATTGAACGGGAGCTCATTTTGAAGCTGACATTTGGTAGGTTATGTTAAGAAGTAATATTGTACACAGAGAGACAGATAATCTGATTTTACTTACTTTTAGGTTTTTTGCCAATTTGTAAAAATGTAAAAAAATATTGAGAAAAAAATCTTGCATTATTAAGAGGGATTCGGCATTGTTTGCTTAGTGGTATGGCATTAAGTTTCGAAGGTATTAAATAGATTATTTTCACACGCCTGGACTTGAACGGCGTAGTACCGCACGCACTGGCCGAGAACTGAAGATAAGCGAGCGTTGGGCGTCATTTTACTCCTGTATTTATGAAAACTTGTGATAAATCTGGCCCAGCTATGCGCTACTAGACGACACATCACGTGTTTATGTCTCCTGACCTTGATTGTCTCGGCTAGCTCCCATCTCACAGCTGGTTAGTTCACGCGCGTACTATTTATTTTCTTTATTTGATATTTTCAATACTTTCTTATCAACATACCATCAGTAAAAAAATATGTGTTTATTTGTACTTTCAATGCGGAATCTAACTATATATTTTTAAAATATTTTTTTTCGGTGGCAAAGCCGTCTTAATGAGGAAAAATCTAAATTTCTCCATTTCCATAAAAACTAAGAAAATCTGTTTATATGTCAATATAAACTTTAATTTCTCAGCATCAAAATAAACCATGATTTTGATCATTGTATGAAAGGGTTTCGCAACTACAACTGTTTAAAGTTGCTAATTTTATGAAAATACGATACATTTAAATATTTTTAATTTAAATATTATGAAGTTCTGATGCCTCAAACTTTGCACAAAACCTTGTATCACAGTTCTCTACGTACAAAAAAAATTTCATTGTATTTAGAAATTGTAAGGTCAATTTTCTCTATCTTTCGGTCGATTTGAGATGGAATAGCTCATACGGCCTTGACAATAGTAATCTTAGTATGAAATTGGTTTGTTTCTCAATTCCACCACGATGCGCTGTCTGCCAAGGTTTGGTGTCCACAGAAGAAATACTCAATATGAATTAAAATAAATGTTTAAAGAGTAATAATAACATTCATAAATAATAAATAAGAAAATAATAAGTGTTATTATGTATAGTTCTATTAATTATGGTAAAAGCGTGAGTTTAAAAGCAGGGAAGGTAACACATAGTAACCTGTTCAGTTTAAGTAACATGATGACGGAGACGTAATTTTGTAGTTCATTCGCTGAGTAGCACCCCTAGGCTAAACTGCGCTTTTTCAAATTAATCACTTCGGTAATTATTTACCATAACTTGTACTAAGTTGTATAATTTCACTCATTACACTGATACATTCCACTTGATATTGCAGATTCAAGAATCATAGTTTCAAGATTTTGCGACTCAGTGGATTATAAGCCGCATTCTTCGAAGGAACAAGCTTTTCAGTTAAAGCTGCCGCAATGTTATCTAGAAGAGGCCTAATAAATTTCACAGTAATGTTATTAGCAAGTCGTTTTTGGCCGTCTTCAGTGGCGGTTCCTCGGGGGAGGGAAAGGAGGAACGTCCTCCTCACATTTTCTTCTTTTGAAAGTAAATACCAAATTAAATATGTGCCTTGAAATTCGTGGAAGATTCGATAATTTTTAAGTTCACAGCTATAAGAAAAACTCGGTTGATCGAGTTTTAAACGACGCGCGCTCATGTGCTGTAGAAAACTGTGAGAAAGATGCGAGATTGTCTGTGTGGAGGAAAGGCACTCCATTCCTCCTCTACTGCAGTTAACACACATAGACAACAGCGCAATAGCGGCCAGAGAAAGAAGCAGAGTTTTAAAGCAAGTAAATGAACGGAGAGGGAGGAGATACTCCTCTGAATCAGTCACGGGCGAGAAATAGAAACCGACTGGTCGTGCAGCAAGCTCGCTACCGCTGCCACCTAACGATGTTGCATTCAACCAAACTATAACACATCTAGGAGGAGACACAACAAAAACAGTTTTAACGCAACGCTATGAAAGACACCATGTAAACTTTTTTTAAATTACAAATCAGAAATATTATTCATTGCACTTTATATAGGCTACTATTCATGGTTTGAAACTTTCGTGGATATTTGAAAGTTAAAGTCGGGTTTATGTAAAACAAAGAGGAAGTAGTTCTACGTAGTTGGCCCCTGAAATTCACTTCTATTCATTGTTTACTAGACAGGGCAACAGCCAAGTTGACAGCTTTGTACAAATATATTTGAAACTGAAAGTAGGTACTCCAAACTACATCATTTTTAACACAAAAAATTAATCGGCCACCGGCAGCTTTGAATAATAATGATAGTATGGCTTTACAAGAACTGACATTCTTCAAAAGCATGTGATACTGAACTTGTTTAGCGCGTCTGGCCGCGAAACCAGGTGGCCCGGGTTCGATTCCCGGTCGGGGCAAGTTACCTGGTTGAGGTTTTTTCCGGGGTTTTCCCTCAATCCAATATGAGCAAATGCTGGGTAACTTTCGGTGCTGGGCCCTGGACTCATTTCATCGGCATTATCACCTTCATCTGATTCGGACGCTAAATAACCTAAGCTGTTGATGAAGCGTCGTAAAATAACCTACTAAAAAGATACTGAACTTGTAAAATGTACATGTGGCAACACAGACCACGTGGGTGGGTGCAGTGTTCTCGCTTTCCTCAGATTATTTCCCATTCCAGTTCCTATTTCCGTAAAACGGTTCCGGTTACGAGTTAGTAGCTAGTCTCTTCCAACACGTGTGATGCTGTAGTGTGCTCGAAAAATGTTACGAGGTTGTGAATTTCCTTGTAATTGTTAATTTGCGCAATTATTCAACAATGAATGGAAGTGAAAACATAATATATTTTGGACAATTTAGGAAACTCAGTTTACAAGAACAGATTATTGCTATACAGAAGGGAAGGCCAACCCCAACACTACCTGGTCTTACATGTATGCATGTAGGCTAATTTGTAGCATGTTTCATTCAAGAACGTGTCATTTCGTGCTGTTAACTTCTTTCCTCCTCTTAAGAAATATGCAGGAGCCGCCACTGGCCGTCTTCATCACAAATTGGCAATGCAAGAGAGGGCATGTAGGCTCAATTTTTGAACACAAATTTTCTAATATAGGCTATTCTTTTTCGGTATTCTCTTTCGATGATTAAGCAGCTGATCTAGAATTCATTTTGCATGAATACTGCCTTCTTCGGTCTCTTTGTGTACATTTTCCAGTTCTTTATGTAACGGATCTCTTTCAATTAGTTGGAGTTTTTCGGTTGTTTTCGTTATCTCGTCTTGCTTCTCTTGTAACACCTGATTAAGTTGTATAATTTTCACATGCAATTTGTTAATATTTCTTTTTAGCTCGTCAAAGTTGACAACGTCTGGTTGCGTCGCTTTATGGTCATTTTCAACTGGCAAGAAGGGAATGTCATTAACTGATGCTGAGCCACTCGGAACATCTTGTTCAAATAGTGAAAATCCATTATTACTAAAATATTTGCGTTTCTTGGGTGGAGGGAGATCAGTTTTAGTAACTGTTCGTCATGGTCTTTTGATATCTGTCACTTTATACCTAGGATAATGAGGGAATTTTGTTGGCACAGCATTTGGTTTTAATCGTCTAAATTTCTCATTATTAGAATAATCTTCTGCCCTGAAATGTAAACTACAAACGACTGAAGATGGGGAGTTGCTTTTGGAACAAAGTCTTGGCGTGAAATCTCTTTAAGCCATTTTCGCATCGTTCCCTTTTTTACTTATTTACTTACTTACTCACTTAATTATGGCTTTTAAGGAACCCGGAGGTTCATTGCCGCCCTCACAGAAGCCCGCCATAGGTCCCTATCCTGAGCAAGATTAATCCAGTCCCTACCATCATATCCCACCTCCCTCAAATCCATTTTAATATTATCTCCCATCTACGTCTCAGCCTCCCCAAAGGTCTTATTCCCTCCGGCCTCCCAACTAACACTCTATATGCATTTCTGGATTTGCCCATACATGTTACATGCCCTGCCCATCTCAAACGTCTGCATTTAATGTTCCTAATTATGTCAGGTGAAGAATACAATGCGTGCAGTTCTGCGTTGTGTAACTTTCTCCATTCTCCTGTAACTTCAACCCTCTTAGCCCCAAAGAACCTTATTCTCAAACACCCTTAATCTCTGTCCTTGTCTCAAAGTGTGAGTCCACGTTTCACAACCATACAGAACAACCGGTAATATAACTGTTTTATAGATTCTAACTCCGATTTTTTGACAGCAGACTAGATGACAAAAGCTTTTCAACCGAATAATAAAAGGCATTTCCCATATTTATTCTGCGTTTAATTTCTTCCTGAGTCTCATTTATATTTATTTTGTTGCTGTTGCTCCAAGATATTTGATTTTTTCCATCTCTTCGAAGGATAAATCTCCAATTTTTATATTTCCATTTCATACATTATTTTGGTCACGAGACATAATCATCTTTCCTTGTCACTTGGAAATTCGTGGAATGATATTGTTCCTCCACTCTTTTTTCTATTCGAAGTACACATTGCAACGAATTGTACACAATATGTCATTTTGAATCACATCATAATAAACAAACGTGACAGTAGAAAGAAGTAGACTACAGTATTACTAAGTATAATCGTACAAGAAACCATACATAAATTCCTCAGTGAACCTTGGCAGTCAGTGACATCTGCCGGAAATTTCATATATTCTCGACTACAGCTTTAACACAGGGATCAAAATGAATTGTCAAGGCCGGTAAAGAAGAAGCGAAGCGAGCATTAAGTCGGCCGTGGGAAAACTCAACAAGTTTCGAATCCTGTCGGTAGATGGTGCGCAGACACAGTTTCTTTTCGTAGATTGTATCGATTGTCAAAATGGCGACACCGCAGATGAAAGCGCAAACTGTGTTGTGGTATGCGGAGTTTAAATCAATTGTTAGAGTTCAAAGGGAGTATCGGCGAGTGTTTAACCATGATACTCCAACTGCTAAAAGCATTAAGAAGTGGCACGATACATTTTTAGCTACAGGATCGGTGTTGAGGAAGCATGATGGTGATCGTAGAACATCCGACGAAATGGTTTCAAATGTTCAAGCCTCGTATGAGTGAAGCCCGCGGAAGTCATTAAGAAGAGCTTCGCGGGAACTTCAAGTACCAAAATCAACATTGCAACGAATTGTCCACAAACGTATCAAACTGTACGCATACAAAGTGCAGTTAATGCAACATGTAGAGCGGATGACAAACTCAAACAAGTGGAATTCGCCAATACGATGCTAGACCGTCTCGGGTGATCCTGATTTATGTCCGATCGCTTGGCCCCCGAGATCTCCGGATTTAACACCGCTCGATTTCTTTCTCTGGGGCTACGTCAAAGTTAAAGTGTACACCACCCCAGTCAGAAACCTTCACGATCTTCGGGAGCGCATCATAGAGGCTATTGAGAGCATTACAGAAGACATGCTCCAACGTCCTTGGCTAGAAATCGTTCATCTCCTCGTTATCGTCCAATGACAGCTGGAGCTCACGTAGAGATATGGTGATGTGCATATCGAACTTTTTGAGTTTTCCTTTCATATAGGTAAACGTTACTGTAGGTTTCTATCTTCAACCGTTTACCAGTCACATACAATCGAAATTAGGTACAGTCGAGCGGTTCACTCTGTATTATTCGTCATTTTTGCCTATTTATAGTATTTATTATAAATGGTTTGTTTCTAGTTGAATGTGATAACCAATGAGTGTAAGTAGTAAGATTTAAGGAATGATTATTAAACTACGGATTATTCAGCAAAATGGCGGCTACATTCTGGGAATATTATAATTCAGTTACACCATCATAACATTAACATAATAATTTATATGTATTGTCGAACTATTGTCAGAGGTACTATTTCTGACGTGATTGCTTCCAACAATATTAATGTATTATTGGTTATGTAGTAGTAAACATGAATTATTTGAAAACATGCGCCACGTTAAGATTACAGAATTCTTTTATTCTTTACAACAGGAAGTTCAACATTATACTTACAAATAGCTTTCAGAGAAACCGGAGGTTGATTGTCGCCCTCACATAAGCCCGCCATTGATCCCTATTTTGAGCCCGATTAATCCAGTAACTACCATCATATCCTCCCTCAAATCTATTTTAATATTATCCTCCCATCTATGTCTCAGCCTTCTCAAGGTCTTCTTCTCTCCGGCCTTCCAACTAACACTATATGCATTTCTGTATTCGCACATACGTGCTGTATGCCTGCCCATCTCAAACGTCTGGATTTAATGTTCCTAATTAAATCAGGTGAAGAATACAATGCTTGCAGTTCTGCGTTGTGTAACTTTCTCCATTCTGCTGCAACTTCATCCCTCTTAGCCCCAATATTTTCCTAAGGACCTTTTTCTCAAATACCCTTAACCTCTGTCCCTTTCTCAAAGTGAGAGTCCAAGTTTCACAACCATACAGAACAACCGATAATATAAGCGTTTTTTTAATTCTTTCAGCTTTTTTGAGAGCAGACTTCTCAACCGAATAATAACAGGCATATCTATTCTCTGTTTAATTTCCTAATAGTGTCATTTATGTTTGTTACTGTTCCTCTGAGATATTTGAATTTTTCCACCCCTTCAAAGGGTAAATTTCCAGTTTTTATATTTCCGTTTCGTACAATATTCTGGTCACGAGACATAATCATATACCTCGTCTTGTCGGGATTTAGGCTACGGTCAAATCTATCACATTACTTACTTCAAGTAAAATTTCCGTGTTTTCCCTAATAGTTTGTGGATTTTCTCTAACATATTAACGTGATCCGTATAAACAAGGAGTTGATGTAACCCGTTCAATTCCAAACCCCCTCTGTTTTCCTAGACTTTCCTAATGGAAAATTCTAGACCAAAGTTAAAAAGCAAAGGTAAATATGCATCTCCTTGTTCAGCTCACAGTGAATTGGAAAAGCGACAGATAGAAACTGGCCTATACGGACTCTGTTGTATGTTTCGCTGAGATACATTTTAATTAATAGAACCAATTCTGTGGCAGGACCTCAGCAAAGGAATAAGTTCAAGATTATATTAGGGGAGAGTCGGGTAATATCGGACATCGGGTAGTATCGGACAGTGCGTTTCTTTCATCTACCACCATATGGTAGTACCTGAATGACATGGTTACGTTTCTCTATGAGACATCATAGAAACGTAACCATGTCAATCAGGTACTATCATCGTGTGGTAGATGAAAGAAACTCACTGTCCGATATTACCTGATGTCCGATACTACCCGACTCTCCCCTAATCATAAAATAAAGCGTTAAATATAGGTAGTTGTAATTTAATTCTGGTTGCTTATGCTATATTGATTGATTTTCATTCATATTTTTATTGTATGTATGGCATGCTCGTCAGCCCTCGCTGAAATGGGTAACGGGTAAGGAGTGTATTGGAATATGCACCGTCGTGCAGAAGGGAGAGGGAGAAAGCATACCCGCCAGCAGCCACGGAATGCGCGCTAGTACATCTCTTATCCGCAGGTAAGATATGTTAGCCCGAGGGTGCACTGTGCTGATGACCGCTACTCTGGACTTCAATAAAGAGGCTTATTAGTATTAAGATGCTGTAGCTCTCTTTGCCTTTAGCTTTCGTAATAAACTCCAATAAATATACGAATGTGTTACAGTATGGTTTTAGAATATATTGTAGGCCTATATCTGTTAAGATTTACTATCAATTCCTCAAACAAGAGATTCCCATTCCTTCAAATTGTTTGCTTACGTTGTGTGTCTCAGATCTCCAATCGATGTAAAGATTTTCTAGGTTACACACACTTGCACGGTTCTTATTGATTCACTCAACTGAAATGACGTCAGGTAGATACTGTTTACATAGGCTATGCTGTTATATTTCTTATAGCATCACTATTTACAAAAATAACATTACAAGCGTCACACAAAACTATCTCTTACATACGATATGATGATAATAATCTAAAACCATCTGCTATCACTCCTCAAAATATAAGGTTATTTGATTGGTATGGATATTCCGGAGATCCTCTTCTAGCCAAGATTTTTACTTGCCTTCTGGAAAATCAGTTTCGCAAAATTAGATTGCGTTGACATATGCGGAATAATCAATAATGGAGAAGATGATCCAATTTGTAATTTGCAGACGAAATAGTTTGAAATTAAAAAAAAAATGATCCTGGGAACGATAGTCCATGGAGGACCAGCCGATTGTTGACCTCATATACATATACTTCAGCATAATGAATGATCATCCAACCAGTACGGAGGTATCGTGTGGTTATTATAATGATCCCTCTAGCCGTTATAGCTAGAATCCGTAACCGGATTTCGTTACCTATCATAGTTCCCAAAATTCATCACGTTGTTGGGTAGCTTCGGTCCCATACACTGGCCGAAATTTCATGACTCGACGCAGAGTTCATTCTGTATCGCGAGTCCAGGCATGATGCCTTAGACCAGGGGTCGTCAACACAGAGCACTCTGGGGCTAGCGTCTCTTACCCGCAGAGAACTCAGTGCGCCATGGTGCACTCGTAGCTGCTAGCGGGTATGCTCTGTACCTCTTCCTGCTGCACGACGGTGCACACGGGACGGCACCGCTTACCCTTTGCACATTTCAGCGAGTGCTGACGACCACTGCCTTAGACTACGATGTTACAGTGTGTGATTTATACCTATAGGCCTATATAATTAAAAGAAAATTAGTCAGTATGCATTTAGAAAGAGAATGTGACTTTGTGGAAATTAAGCGTACAAGTAAACAAACAACATGATATGTGGATTACGGTTTTTTAAATAGTCTAAAAAGGTAAAAAATCACTTATTTTATTATCTGTGAAATGACTGAGTGAAAATATTACACTTCTCTTTAATCAAAATGTAAGAGCAGCATTATTAGGAAGTAATTTATATTTTTTATATCTATTAATTCTATAAATTTAGAAATCTTCTCGCCATTCGTGAGCTGCCACAAGGGACAAAGACTACTTAAGCATATAAATGTTTGCAAGTTCATTGAATCGTTGATTTTGTTTTTGACATATGAAACTCCTAACAAGTACAGAGCTGCGATTAGTGGAAATGTACCTAGTTTTAGAGGAATATAAGTATTACGAAAAAGTAAAGAGTGCTAATGAACTTAGTCCTGTTTTGAATATAGGTGATGCTTTAGTAGAGCAATTGATCCTTTCAATGTAGCTAAGGTAACAATCGGAATAATACTGTAGATGTAGGTATTCAAAACCTCTTAAATACGTCTTTCATGAAGAGAGTAGCGGTACCTCTTGCTCCAACCAGAAGTCTGATTACTTCAAACTCTTTTAGCCGGTAGTTTTGGAGGTAATAGGAAATGGTAGGTTTATATATATTCTTGTTTTTCTTATCCACTTCAGCCGGCTGTTTCTTATTCGTTTCAAAACGCACAGTGGGATCAATTATTATAATCCAGATTTTGTAGATTCCTTGAAAGCTATTATATCTATGCGTAGTGTACTGCAGTGATGGAGAGCCCATGTAGTTCTTCAAAGGTGTTGTAAGGGCAATGGCTATAATTGATCGTACTTGGTGGTGTCTAGAGTTTCGCAGAACTTCGCCGTGCGGACAGAATCCCAGGACGTGTGCAAAAGTTTTAATTTCGTTGTGACCATGCCTGTAACGGCTGTCCTGAGATCTTCCCGGAACAGGACATATGAATAGATAATAGATAATGAAAAGACATATTAGTATTACTGCCTTATATAATATGTGATCAGGGCTTTAACGTAGAAAAGTTGTCTTTCTTGCTTTTTACCCTGCAAAGACTTTCAGGATTTCGTCTAAGTTTAACAATCTCCAGGTAGTTTTCATGTTCAATGGACAGAATAAAATTTATCAAACTGTTCAAACCTTCTTGCTGCATTATTGATCTCAAATAATTTTATTCAAGTACTCGTAGCATTGGATTTTCTTCATTACTTCTCTAATATGCCAGTAAAAATCTGCGATTTTATTAACAACTTTTATTTTCTGAAATATTGAGAGCTGTGCAGTTCAATATGTGCTCTAAGTTCTTCCCTACAGATAACACATTTTGGTGAAGTAAAGTATAAACCTCAATTCTGAAGAGATACGCTGCCAAAGACTATGTCCAGTTACTATTCTGAAGATATACGTTGCTGTTCTTGGAGAATTGCGAATCACAGTTTGATTTTTTTAAATTTCGCACCAAGATTTATTTTTACTAACTTTATTATTATTATTATTATTATTATTATTATTATTATTATTATTATTATTATTATTTAATATTGTCTGTTTATAATTTTTCTGTATTAATAATTTTGCTCAATAATACCTTAGGCCTATATTAAAATGATACCTTTGTTGGATTGTGGTTCTTTTCTTTGATGTCAAATAAGTTTTAATCTATTTAAGCATGGAAAAACTTTTCTTCTAACGCAACAATCACTAGGATTGTCAGGAAGATCTGAAGGGCAGCGAGAAAAAAATTGGAAATATAGTATCACACCTATTGCAAACGAGAAACTCAAGTATTTTCATACGAACTTTAATTTCTGCTGGAAGAATTGTCTTCAGTACCTTACTCCACAAGCCTGTAACCATTTAAATTAGCAACTTTATAATATTCACTTATTCTTGTTTCAGTTCTAGCCTCACATATGTCATTGCCATTTCCAGATCTGCTACGTATTTTCCTATAGGCCTAGTATCCATAGATTGGGTTGGCCTGGGTAGCGTACCCGGTATAGCGCTGGCCTTCTGTGCTCAAGGTTGCGAGTTCGATCCCGGCTCAGGTCGATGGAATTTAAGTGTGTTTAAATGCGACAGGCTCATGTCAGTAGATTTAGTGGCATGTAAAAACTCCTGCGGGACAAAATTCCGGCGACGATAATACAACCTCTGCAGTTGTGAGCGTCGTTAAATAAACCATAATTTAATTTTCCATAGATTGGTTCTGAAAATAAAAATCATTGTGTTTAGATGCGAAGCCTCCATAGGCGTGGGAACCAATTGGGATAAATCGGTCCAAACGGCTTAGGCCTAAAGCCGGCCCAGGTCATATTTATTTTCTAGTTACTTTATATTAGTTATTTTATACACTGTACGTAAATAATATTGATATATCGTAACATTTCAACTACAAGAATTTTGCGTCACGTACCATGCATAATATTGTTGCATAATTTGCATTCTGAACTGAAACGAGACTGACAGACAAGCGGGTTTTCACCTTTTAGTGTAGCTACCTGCAGTGCCTGCGTCGTGACTTGGTGTAAAGAAGTCGCCTATCGCAATTCGCGGAATACCTTTACTTAGATAAATTTATTTCTTATTCTGCTAAACATCCCATTTTATCCAACTAATACACCACTGCGTCCACACCTGTGGAGTAACGGTCAGCGCGTCTGGCTGTGAAACCAAATCCCGGTCGGGGCAAGTTACCTGGTTGAGGTTTTTTCCGGGGTTTTCCCTCAACCCAATACGAGCAAATGCTGGGTAACTTTCGGTGTTGGACCCCGGACTCATTTCACCGGCATTATTACCTTCATATCATTCAGACGCTAAATAACCTAGATGTTGATACAGCGTCGTAAAATAACCCAATAAAATAAAAATACACCACTGCTGGTAGTGTTCACAAATTCGGACCTTCCTGTAAGAGATATCACAGAACAATCACAAGACAACGGATAAATACTCAGTCCTGTGTTGGGAAGCACAAGGCAGACACTTATTGATAATATGCAATAAGAAAGGTTTGTATTACTTAAGCATCGCTTTGAACGAATAAATAGAATTAAACGTACATAGTTATAGCCTATTATCAGGCAGTACATCTCACTTGAAGATATGTGTCAGAGGATTAGTGTAACATGTATCTATTCATCGATGTATGCAATGGAGGGGGAAAGGAACTGGCCACCCTACCCCATTATCTCCTGGCCTAGTGGCCTCATAAGTGGTGCTTTTTGATGTCACTTGTGAGGTTGAGACCTGTCTTCGGACAGTTGACTAAACAACAACAACAGTTATAGCCTTGAAAGTTAAATTAAGTAGGAAATAAATATACTATTTATTACATGACTGGTTTATCATTAGATATTTAGAAGCTGCGAACAGGTTAAATGCTACACGCTACAGCTGATTCTCCTTTCACCCATGCTATGATTTGACGCTCATCGTAACAATCGTGGGACGTGATAGCCATATGTTTCATTAACTGCTCCCGCAATGTATCCACGAAACAATTTTATTTTTAAACTCATAAAATTAATGTAATAAACGAATGCCCAGCTATTACATTTTAATTTAAAGTTTATGTATGTATTGGTTTAATGTCCACACCTGTGGAGTAACGGCTAGCGCGTCTGGTCGTGAAACCAGGTGGCCCGGGTTCGATTCCCGGTCGGGGAAAGTTACCTGGTTGAGTTTTTTTCCGGGGTTTTCCCTCAACCCAATATGAGCAAATGCTGGGTAACTTTCAGTGTTGGACCCCGGATTCATTTCACCGGCATTGTCACCTTCATCTCATTCAGACGCTAAATAACCTAAGCTGTTGATAAAGCGTCGTAAAATAACCTACTAAAATAAAAATAATTGGTTTAATCCATTAATGATTTGTTGAAGTTTCACTTCTTAAAATATTGACTGTAAGCTATTGCGTATGTTTTTACTTGCAAAAAAACAGAACGCAGAGTGAATATAAAGTTGCTCCTCATTGGATGATGCAGTAGAGGGAGTGGAACGATATGGCCAACTTAATTTATTTGAAAACAACTCGGATGCTGAAGTAAATTTTCAAGTTTTCTTGGATGTTTAAATAAATAAAGGATTAGGAACATACAGTACATAAATGGAATTAACTGTGCTAATTATACCAATTTGCTTCATATGAATCGCAGTGCCATTTTATTATTTTATCAGAAGCATGACATTATTGGTACTACTGAACGCCCCTGATTTTAATTTCGAGGGAGCAGCGGAGATGGGCAGTTCGTAGATGTTTGTGACCGGCAAAATGTTGTGTTCGTAGTTTAATTTTTGTGTTGGATAATGGGGAATTTGAATAAATGTACGGCCTGAGAATGTCTTCGCGGGTTGAAAGGTTAGTTACACATTTTTGTTATAGACTATACTTATTTGACGTTTTCTGAAGATGTTTCTTAAAATCTTCCGTTGGTAATTTAGACTGTGATACGGTAGAATGGTAAAGTTAGTTCAGTATCATGTATTGCATTACTTTGCATGTAATACAACCGTTTAAAAATAGAGCTGTTTAAAGTTCAGTAAAGGGGTATAATATATTTCTTTAATTTATTTACCTGCGATCTTATACTAATTATACAGTAGTTTTTATGCATGGAGACATGTCTGCGTGTCCTTGTGTATGTATGTATGTATGTATGTATGTATGTATGTATGTATGTATGTATGCGTGCGTATGGTAAATATAAGGCGTTATGATTGAGATATTTCCAGAACCAAAGATAAGTAGGACTACATTGGGTGCGTACAGTTGCCTGGGAACTACTGATACTAGACTAATATCTGAAACGCCTAGCTCAGGTTAACCACACACCCCATTATTTTTCTGTATTGTTCACGTTGCTTACGAGATGTATAATCTCGTAAGCAACGACTGTTCACCACATGTGACATTCTGATTTATGTAGGCCTAACACTTCTGTACGAGACATTATTAGCTGATGTGAGGTTGCCCGTGCATCTTTCCTTTGTAACTATAAATTTATTAGTATGAATTCTTGATTACAAATTTATACTATAGGCTATATTGTTTGCACACTAATTGAATCGGTTATTGTTGAAAGGAACTAAGTCCACTTTTTAAAGTTTTGAGATAATCGAAAAATACTGTTTTGTGGATAATCTATCGAAAATTAAACCAACATATATTATACACATGAAAAATATGTGTACAATATATGTTGGTTTAATCTTCGATAGATTATCCACAAAACAGTATTTTTCGATTATCTCAAAACTTTAAAAAATGGACTTAGTTCCTTTCAACAATAACCGATTCCATTATGTACCATATTAGGATTCACTCGTAGTAGTAGTAGTAGTAGTAGTAGTAGTAGTAGTAGTAGTAGTAGTAGTAGTAGTAGTAGTAGTAGTAGTAGTAGTAGTAGTAGTAGTGAATGTTACTTATGTCCCGCCCACTATAGAGACATAGGTCAGTTTTACACTAATCCTAAACATATTTAGTATAACTTATTGCTTGTGGGCCATCCCAAACCCTACTCCAGTAGTGGGATATACTCTCCATAGGTGGCAGCGTTAAAAAGGCGGCCTAATATGTCCGAACTTTGTTATCGCATAGCAAAGTGTATGCTGTACGAAGGAGGAAGGATCCCCCCACGCGCCTTTCATTGGTTACTATTTTAATTGGTAGTGATTAAATGATATTTTTCATAAGCCACGATGGCGCTTGCATATATTCAAGTTTCATCTTATTTATTATTGATAACATCTGTTTTGTAAGGTTACAATTGCTGAGTCTGTACAGAAATATGGTCCATTTGAGATTTCAATGAAATGTTTAAATAGTACAAAAATAAAAATTAACAAAAATAAATTATAACATACTTGAATCGATAGTCATGATGAAACCAATATATAAGAAAATTAAAAACAGCGTCAATATTGATATAGTGAGGATCACGTAAGTTCAGTTCCCAAACAGCAAATATTTCCGCCTTGTCAGTGTTGCCAACTGTTACCAGATATCACCACATGTAGTAAAATCACGATCCTATGTACTGAATGACTTCTTTACTCACCGTACTTTACCTTAATGTTGGAAGGTTATTCTAAATAGTTTCAATAATAATGAGAAATGTATTGCTATGTTCTATTCTTTTATTCCTTTACATTATTATTAGTATTAGCATTAATAGGTTACTAGACGTAAATATACAACAAAGTATAGTATATAATATTCAAGAATCAAATCTGTTCCAAGACCAATTAAATTATTGTCACTTCACTTCAAAGATTCCAGCGTACATATACTGTACTTCCTAAAGGTAGATAAATTAATAACCAGGGAACGGATTTATATGGACTAAAAATATATGAAATATGTAAATATATATGTAGTTATTTTTACCAAAATATGGAATTAAATATGGATTTTTACCAAAATATGGAATTAAATATGGACTTAAAATTATAAAAAAATGACTATGTACGTTAAATATTGGTACATTTTAATCAAACTAAACAAAAAATATAATGGACGTACCTTATCTTCCAATGTAGTTTCAACAAAACACAATTTTTATTGTCTGTTACCATAACAATAGGTTACAAACATTTCTTTCAAGTGCTGAAAAGTGAATCTTCTTCTATTGTCTCTGAGGATAGATTTATACTGACTAAAAGAGCGTTCGACGTCACAAGAAGTAACTGGTACATAATTCAATTTCACAATGTCTGCTGGGGATAAGTCCAAGTTAATCTTCACTGTTGATTCACCACTCATCACAGCAACAACCTTTTGTAGTTCTTCATATCCAGGGTTTTTTGAAAGTACAGTGTCCACCTTAGCTCTTACTGCATCTGCAACTTTACCTCTACCACGATTCAGTTGTTCCACAGTACTATTTATAATTTCAAAACTTTCAGATAGTGAAAGGTGCCTATTTTGGAGACTTTTGAGCGTTTTTATGATGCATGAAAATGTATGCTGAATGTGAGCTAAGTCATTCTTCACACTTATGTCACAGGTAACTGTTTTCGCAGTATCAATTGAGACTGCATCTTCAGAGTCCAATGCAAGGAGAACATTGTTAATAGAGTCTATATGTTCGGCATAATATTCAACTGCTTCTAGCCATGTACCCCATCTAGTTAAAATTGGCTTTGGTGGCAATGGAATTTCAGGGTACATTTCTTTCAACACGTTAACTCTACTGGGAGCTTTGAGAAATACTTTTTTCACTGATGAAATCAACAAATCTACTTTAGGGAAATTGTAGTAGTAGTAGTAGTAGTATTTATTTATTTAACCTGGTAGAGATAAGGCCGTCAGGCCTTCTCTGCCCCTCTACCAGGAGATTCCAACTACAATATCAACAATAAAATTACAATTAAAATTACAATTGTCTCTGACCACTTCTGCCACACGATGAAATGCATGCGCCACACAAGTAAAATGAGTCAATTTAGGATATACAACAGATAATGCTTGTCCAGCTTTGACCATATAAGGGGCAGCATCGCTAATAAAGAATAACACATTATCGTACATAATACCCTTTGGCCACAGGATACCCATAGCTTCGTTGAACAGTTTAACTATAGTTTTGTTATTGCACTTTTCTAGAACATCACAATGTAAAAGAATTCGTTCAGAATATTGTTCACTTAACAAACCGATAACTACATTACCAACAAGTCTACCTTCTTTGTCGGGAGTCTCATCAATGGAAACCCAAATTGAACTATCTTTAATTTCATCTCTTATCTTCTGTATTGTCTCATCGTAGATGGATGGAGCATACGTCTTCCTAAGTGTTGACTCATCCGGGATTGTATGTTGAGTATATTTTTCAAGGAATTCCCTGAAGACCTTATTCTTTAGTTTGTAGAGAGGAATATCAGCAGAGATGAGAGAACGGCACAGGTCGATGTTAAACTCAGATCTTACATTCGATGTTGTTGGTTGTGTTAAAAACAATTGTCTCTGCTTGGAATTTAGTTGTTTGTTGGCCTGATGTTTACTAGTTGTAATGTGTTGTTGCACCAGGAACTTTTGTGTAGATGATACTGCACACTGACACAAATTACAAAATAATATTTTATTGTCAGTTGATAAACCATCTTCTTTAAATTCTGAAATGTAACTTGTTAGTTTTGATTTTAAATTGACTGAATGACGTACTTTTGGCATATTTACCGTCTTTATAGTATGATTTACAAAACTGAACCTATGTGTACTCTGACTGGCATTTAACTGTTGAGCTGCACAACTGAAGTCTGTTAAAAATTTTAAATTAAATTAATACAGTTTTGTAACTTACTTTCCCATTGTTGATAGGACTGCTAATTTTCAAATAACTCTGATGTTAAAGGGATTACTGAACATGTGTTTAAATCTCTATTGTTGAAATGTATTTTTAAAAGTTAATGGAATTTTGTTTTGTTTTATTGTTAAACCTAATATAATATGGACTGTTTTATATGAAATATGGAAAATATATGGAAATTAACGAAAATATGTACTAAACTCTAAAATATGGAAAAATATGGAAAATAAAAGTAGAATTTTTCAACCCTACACATTGTGAAACATAAAGATAATGCAAAATATAAATTATATTAGCTTTATAAGTAAATATGTATTTACATATAAATCCTTTCCCTGTTAATAACCAATTGACTTTTGGTTGGAATTCGAATGAACTTCTGATTATCTTTTGAAATTAGTAAGGAAATGGATAATACAACTATGCTAAAACTGAAATAATAATAAATCAACTTACAAAAATAATTTTGGTCCTTAAAAGCCATAAGTAATTTCACTTCTAGATACCTTTTTAAAGATTTCATTTGTTTGTAAATTGCTTAATAATGCTACACTTACACTTATTATTTCTGCAACTCCACGTCTGTCATTGAAAAAATGTATGATACATAACTGTGAAGTCTCTTTTTGGCTCTTGTGTCCTAAATTTAAATAAGAAAAAGCAAATGATTCAAGAAATGTGAGCTGGTGAAAATTAAATACTCAATTAATAAAATAATTACTACCAAAAGAATATTTTATTAATTCTATACAAAAGATGGATTACACAGAACAGATGGCCAGAAATCATAGATTTATACACAACATACAGCATGAAACGATCATCAAAAAATGCTTTTTGTACACAATAACATCTTTCAAACGAAGTGAAATAGCCAATAAGTTCAATAAATATTATGCTAATAAGTAATAACTATAATTAATAATTATCTACAAGCTGTAAAAGGGAATAAAATAGTATATTGTTGAAATTAGGGGGTTATGGTTTATTACGTGTATTTATAATTTTAATTACTTTTACTACATTTAATTATATTTTAATTTCTATTAGATTAGTTGGTGGTGTGGTTGTTAGTTTTATCTGTGTACGTCAGACTATTAAGGAAAAACTGAAAGAAATATTAAATCTACTATCTACTTTATATAACAATATTTAATCAAGAACTGAATATTACTATTAATTTAATAACATAAGACCCAAAACATCTCCAAGTCCAGACAATACTCATGCTGATTTTCTTAAACATGTTGGCAAACAAGCAAACTCACTACTTTTATCTTGTAATCTCATCTAAAATACAATATCTGTCTGGAGAAAATCTATCATAACATCAATTTTGAAAAGCAATTATTCAACTAATATCTTTTCGAGTTATCGACAGATACCACTTACTAGTATGATAGCCAAAATTATGGAAGAGATGATTTCATAGATTGAATTGGTTCCTGGAATCTAGTAACTAACTTTCATTTTATTGGGTTGACTTTAGAGAATTGCATTCAACAAATGGACAGATTTTAAATTTTAGTCAAGATATTAAAGATATTTTAAACAGAAAACAAAACAACTTAACAATTTTAATTTATTTTCAAGGATCATATGGCTCTGTAGATATAAATCACTTAAGAAATTGCAAACTTAGGGTGTCCATGATAAAGTGTTACACTGGGTCAGTGACTTGATTATTTGATTCATTGTCACAAATATGTAAATAGAGACAGATTCATCTGGGCTTCCCACATTGTTGTTTTCAGGAATACATTTTCCAATATTAATGTCGATGGTCTAACTAAAGAAATAGATCTTATGATAATCTCATCATTTGCAGATAATATGGTTGTCTAGAACAAAAAATCACAGTCCACAAATATTAATAAACTGAGCCAAAATCCCAACAGACTTTTTGACTCTACTTGGAGAACTCAAACTTGCTCAATTAAGGGAAACTTTACTAATAAAACACAATCCCAAGTTATTTCAAAATGAATAGTATATAAGTTAACTTTAACAGATGATGTTAAGAAATGTGATACTTCTCCAGACATTTTAAAAATCATTAGAAACGATAAATGATCTGGTCAGTGAGTGACTACATACAGTATTTTTTATAGATGGATCCTGTTTACCAAGCCATAGATGTAGTGGTGTTGTAGTACAATACCAGTATATTCCCTTTTACAGGGAATTATATTCAAACACTTGTTTGCCCCATTTTAACCGTGACAACGCTTTTTAGCTTTTTAAACATTCCGGTTATTGTATTGTGTTTGTGTTTAGTGAAAGATTTTAGATAAGGGCGCAAATAGCCATAGTAGCTGACGCGCCCTTTTTAAACGCCACTAACTAACTAACTAACTAACTAACTAACTAACTTCAAACACTGACTAATTTTGATAGTGAAAATTTAGATACACTTTTAAGCTTACAAAATCTCCAGTATCGACTTCATAAATCTGAGAAGGCTGTCATACTATCAGATTCAAAATCAGATGTTCTTGCTGCAGTAATGGACGTAACAGCATGAAATCTCAATATTTTACAGTGTTTTAATATTTTAAGCAAAATGGTCGAATTACATCGACGACTGGTACTTCCGTGGATCCATGAACTTTATGGAGTGGGAGGTAATGAGGTAGCTGAAAGGTAGCAAAATTACTGTAAGGTTATCTATACCTGCATCTTACCACACTGTTAAAAGAATAACAAGATCAGAACATGACAATGTGGTAACAAAAATCGGAATGATTCTAAAGCAAATGAAAAAATTGCAATAGGCCATCCGGCGTCTGCTCCACGATGGAGGAAAATCCTCAGAAGAAACCAACTAATCAGACCAAATGGGGGATCCAAACTACCCTCGAGTGCAGCTCTGAATTTGCAGGCCAACGAGTCTACTGACTAAGCTACATTGGTGGCTCCACTAAAAATATGAAGTACATGGCACTCAGATTATTAAATTGACAAACCTAAACAATTATTCATCAGTTAAGCTATAAAATATAATACATAGCAAGCAAGTTAATTCAATTTAAAAGTATAAACAATTCAATCAGTTGAAATATACAGAAACTGATAATAAATATCATGCAAATTACTTCACATTACAAGCATAAACAATTCATCACTTGTGGTATACAGCCTACTATTTAATTTACAGCACATACAATTCATCAGTTAAGCTATAGACCTACAGTCTACTATTCAATTTACAGCATATATAATTCATCAATTAAGCGAAACAAAAATATAGTACAATACATAGTAAAAATAATACACCTAATTTAATAACTGAACTTCTATGAAAATCTACAGTGGCAGTACTCATATTATCACAGGCCATGATTGTCTCAAATATTTACAAAGAACTGATATTTCAGAATCTCCCCATGCCATTTCTGAAATCTCAATGAAGATATGGATCATTGTCTTGACTGTTTAACTTTACACAGCTTTCAATCATCTGGTTAAATATTGGAGTGCAAGATAACAAATGACATCAACTGCTGAACACTTGGTATCAATCAACCAACAACTTCATTACATTAAAGGGGAAAAAAAACTGAAAGAATTAATTGTATATAGACACAACACATAAGACAAGGCCGCTTCAGAACAGTAATTGGCAAGGCTCTGTTGTTTTAGGATTCTTATGTAGATTCAATTTCACCTGAAAGAAAAAAGTAGCATCTATAAGTAGTAGTAGTAGTAGTAGTAGTAGTAGTAAAGATAATAATAATAATAATAATAATAATAATAATAATGACTGTAAAGTATGGAAATTAATATTGCAATGTAATATCAAAAGGTGATTTCACACCATCAACTCTTATCATTTAGTACAACTCTTATCATTTAGTACAACAAATCTATTATATTCAGTTGCAATCACCAGTAGCTGTTCTTTCCTCCATTTTGTTGTTGGCTGATTTTTCACAAGTCTGCTATGATATGCAGCACTATCCATGACAATAACGCATTGCCCTAATGTTCTCAGGTCAACAACTGTGTTTGCACCCACTTCTCAACTACAGGGCTATTCATAGCACTATGGTAGTCCTGACTTTTCTTTCAATTGCATGAAAAAATTAAATCAGCACCTGCAATAAAAATTATACCTGGGCATATAATTACGTCACATGAATTCACAGCATTTAAATAAAGAAAATAAAACATAACATAACATAACATGACATGACATGAGATCCTCTTTGGTGAAAGGCTTTCCCACGTTTTTATTTAGTCACCAATTTTTATATTTTTGTACCCTGATTTAAAAAATTACTCTTGCCAAATTTACGTAAAATATAAATCAATATAACTTACCGAGTATAAATCCACCTTTCGTTCCGGCATCTAATCTTCCACCCTCATTTGTTGGTCTATGAATAACACCATTCATGTCACTGGAAACTTCACCTGGTTTATTTCATGAATAAGTGGGTGATCATACTTAAAAAAACAGAGAGAGAAAAGCAATTCACATTGACACTCTAAGAGACACAAAAATTTTAAAGACAGGAAAACCGTTCAAGAATTTTATAACTAACCTCTAGTTATAATATGAAACTATTAATTGCAAAACATGTTGTTCCCACCTGAATTCATTACTAGTAGCCTATATTAATTGCAATTTCATATTCCACATAAGTGTTAATCTATTTGTTAGTAAAAAATTCAATCACTCAATGTCTCACAATACATTGAAATTTACCATTCATAAAAATCCAAGTCTCATCCAAGAATACTACGGGTTTAGGGTTCTCACGCTCCACATTTCTTATATATTCTCTTAAAAACGAATAACATCACTTTCTCATACATGTGTATAAGGATCCCCTTTGCTCCATAGAAATTTCATCTCTTTCAAAATTTTTTTCACCGATGATAAGGATACTCTAAATAAATATGTTTCATAATCATCATTCATATGTTCCAGAACTTTTGCTGCTGTTAGTACTTCCCCTGTAACAGTAAATGAAAATTATGCCATATTTTTATACATAGGCCTATGACTAATATCAGAATTACATTGCATAAATCAACACAATAATTCCTGTAACTTCCCTACCTTTATGTAACTTGTCATAAATAAATCTCGCAATTGCATCTTCCGTAAAATCATCAGCATCAGTCACTGGATGTTTACGTAGTCTATGTTTTCCTAGTGTCACGAGTGGGGTCCCCTTGTGTGAATTGATCACTTTCGTGGCTGTAGTTAAGCCAAGCTGTAATAACAAACAATAACATAATACTTCTAAAAATTGTTATATCATAAAATTCATGCATAATACCAACATTTACAGCTATATGAATAGAAAATGATCAACATGTTAGGTTGGGTCTACGATAGGTTTAAGTAGGCTAATATTTAGGTAATTCTCCAGAAAAGCTACACCAAAGAAGGCATAATTTTATTTTGTTTAATTGATTTCTGTGATATTTACATAGTGATGAACACGTGGTTTTAGTGCACAGCCACAAATACTTTCAGCACAAAAATCCTTTGACACTTACCTGTATATTCTAATGCATTGTTGTAGTCCCTCCCTCAAACTTGTTACTAATTACCAATATAACATGCGAGAGGTCCAGGACGAAGAGAAATGGTTAGTTTCCCAGTAGTGCGTCCTCATCCTCTCGAGTGTTATATCTTAACAAGTACTTTGGGTGGGGTAGCTTTTCTGAAGAAACACCATATTTAATATTACTTAGACCAGTCATGAATAAATTATTCAGCCAGAGTCAACGTTCCTATGCTTTATAGAGTATGTTATATAGTTATTATATAAAACTGAATTATTTTTAAGCACCATAACAGGCCAACATTCATGTAATATTTGCTGCAATATCAAGTTAATAATTACAATATGACTTGTATTTTCTTCGGCCGATGTGGCATGTAAATTGTGATCTGAACGGTTAATTTAATACCAAAAGAGAAAACTGGAAATTTACTTTCGTGCTGTTTGATTACTTGTTCGTCTAATTTGTAAATGTATTTAAGCTATCACCTACTGCAGTATTACAGTATCTTAAATGTATTTAGTTTGGCAATATGAAAATCACTGACTTGATTAAACATTAGGCCTAACCTAAAAATTTGTTTTGTTTGACCACAATCATGAAATTATTAGTGCAAACTCCTAAAACTGAATACCACTTTGAAATGTATGCTTAAGAATACTTACTCCTAATAATTGTCCTATTCTGGTTGTAATTGCTGTCTCCGTTAGCATAATTCCTTCTTCATTACCTTCTTTCTTCAACTCATTATACACGTGAACTACAGATTTCTGAAGCGTACTCTGAATGCCACACATTTTCTTCCTTGGAGGAGTCACTGCAACACTATTTCATTTTTTTGACATAGTAATAAAAATCTAAACACGAAAGAAATTCATTAAAATTTGAAATAATATTTCTATCCATTACCCACGTGCATTATCACGCCCAAGTATATTATATTCATTCGTACTTATCTGACTATTCTTGAATTATAACCACAACGCAACACATAACATAACTATAATGTATTAATATTAATACTAATATTAATTAATTATTAATAAGTTCGAATTTCACTATCTTCCAGTAACCGGCTGAGAAATCTAGTACAATTTTAATTTCATGGAACTCCAGTACCGGCAAATATTGTCGATATTTGCCTCAGCTGCCAACATACCGGTTACAAAATCACTACCATTTATAGTATTTGTCAGTATCGAAATTCGAAACGAAGTTGGCAAAAGAAAATTCAACCTTCAAACTAGAAAATCACCATAATCCACTAGCATTTGTAGTAATGGGGGAAAAATGGTTAGGTTTCACCCTTAGGGTATCAAGTTACCTGGTCTTCCCTATAGTAGAGAGCTGGGGTGTATTTCAGTTCTGGCGGTCCCTGACGGGGCCAAGGTTCTATTTTTCAAGGTCGGGCAGCGCCAGGGAACTTTTCGGATTTTCATATTACCGTAAGATTTTGCATTTATATTAAAAAGTCATGTTTTATTCATATTTAAACAATTTCGTAGTAAGGTAAACTACCACTTTATCTAAATTTGAACCGGTGCATTTCCGTCTGACATTCCACAAGTATTCCTGGGGAAATGATGGTGATGGTGAAAGTTATGTTATGTTATGATAATGATGATGATGATGAAGATGAAGAAGACAACTGCCGTTAGGTACTACCGAAATCCCAGAGCCAGGGAATACACCATTGATGGTGTCTACATTTTGAGTTTCATTTAAAATTAAAATTTATTGTGAGTTTTCGTTAAACTCTTTTTCGAATGTACAATATTAATTTTTATTTGGTTGTTTAACGACAGTGTATCAACTTCTGGATTATTTGGCGTCGATGGAATTGGTGATAGCGAGATGGTATCTGGTGAGATGAGGCAGAGGATTCGCATTAGATTACCTGAAATTCGCCTTACAGTTGGAGGAAATCTTGGAAAAAGCCGAACTAGGTAATCAGCCCAATGCTGGAATGGAACCCAAACTCGAACGCAAGCGCGGATGACGAGACAAACTAGCTACTGCCTGAGTTACGTCGCTGTGTGGAATTAAATTTAATGGTCACATTTTAACAATGAAGTTACTACCGTCCTTATCTTCTAATATGTAGACTACTACTGTAATACTACAATATTTTCAGTACATTTTTTTTTCGTTGCTGACATAAATGTAAGGAAGAGTAGAAAGGCTGAGGGAGACAGACAGAGCCATTTTTTCTACTCTTGGAAAATGAAGGATCGAAAACGGTTTTACTTTCCCTTGTTTCGGAGATCATTTTGCGGTCTCTACGTAATGTACTGTACTTTCTGTATATAGACTATTGTTGTAAAGTGATACCGCAAGTTACTGGATAGAGTGCAACGTTATGTAGTAAATTGTGTTTTCCCATGGAACTGAATATCACAATCATGCAATAATATTTTATGTGCTATTTATTGAATAGTTTTTAATAAGCATGTATTGAGACTGTTATAAATGTCTAATGCTACATGCGTGTAGTAGTCTTAAGGGTCAAACTGTAGTAAAAATGTACAAAATATTATTTTTAATTAAGTTCTTTTATTCTCCGGGCTAGCCGTGGTGTACGCAGCAGCAAAGGCCCGGAACTTAAAAAAAGCATGGAATAGAATTCGTTAACTTTCAGATCTCACTAGGACTAGGATGATTATTCCGTCCTAATATCATGTGTTATCTTAGATGAAGGAAAGACGTAGTGTTGACCATCATCGCACGTGACCCGTGGTTTTTCCTTGCAACATAAAGTTGAGAAAATCTGCTAAGGGCTACGGTTGAGAATGCCGTAAGGTTTTGAAAATTGTCTTTGCATATTGATGTTCGACGAGGTCTATTAAACTCGCAGTATGAGAATGCAAAACCGAAGAAAAAAATCGTGGCTTGCTTTTCGTTGTTATTATAGCCCGAGCCAGTTGCACTGTTGTTTTTTGCAGGCTGAGTAGTAGATATGTTTTCAAGCCGCTTGTTGGCGACACGGCTCTCTGATTGGTTGAAATGACCTGTGCTTCGTAACTCGAGAAAGGCTGTATGGTATGGGAAAGTACAAGGCAGTGTTAAAACTTTTATGTGAATTTTGAAGGCTAGAAACACGGAAATGCGATAATGTAATGCAAGTTTTTTAATAATAATGGTAATGGATAATAATGATGATGATGATAATAATAATAATAATAACAATAATAATAATAATAATAATAATAATAATAATAATAATAATAATAATAATAATAATTTTGATTGTGTTTAATGCTCAGAATATTAGTACAGTGTATTAAAGAACAGGTAAGGACAGATGGTCTAAAATCTGACGGCTGGCAGAAAGTTAAAAAATGTATTGAAAGTCATTAAATATATTGTTACTATTGTCACGCAGATTGTAATTTATCCTCATAATAATAATGTTGAAGAATAATGCTAGATGCTGCAGGTAAACTATGAGATTAGGAGCTTTACTGTAAATCCAGGTTCCAACTTTAATTTGTTAAATATGAATATTATTGAAAGAAATAGCATTAATTTAATTGTCCACTGCACATTACTATACTGTATGTGATCTCTACCCACAGACTTCACATGGCTGTCTTTCACTGGTTAGAGCTGCAATGTCACGTCTGTGGCTACAGTACTAGCGCTCTGGCCTTCTATGTAGGCGGCCGGGTTCGATTCCTGTTCAAGTCTGGATGGAATTTGTGGTGGAAAAAAGAGACATTGTAGAGGGTTTTTTTCTCGGGGTACTCTCATTTACTCTTTTATTCCACCAACACTTTCCACTTCCTATCATTTCGTCTATCATCTTTAAGGGTGCTATTCATAGACATTTTGCAGCACGCGCTACGAGCGTACTAAGCTAGCCCCGGCTATCCACTGGTTACTTATACAGAATTAAAATCATATCCTATTGCTAACACTGGTTTATGAATATGAAAAACGCTGATCATCCACCGGAAACCCGCGCTAAAAATGTCTATGAATACGACCCTAAGAGACTAATAGAAAAAAAAGTCTCAGTGCCGCAGTCGGTATATTGCTGGTCTTTTGTGTCCGAGTTTGCGGGTTCGATCCCGGCCCAGGTCGATGGCATTTAAGTGTGCTTAAATGCTACAGGTTAATGTCAGCAAATTTTTCTGGCATGTAAAAGACAAAATTTCGGCACACCGGCGACGCTGATATAACCTCGGTAGTCGCCAGATTCGTTAAATAAATCATAATTTAAAATTGAAGTAAAAATAGGCTGGGGTGATGTCTTCGGGTAGTACGAGTTTCCGATTCTGACTGATAATCCTAAGAAACTGTCTGGCTCACCCCGAATAAAGACGATTGTCCAAGAATAATTAATTACTATGTACGTACGAATAATTTGCAACGCTAGTGAATATTATTCTGATTCCTTTAACTTTAAGATATCCGACTATACGATTTAAAATGCCTGCAGCATACTACATTCCTAAACTCCCTGTGAACATTCGTGCGTCCGCGTCCACCCTCCTTCTTTCAAATCGTCACTGATTCTGTGATGTGATTGGTTGTCATAACTCTATAGTTCAGTATTCCAATATGGCCGGTCGTGTCGTGTGCGGTATTTGTTATTTCTTGTGTATTTTCTTTGTTTTATTAGAACATCGATTACTATGTGATTATTTATTGTGATATCCGAATTTTAGACAATATTTTCTATAATTGAGATGTTTCAGTTTGTTTTATTTTCGTGTATTTGTGTGTTGTTGTCTGCTTTAATAATTTGTGGTGCGTACCGATTTAAAACATGAACTTTTCGTTGATGAGAATGTAATGCACGGAGATATGATGGACGTCACGGATAAATCATGGATACCGATATCAATTAAAAGGTAGCAATACTTAATATTGACATCATTAATAAAATGTAATTAGTGTATATTTTAAACAGAGGCTTATAAAATCTGGAGTGATTTTCGTCTGTTCATTGACCAACAAATTTATGACTGCGAGATTACTGTCAGATGATTGCATAGATAGTGAGGGAAGAGCATTCTTAAAGAAGCTGCGGACACTATTTATAAACTCTCGCGTCCACCGCTGTGGAGTAATGGTTGGCATGCCTGACAGTGAAGAGCGGTCCGGGATCAAATCCTGGGTTGGGCAATCTACTTGGTTGAGGTTATTTCAGGATTTTTCCTCAACTCATTAAGAGCAAATGCTGGGTAACTTTAGGAGCAACATCCTGGACTCACTTCGCTGTTATCACCATCTCATTCAGACTCTAGATAACCGCAGCAGTTGTTAAAGCCTCGTAAAGTAACCAATTAAAATTAACACTCGTTTCTTAAAGAAGTGTCTGCTACCAGTTACAAACCTCCCGTGTTAAGTGTACACGGAAGGAAACACTGTCCAAGTGAAAAGGAATGCTGCGCTTAGTGTCTGTTGAAACGTTGTAACCCGCTAATATGGTTCTTTAGATGCATATCACTTCTGAATGCCAACTGGAATAGTAATATGCGTTACAAAAGCGGTATGTTGACGTTTTCATGTCCGAGGAAAAGATTGAAAAAGCGAAACGTAGTTGAGCTTTTTAATTTCCGAGAACATGAAAACAAACATACCGCTCGTGTATCGTACATTATTTTGTGCGAAGATCGTTTATTACATACCTGAAAGACGAATTTCTAATTAGTTGCAATGAAATCTCCATCTTGGTTTCTGTTTAATGACAGCAACTTTGGAATACTAAAATATCTATCTTCAACATTGTTGCTATAAAATGTTTTCTGTGTTTACTATAGTCCAGCAGGCCGTGATATACGTCTGTCTTTTTTTCCTTCCAGTCAATAAATGCGAACTTAAAACAAACGGTAAGGTTATGTAATGATTTATTTTTCATTTTAATATTTTAACAATATTATTTATATAACATATTGCAGTAATAACATCGGCATCTGGAATCTTGTTGATTTTTTCACTGCTTCCTTAATGTTACTTGCATCAGGAATGCAATAACTTTTGTGGAGTAGTAGAGTTTACTTAATTTTTGCAAATATTTAAAAACAATAGTTAACAGTGCAATTTAGGTGAAATTGCAGTGGTAAGTTTCCAATTTATAATTATTACTATGTTAAACGTCTCTAAAAATAATATGTTAAAAGCCTAAAGCAGTAAAATGAATGTGGCGCTTAAGCGGCAAGAAGAGGGAAATTGTTATGTGTGTTACGTTGGGAATACTGAATGTGGTATTTCACACTTACCGCTTATTGGTTTTGTGCGGAAAGCAAGCAAATACGCACGATCTCGCACAAAGTTAATTGCGCGTATGTAGTTAATCCGTACAGTTCATAAGACGTCAAATCATATTAGTTTTACTGTTGAAATAGTAAAAATCAAATTTTGTGTGCAATCCAGAATATACCAAATTTTACCGTCATATTTTGCTGCATAGACCTAGTAAATTATATAATTTTGACCAATAGGTCAAGAAAAGCTATAAATAGTGATAAGATTTTCAAATGAATCAGGCCTGCTTCGAAACTTTTGAAATGTGGAAGTACAGAGTGATTGAAAATGATGGAAATTTGCTTTGTACACGTACTATAAAGAACAATACAATAATATGGTGTGCATCTGTTGTTGGCAAAACCTTCAATGTATTAACTGGCACCTTACAAACACTGAAGGTAAGTAATCTGTGCCACTTGACACATCACGTAGTACGAGTATATCAGTCCGATCGTCAAATATTTGTCACACTCTCTGTAACATTTACTGTTTATGGATGCAATCACATCGATTACTTTGCCTTAATTTATTGTTTGTTTTGTAGTGTACTAACACAGACGGCATTCTTCACAAGGTACCCACAAAGAAAGAAATCGCATGGAGTCAGGTCTGGTGACTGAGAAGTCAACCGCGCGCTGTAGGCCAGACAGTGACAGTAGCATTTCCATTCCAACGATATAGCAGATGTCTAATGATGTCTAGTGCTATATTGTTGGTAAGTGGAGAAAGTACAGACCAACCTTGCATCATTGTTATAGAGTTTGTCTTCGCTAGTTGAAAACGTAAAGGAGTTGTATTGTAAAAATAGCATTTTTGCACACTTTCTCCCCTAGTGGCGGAAGTATGAAACAAATTTCCCGAATATATAATATCAAATCTTTGACAGTTTAGCTAAGAATTGAGGCACATCATGTTTCCATCATTTTTAATCATGGTATCCGTGTCACCTTCGTAATGCTTTTCATTTACGAGTATAACTAAATGAATGAGTGTTTCACATTTAATTGTAGTTTATATAGCTTTACAATATTCGTTTCCTGTCAGTTTTTTAATAGTGCACATGAATTGAGGGACTCACAGTAAGGCACAGTAAATTGTAGAGCTCTGCTGTTATGTACTCATAAATCCCAAATGTTAGAGATGTGAATTATACTGTTGGGTAGTATCCTCTGATTGAGGTTCTGGCTGATACGTGCAATACATCTATTATCAGGCGGTACATCTCACGTGACGATATGTTTCAGAGGAAGAACAATTTTGTTTGTATGCATCTGCAGTCTGACTAGTGTAATATGTAACTAGTCGGCGGCGTATGCAATGGAGGGGGAAAGGAACTGGCCACCCTACCCCATTATCTCTTGGCCTAATTGCCTCATAAGTGTGCCTTCTTGGTGTCACTTGTGGGGTTCAGACCTGTCTTCGGACTAAATAACAACAATACATATCAGAATTTGTGGTTTGTCCCCTTCCCTCAATTGATTCTTGTAAAGAAAGTGCTCGTCTAACTGAATGAATAGCATAGGGACTTCAATTTCCAGGTATGAATTATTATGTTCGAATCTCTGTGTTTTGTTTCCATTATGAACATCTTATGTAATTGTAAAGCTACCACATTTTTTCTGGTACTAAATTTCACTTATATTCAATACATTTATTGAGTTTATTAGCATATAATTTCAATATGAAAATGAAGACTTGAAGGAAATAAGGATTTAAGTGTTATTTTTACAATTTCGAGGAACTTGAGTCTTAACATACGTTGAAGCTATTGGAAAATACACGTCCCGCTGTTTATGAACGTCAAATAAAACGAACGAAGGAACGAATCTGGACTTCGATTTCTATTCTTGTTAAAGGATTACGGTAAGTTGTTTTTCCAATAAAACCGCAATTTTCACGAAAATGCCACTTAAAAACCTGTATTTACTTCATGTCTTCAAATATCTAATGTTAGAAAACGAAGTTATAAATAGAAAAATTGAAAGTACTGATTTCAAACTTAGAAGTTTTAAGCACATAACATTTTATGTGATCTTTAACATGGCTGTATTGTCTATTTATGACTAGCTAGTAATGTATTGTCAAGATGTCAAAGACGAAATTGTTAAAACATTAAAATAATGTTAGAAAATTGTTCTTTGTTTAACCTGAAGGTTACATTTTCATGTAGAGCATACTTATTACATTGAAGCCAGTAAGTTTCACTTAAATGCGCAGTTAAAACTCTAAATTCTTACAGGCGTGCATGCATAAGGACACTTCTGCCACTGATATGATAAGCTGGCGTGTCTCTTTATGATTGCAGTTGGAGAATCACTCACGAGTCTTGACATTTCTCACCATCAGTATCCAACCATTATTCACATTGAATGATACTTCTACTTCTGCCGTTGAGGTGTATGTTTTGTATGTTTTATGCGACCACTAATATTTTCATACTTCATTTCAGTGTCCCACATCGCTCATGTAAAGCACGTAGAAGTGGTTCAGTGGAGGAAAGACAGAGGATCTGACAACGAAAGGTAAGGTATATTATTTTACATACAAATTTATATTGGTTTTTATGAAGGATATTGTGTGCGCAGAACACTTGAGGTTTAAGGTTACTGCATGAAGCTCAATTATATTTTCAGTAACTTCATATAATGTCGTGATTGTCTATAGAACTCTATTAAATTTGATAAAAATTGAAAATGTTCACAGAGCATACGTAATATTTTAAAATAAGGATTCCCTGGTAAAACTCTGCACAGTTTTTCACTCAATACTTATATTTAGAGGAGCACACTTAAATTCACATTTCACTTTCTCAAGGATTGTTGTAGAATCATTAAGCGACAATCCACACTTTTCTAGTGTCTGTATTGCTTGAGGTTGATTTTATAATTGTGTCTTTATTAAACTCAAGTTTCTTTGCAATGTTTTACTTTTTGAAATATTTTGTGTACGTTGAATCGATAAAGTATCATTTGGATTTAGTCGTAAACAACTTTCTTAATTGCACTAAAATTACCAGAATAAAAGAGAACAGCTTTAATCCAATTACCCAAGCGGGTAAAAATTGGTTCCAGGGATAAAGAGAGTTCAGGGAGATTTTTCCTGTAAGAATTAACTCGGACAGGGATTTTTACAAACACCTTAATAGAAGAATTAATGCATTCACTTCAGAACACTTTCCCGTATGACTTCTGCTAGTCCATTAAGCCCATGCACAAAAAGTAACGTGAGTTACATAAGGATAAATTAATGTTGTTAGAGTTGAATCAGGTCTCAACATGCAGAATGTGAAAGTAGAACCCGAAATTTATGTTAATTACCCCCTTCTGGTCATAATATTTTGAAACAATCATCACAAAGCAAGCAGTGGTTACTTTCCTGTAAGACTACAAGCGATCAAAATTGGTTTTCCCGTATCGTCTACACCTAGTTTGCCAACGAAAAAATTGGAAACGTGGCGTCCATAGGCTTTTCAAATATTATCTACGACACGCCATTTGAGACAATCTTTGAAATTATTATTTAATTATTTTGTTGTTGAATGGTAATAGCCATCCAGATAGTTTCGTCAGGTTGATTCGTTGACATTACACGAGTGTAATATTTACCTAGAAAATTGTGGAATGTACGATTGCTACGTGAATTCCATGGTATATTTGGTTCTGTCATGGACTACAACTTCAACTGTCTGCGGAAAAAAAATTTCACAACTAGAGACTTTCTGAATGACAGTTGAGGGGTCCAGTCAGAGAAGGCATTGCCGGGTGCTGTAGTATATGGAGAAGGATACAAACAACAAATTGTAATAAGTATGTAGAATATTTGCTTATTTCTCTGGAATGTGAAGAATGTTATCTTCAGACTAAATTCCATGGCAACATATTATTCCAATGGTGTTATTCACATCGGTAAAATTTGGGATTTATCAGCACAGATGGCAGAGCATTCCAATTTACATAAACATATATCAATTGTGGTTTATCCCCTTATTTGAATGGGCCCCTCAATTGATGTGTATTAATAAAAAACTTAAAATTAGAAATATTGTAATAGCCGAATAAACTACACTTAAATGTGATGTACACATCCATGTGTTATAAAAAGAAGAGCATTACGTAGCTGACAGTAACACTATAGTACAAAATGTTGAAACATTTCCATGTTGCTTATGAAGTAACTACTATTAATGATAAAATAATATGATATACAGAAATTATTAGCGAATATTGTCAAGGATTCAGTTTTATAGATTTGGGAAATTTGTTTTATACTTGCATCACTAGGGGAGACATTGGAAAAATGCTGTTTTCACAATATATGTCGTTCAGGTTCTTGAGCTAGCGAAGACAAACTCCGTAACAACGATGGAAAGTTTCCATAATTTCTCCCCTATCCAACAACATAGCTCTCAGCTTCATTTCTTTAATGAAGTCCACATTTCTCTCAGTTAACACCTGCTTAAATTATTTTATTGTTCTAATATCGCGCTCGATGTTAACATTCTTATGGCCAACTCTACACGACTCTCTTGAGAATAATTTGTGTATGTGCTGTCTTACAGTTTTTATCTAGCACAGGTCCTGACGGTGATTTAAGTTTATAGAATGGTTTGGACCATGTTATTTCTTCTCCACACTCTCCACATCTGTAGAATATTCAATTCTACAATAGAGGGGTGCTCTGCAATAACAAGTTATGTAGATATGCCTTGGTATAGTCTCCACAATTAATGTATGAAAGTAACAAATTCAGTAACGAGATTTTGACGAATAATACATGAAACTTGTACATATATACTATCAATAATACTAATTCAAAAACGCAGATTTGCAAAGGCCTTTCTTTGTTAATAAATACACTGTTACTTTTACTTATTGCCCAACACCCACTTCTTACACATACCTTGTTATTGCAGAGGAGCCTTCAATTCTTGTTGACCTCAAAGAACTTGTATTCTTGCTTACTTTGTAACATTAATTCAAGTAATATTTGCCTACTTTAACGTGTGATTTTTGGAGATTTTATATTGACTGCGGATTTTAATCTTGTTCGTATATTACATTTAACTTCTTCAATTCGTTCGTTTTATACCAACGTTTGTCAAAAACCCGTGGCGGTAGAGCCCTTGAAGGGCAAAGACATATAGTCGGCTGCTGGCCTCACGCCCACATGCCGAAACAGATGTGGACAATCATCCACGTAAAAGGAAGATATCGTGTGGTTAGCGCAATGATCCTCCCAACCGTTTTCGTAACCGGATTTCGCTAGTTATCGTAGCTCCCCAAGTGCATCATGATTTTGTATGGCACCGGTCCCTTACACTGGTTAAATTTAGTGAGAAAATTTCTTTCCGTATAAGTACTCAAACGAGCGCGCATTTCGTAACGCGAGTCTTAGGCAGGATACCTACCACTTTTGTCGAAAGCCTTATAAAATAGTTCTACTCAGAAAGGTGATGAGCAGGTTTAAGTTAAATATTCCATGAGAATTTAAAATATCATCCAAAATATTGTTTTTTATGAAACAAACATATTTCTTGTAATTATTTTATGAAATTTAAGATTTTTGCTTGAACATATTAAATTGAACACTTTTCGCCTTCTTGTTCCACACATGGTAACTGTAGGAATTTAAGAGATATAATACGTAGTTACCAAAACAAAACATATAAGTGTCGGTTTACATATGGGAAATATTACATGCTGTCCATTTTTTGTTTTGGTTTGAATCTACTGTATATACTATATAATGTAATATATTGTACTTTTTAATTCAACAATAATATTACTTTTATTCCTAGCTTTCAATCACACATCCGTCAACAATGGGTATTCCACTGTACACAGTAATCTGTAGTAGAGTCGGGCAGACTGCCTCATATTATCGCCCGTTCTCGGTTGCGTAATCACCTCAGTCTCGCCCAGTGCGCGAGTACCTAACGTAGCCAAATGACTCATTGATAGAGAACACGAGATTCTCTTGCTCCCGAGATTACCGATACTAGATCACTCCCGACAGTCTCGGAGGTCTAGGCGGGACTGTAGTACTGATAAGCAAGCAATATCGCTCGGGCCGTGCTCCTATAGGAAGCATTGGCTTATACACTTCCCGGTTCTTTAAATATGTATCATGTCGTAGCTCCTATAATACTTAATCAATCGCGCTGTAATTTTTTGGATTGATAGCTCAATGTCTAAGGAAAGCATAGAAAAACAAATCGAACTGAAAATCTTTTTTGGAAAGTGAAAAAAAAAAAAAAAAATATATATATATTAACTTCGATGGAGATTGATCTGTTCAGACTTCACCGCTGGTAAGCGGCAAACTTTTTTGTTTTTCACGTTAGATGGGGGGTCAAAGCGAGAGAAATGTTGAGAAAGGATGGAAATTACTTTTAAAAGTGATGGCAACTCAAAATTTTTACTGGTTCTCGAATAACGGCGAGTTAACCTGTTAGCGCGGGACTCATGACTCAAACGTTTGTTCCGTGAAATTTGTACGGAACACTTCAGCGCTTGAAAACTCGTTATTGTACGGATGGTATTAAATGGTATTTTAATACCGGTAGTTGAAAATGAGGCTATATAGTCCAAGATGGTTTACACTTTACAGTAATTAGGCTATCTTTTATAACAACTAAATAAAAAAATAGTTTGTAACACAATGATATGAAACATGAAAATATTAAAAGCTGGTTCACAATAAACCGAGAACGGAAACGGCAACGAGAACTAGAACGGAAATATTGTTAAAATAAATGTATTTAAAGGTAAGCATTCACAATTAACTATTCTGAATGCTCACATTTAAATACTGTACATTTATTTTAACATTATTTCCGTTCTCGTTTCCGTTCCCGGTTTATTGTGAACCAGCCTATATTATAGAAAACTACACTTTCTATTGGTGTGCACGTTATAAATTATTGTTACAGAACAATCATTATTGTATTCTAGCCATGTTACAATATAAAATTATATAGGCCTATATGGTTTATAATAATTATCCTATATGTTATAGGAACGAGAATAACAAATTAAGAATTAATCAGATTTCTAATACTTGTACCGGTACCTAATGATAACTTACAAGACAGTAATAAATAATAACCATCATAATAATCCTGATAATCATAATCTTAATCATCCTAATGATTACGATAATGATGATGATAACAGTAATACTAATAATAATGATATGATAATAATAATAATAATAATAATAATAATAATAATAATAATAAAAATAATAATCGCTGTAGAGTAACGGTTAGCACACCTGACTGTGAAACGATCGGCTTCCGGTTCGAATCTTGGTTGGGACAAGTTAAGATTAGTTCACAATAAACCGAGAACGGAAACGACAACGATAACGGAAATATTGTTAAAATAAATACATTTAAATGTGAGCATTCACAATTAACTTTCACGTTCCCGTTTCCGGGCTCCGGCAATCTTCTCGTTAATTGTGAATGTTCACATTTAAATATATTTATTTTAACATTATTTCTCGTTGTCGTTTCCGTTCCCGGTTTATTGTGAACCAGCCTTTACCTGGCTGAGGTTTCTCGCCTCAACCCATTGAGAGCAAATGCTGGGTAACTTTCGGCGCTGGACCCTGGACTCATTTCGCTGGCATTATCATCTCATTCAGACGCTGGATAGCTATAGCAGTTGATAAAGCGTCGTAAAGTAACTAGGTAATTTAATAATAATAATAATAATAATAATAATAATAATAACCCTCTTTTATTCTCTGTTGTTATGATAAAGCAAATATAAATGACACTCAGGAAGAAACGCAGAATAAATATGGGGGGGGGGGAAATGCCTGTTATTATTCGTTTGAGAAGCTTTTGTCATCCAGCCTGCTCTCAAAAAACTTGAAAGTTAGAATTTATAAAACAGTTATATTACCGATTGTTCTGTATGGTTGTGAAATTTGGACTCTCACTTTGAGGAACAGAGGTTAAGGGTGTTCGAGAATAAGATCCTTAGGAAGATATTTGGGGCTAAGAGGGATGGAGAATGGAGGAAGTTGCACAACGTAGAACTGCACACATTGTACTCTTCACCTGACATAATTAGGAATATTAAATTCAGAGGTTTGAAATGGGCAGAACATCTAGCATGTATGGGCGAATCCAGAACTGGATATAGAGTGTTAGTTGGATGGCCGGAGAGAAAGGACGTTTGGAGAGGCAGAGACGTAGATGGGAAGCTAATATAAAAATGGATATGATGGTAGAGACTGAATTAATCTTGCTCAGGATAGAGACCGATGGCGGGCTTATGTGAGAGCGGCAATGAACCTCCGGGTTCCTTAAAATGCATTTGTATTTTAAGTAATTATGATCAATTTGTGAAAGGATCTACTCTATTTCGTAATTCTGTCCTTCCCCTTGCAAAAGTGTTTCCATTTCACATTCAGCATTTTATCAGTTGGGAAACAAAAATATCTTATGTCAGAGTCTTTGGTCCTTTATAATAATATAAATAAGTATTATTTTATTTCGTCCTTACGCAGCGCAATAATTACCCATGCTGATGAAGATGCCCTTGCATAACAACGAAACATCCAGATGTGAACGCGCAATATAATAATAATACAGTCGTGTGATATCCATTACTATAGCGTATACAAAACACTATCGAAAGATTAAATATGGAATGTCAACAAAATGCTGATAGCGAGAAAGTATATCATAGCTCCAACCATAACTTGTTATTGTTTTAGACTAGCTTAGGATTAGGTAAGGGCTGAAAGTGCTGCATTATTTTGTTTCTCCGGAAAGGCAATAAATAGTTCATTAAAATAGTGTGACTTCTGTAAGAATGTCGACAATCATAATGTGCTGTATTATTTATTGCATACCACACTGCTGTGCCTTCTTAAATTACTTTATGAACATTAATATTTCAGAAAGAGTCACGAATTGCAGTGATGAGCGGCAATTAAGCCGGCAGTCAGTGTACGCATTTCATAACGATAAGTCGGCCGTGCGATAATAGGCCGGGACCCGGTATTCCTCGTTCCCGAGAGTGCCAATCTCGAGAATACGATTCTCGGAACTGGCGTTATCGGCCAGCTAGTCTCGCCTACGAGAACGAGCGGGAGTAAGAGGCTGTTTGCCCGACTCTAATCTGTAGTCGTTATTGCACTCCACAGCACAATGACAATGACAATTCACATGTATTATTGAGAAGAACAACAATGCACTTCTAATTTCAACTAGTGTTCACAAAGCACTATTTACAAAACAAAACTGTCAGTTCTCAGTTCACAGTTCGTTTGCCTTGGCTAGTTCTTCTAGCTCACTCACTCAAGTTCACTGTACGTCGAACCCCAAGCCTTCCAGATAAAGTTCACTGCACGTCGAACCCAAGACTTCCGGACGCGTTGCTTCCGCCTGGACGCTGCCACAGTTACTCAAGTTCACTGCACGTCGAACCCAAGTCTCGAAGGCTGTCTTCCTTGCTCGGTCGCTGCTGATTCACAAACTGACTCAACTAAACTGAAACTTCTTTGTGGCTCACTTGCCCCTTTTATTTATTAGATCACACATTCTCGAATGTACTGCGTAGCTTCTACAACAATCGGTTCGCGTAGCTTTGCGAAACTTCCAGCTGTTCCGCCCTGCTTCGCGTCACGCCACACCTTCCCTCGCACTAGATGCGCGCGCAACTTCCCCGACACGACCAGGTATTCCAACATGGCGCCACAATATGTACTATGAAAATAGTGTAACGTGCTATCACAGGTTTTAGCGGCTTTCTGAAACAGTTTCCGTTGATCGATTCTAGAAACTCATTTAATCTAATATTCAGTTCACTGAGTTAGACTTTACTAATACTTACTTCATGAACTGTGTAGTTGCTATTTGAATTGTATCACTGCCTATGCAGTATAATCTGACAACTGGCATGAAATTTCTATTAAACATTTTAAATTTTTGTTCACTGTCAGCAACCAATGAAATTCATGGTTTTATTTTCCATCTGAAAGAACTCATAAAAAGTTGCTTTCTAGCACATGTGAACCACTACCTACGCTCAGTAGTCCAAATTAGCCAAGCGTAACGAGTCCAACAGATTAGGCGACCTCTTTGGTTTTACCTTTTGCCCTGATGATGGAACCTATATTTCGTTCCGAAATGAAAATGCCAAGTTCCAGGACACGATGAATTATCCAAAAGCGTGATTCTAATCACTGCCTAAGCTCTTCATTTAGGAAAATGTTAACTCAAATATTAGTTTGTTAAAAATATTTCTTAAAAATATAGACATTAATACATCCTCGATTTAGATCTAATACTTCATTTGATTAGACTTACATTCGATTCAGCTAACAGATTTTATAGTATAAATGTTCTGTAACACAGAAATTCACAATTAATGTTGTGATACTAGTTTACATTACGGGAAAAAAAATTTCACATAAGTTAATCTTATAATGATTACTTATTATAAACAACGAATATCACTAAATAATAATTATTCATTCATACTTCCCTGCCCAAGGGCACGTGTTTCACTGCAAACCCACCATTTTCCAGTCTCTCCTATTTTCTGTCTTCCTCTTAGTCTCCGCATATGATCCATATAAATGTCAGAATTTTACAATATTAGACGTATTGACTTAACTCGTATGGAGAAAAACGATGGTACAAAGGAAAGAAAACAGGACCCATTCATCTTTCTCCTCCTGCTTTGTTTTCTTGCGCTGCTTCTTGTTTTTATGGGTTTTGGTTTCTTTTTGGGATTCAGAACGGACGAGGATAATTAATAAAATTATTTGCCTGCAAAGAGGAGCGTAGTACACTGGAGAACGTAATGTAGATAGTCTGATAGTGGACAACTTCGACAGTGTACTCTACATTAATGTCGCTTAAAAACATATTTTAAGGAAGAAAACAGCATGAAGTTAAATTCACAATGTAAACGTTAGTCCATGAAATACTCATTTTCCTAATTAAGCTATGATCACGCGTACTGCTCTACACTGCACTGTAGCAAAACATGAATTTCCTCGCGAATTTATATTGTATTATATTAACTTATTTTGCACAGACTTTTCAGAAACATGATATTTATTGGATGTATATTGAAGATAGATGATAGGATATCTTTACAAAGATACATTTGGTAATAAATTTATTATTGTTAAGCAATGCATTACCTACTAGATATTCCAGACTTCGACGTCGGCATTCATTTTAGTAGTAGAGGGGCAAATACGCAGTCCACTGAATAAATAATGAGACTCACTATTTTATGAGTTGTTGTTTGTTGTTTAGTCAACTGTTCGAAGACAGGCCAGAATCTCATAAGCAGAGCTAGGAAGTTGGTACAAAAACAGTTAAGTTGTGTGAACTTGGACTCTGTCTCTACCGAATGAAAAGTCTAGTAGCGCAGCTGTCAATGTCAGTGAACCAGAACGACAAACATGTAGTACAAGAAAATACTAAACGAATAATATAAAAAACAATAATTTGTAATCATAAATTTCGTAACTCCCAAACTAAAATAATTGATCTATACATATAAAAATAACATATAAATTGTAACTTACAATTACGATTCTAGCATCATTATAACAAATAACAATGAACATTTTCATTTTATCAAAAGAAATACTCCTTGTATGTTCAGAAAAATAAAAACAATATTTTTACTCTGAAAATATTCATTCTACGTCACAAGACTTTAATGGAACAAATCTTAAATATGATACAGTATTTCTTACTGTCATCAGGTGAACAACACTTTGTTAATCTAATAGTGTATCTCGTATGTGCCACATAATATTAAACTAATAATTGTTTTCATGATCATTTTAAATTTCTGTCGGCCTGGGTAGCGCAGTCGGTATAGCGCTAGCATTCTGTGCTCTAGATTGCGGGTTCGATTCCGGCCCAGGTGTGCTTAAAGCGCCAGGCTCATGTCTATAGATTTACTGGCATGTAAAAGAACTCCTGCGGGACAAAATTCCGGCACACCGGCGACTCTGATATAATCTCGGCAGTTGCGAGCGTCGTTAAATAAACTATCATTAAAAAAATTCTTTTCCATTTCTATTGTAATGACAGCTAGGAAGTTCCTATCGTAATTCTAATGTTAAACTTGGACTGTAACACAACCGAATGCATAGCAGCACGAGACAACATTTAAGGAAGAATAATCCGGGAAAAAATAAACGTGTTACACACTCCTGTTTGCATAATTATTTAATAACAGATGAATTTACTTTTTTGTAACCATGCATAATATTAAAATTACGTAAATAAAACAATAATAACAGAATAGCGTACTTTATTCAAAACCTAAACTATTAATAGAAATTAACAATATTCTTCAAACTATTCACGACTGTACACAGCTCCACGGAATGTCACTACGCGTTGTTTGTGAACTGCGTATCGTCTGTAGCGACCGCGAACAGGTCGAGGCGCTGGTGACATCTATACTCCTCGCTGTACTCAACTGGAATATACTGTTTTGGTACGAACTTTCTACATATGCTCATAAGTGACACCAATAAGACATCACTAGGGAACGACGTTTAGACACCAAAACATTGTCTACTGGGTGTTCAGTTCAAAGTGTGTCATGGCTCGCTGTATGCCGTCATGTAGCTAGTCGATGAGCCTAGAGAATTCAATCTTCCTACACTTCCGCAGAGGTGTATTACCTATGTGTCAGAGAAGTTGCCTAGCAAGTACGGCGTTCATTCTGAAAGTACTTACCGATACGTATGGTAACGCCGGTAGTGGCAGGAATGTGAACTGTTTGGAAACATATACTGAGGTGGGTTTTTTTCTTACTGTCGGGATATGTGGAGAGGGTTGAGACGATTACTTACGTATTTGTTGACATTTTTTTGGGGTTATTTTACGACGCTGTATCATCATCTAGGTTATTTAGTGTCTGAATGATATGAAGGTCATAATGCCGGTGAAATGAGTCCGGGGTCCAGCACCGAAAGTTACCCAGCATTTGCTCGTATTGGGTTGAGGGAAAACCCCGGAAAAACCTCAACCAGGTAACTTGCTCCGACCAGGATTCGAACCCGGGCCACCTGGTTTCGCAGCCAGACGCGCTGACCGTTACTCCACAGGTGTGGACTTTGTTGACTTTAACTTCGACGGTCAACATGGACACAGAGCATTTCCTTTGTATTGTGGAATGTTGCCGTACGCAACCGATGATAACAAATACCCTGCGTACGACTTGCCCGCGCGAAACACAGTTCGAAAGAGGTTATGGTATCACACAGACAGTACAGACCGCCATCTGTTGCTACGACGTTCAAGTTATACCGTACACGTTTTCAAGTTCAGATTGAACGCCTTGATTAATGGGCAACTTCTCTGACATAAAAGCTGAAACTCGCTTCAAATCGCTGACTCACAACAGTGACGTCATGACACACTTTGAAATGAACACTCAGTAGATGTGCACACATGTTTAAGGAACACTGGCTGTAGGATGACGTCAGTTGCTTACTTTACCGTTGGACCTTCAGGTTTGTAAGCAAAATGAAGGACGTCGCGTGAAGGAGCTCTGTTCATTCGAACTTTAATGGGTGCGTGTTTTGTATTGTTTACTGCATTATAATAGTTGTTTCGACACAGCACGCCTGTTTTCTGTTTATAAAGTAAATCTTTCGTATGTAGTTGAGTTGTGATCTAACAAAGATACTGTGAAGATGTATTGAAATGCCGCCAATAAAATCTTAAACTTTGCCTGTACTAGTAAAAGATTTCGAAGATGACTATTTTTCAGTCAAGGACGAAAATATATTATATTATGGTGTGAAGTTTGTAAATTAGATATGAAAGTTAAAAAGCGTCATGATTTACGAAAACATTGTGACTCTAAAAGACAAATCGAACATTTGGAATAGTTTAGTGATTTAATTTCGGATCAGTTCACTTTTTATTATGACTTGTCTGATCCTGATATGTGCGAATATTCCGTTCCATAAGCTTGAGAATCCACATTATAAACACTTCATTGAAAAGTAGTCTATATGTTTAGAAAATTGCCGAATCCAACAACAAACATGCGTACGCAATTACTCTTGTGTTATGAAATAACTTTAAATTCTATACGATCAGCTGTTGGTAACAATAAAGTGTTAAACTAAGACCGAAGTGTATTCTTGAAAAAAATCATCCATATACGAAACACTGTGAAGTGCAATATGAACTAAATAATGAACAGGCACAACATTATATTAAATAAAACTATTTCAAATTCATGTCAATGACATCGTGTGATGTTGAAAGAACATTTTCTTATTTCAGTGACAATCAAAACAAGTTCATATTTGAAGAGGCTATCAAATGCAAAACTCGCCTTATCCGAGTAAAGCGATTTGTCAGAAAACAGGAAAAACCGTTATGGATATGGACAGTTTTGCATTTGATAGTAGTTTTCTGAGCTCTATGCAACAGGAATTAGACAAGATTTGCACAAACCGACTATATCAGTAGATAGAAAGCTGCGAGAAGTACAACATCCCATATGTAACTCATTTTCTTAAATTTTGGTTAAGGCGTGTTTTGCACTTTATAGCCATGTACACAATTATACATTGCAACAAAATTAGTCACACTTAAAGTACACCATTATTATTTAGAATGTATCACCATTTTCTACAAAGAAGAAAATGAAATAAGTCGCTTTCCTATATGTGTGTTATACCCTACTTGTTTTAGTCACGTGATTACACCGAGCAATGTTTTGATTCAAGCACAGCAGTGCTCTGTAGAAATCCCTTTACTATCCTGAGTTGATGTAAACAACACGATTTGTATAATGTGCGTTGTATTTAGCTTCATAGGTTGTATCTGAACTTCCGTCCCTAGGCACCACTCATGAGGCAACTAAGCCAGGATATAATGGGGTAGGGTGATGAGTTCCTTTTCCCCTCCATTGTATACGTCACTGACACATTACACTAATCAGACTTCAGATGTACACAAATTGTTCTTCCTGTGACACATATCGTCAAGTGAGATTATGTTCTGCCTGATAATTAGATGTAAGAGGTACGGAAATAAAATTTGAAGCTCCGTTATTGTATAAGTTTCGCTTACAATGCACTGCACATGTCCAGTAAACAAAAGCCGCTGTATATATGTACTTGTGAACAGTCTTGTGAAATTGTTGCCTAGATACAGATGGACTCCCATCAAGAGCCGCTAAGAATTTTAATTCCGTATCTGTACATATCAGCCAGAGCATCAGTCATAAGTAATTTTCTGAGAAATTTGTTAAATTTAAATTTTTAAAGTGTTGCATGAAGCTTAAGAATTCTCGTATTTAAAAGCAATGTCTTATACCTTTTATCTGAACAAACTGTATTGGTTTTGCCACCAAATTAAAATGAGATAAATAGTTACCAGGAACTTATATGTATGTAATACTGGGTTGATGCAAAAGTTCGTTCCTTCACTGTGACAAAAGTTTTTATTTCAGATGTAGAGAAGACACAAATTAATCAGTAATAGATCCTCCTATATTATATACGACTTTCTGTCAACATTGGAGTAGTTTTTCGATTCCGCCTCTAAAGAAATCTGCTGATCTGGAGTTAAAGAAGTCGCCAAGCCAAGTTAGTAAAACATCTTCGTTATCAAAGGAGTTCTCTTGAAGACTGCTGGATAGAGAAGGGAAAAGGTGGATATCTGAGAGCGCAAGATCGGGATAACTGCTTTCGTCATGTTAGCGGAGTGCGGGCGTGTATTATCTTGTTGCAGCAGCAATTGATGCAGTCTTCCAGGTCTTGTATAGTGAATTGCGGCCGCAACATTTGAGTTGTTGGCAATAAAGTTATATTTCTAGCAAGCAATTCGTAGTACACGACGCGTTTTTTTATCCAACCGGACGCATAACGTCATTTTCTGTGGATGGACACTAACTTTTGTAGGGGGTGTTTTACGTTGAAATGACAGAACGATTTCCTTGCAGTGGTTACTCCGATGGTATTCTGTCATATACGGCAAAATTTTTCGAGCCTCCTCCGCTGCCTTTGCTCATCTACTGAATTCAAACAGAAGAATATGTCAGAAGGGTTCGTTTTTTTCTTTTACTTGACACTCCAACTTCACAAAATTTCTTCAAATCCGCGAAATTTAAGGCGTATTTACAAACACTACAAATAAATGGATAAACGATAAACAATCTCCTAATAATGCAGTGTTGTGATGAACAAAAACGCTACAAACTTGTGCATCAAGCTAAACTGGGGTTTTTGTAAAGAGCTTTGAGGGGGAGTCGCGAAATGATTTATAAAATAAAAGCAAAGAAGTAAAGCCTTATTAACATACACGTACAGAGTTTTTAGAAACGTAAACAATATTCAACAAAATAAAAAGGAAGTTTCGCTAAGAGTTATACACTAAAGTAAAAAATAATACTATTGTGACAAATATGCCTGTTTTTCAGAAAGTAGCTCTCAAATCTGGATTCTACTCGATACACATTCGGTGATATCACTTTCAAGTTCAGTGAGAGTTCTCGTATTTATTTTGATGGCAATCATAGACGAGATGTTTATTTTGCGTAAATAAATTGTAGAGACTGTTAGGAATTGAACGAGTCTTGTTTATGCGGATGGCGTGACTATGTTAGGAGAAAATCCACGAAATATTAGGGAAAACACGAGAATTTTACTTGAAGCAAGTAAAGAGATTGGTTTGGAAGTAGGCCTAAATCCAGAAAAGACAAATTATATGATTATGTCTCGTGACCAGAATATTGTACACTCTTAGAAAAAAAAAATTACCGGGCTCCAAATTCTATGTCCGATTCGGAAGACTTCGGGTGCATTCGTCAGAGCATGATACACACGCGGACGCATTTCTTCTGTCGTAAATGTTTCCAACACTCCACTGCCACCACTATATGATGATTATATAACATGCTTCTGAAAGAGTCATCGTCTCTTTCGCATAGCGTAGTCGGTAGCATTGTGGTCTTGTATTCGAAAAGTTTCGAGTTCGAATCTCAGTCTTATACTTTGTTTTTTTATTTTTATTTTTTTACTTCTTGTATACTGATAATAACCAGTATTGTGAAATATTTAACAGAAAGTTAATATCTACAAAGGGCAAGTTAGATACATAATAGCAACCCTTTCCCTTGTATCTTGTATTTACAGAGACTAAACAAAATCTTCAGTCCAGGCAGTCAAACGGAGGGTTGTAATGACAAAGGAAGCTTTTAATAAAAAAAACCGAAGTGATTAGGAGGGAATGATTTATGACAATCTCAATATATGTAATAGTGATCTCTCCCTAAAATGGCTCGCGGGGATGGGGTGTTCATTGTTTCTTAAAATCTTGCTTTCGTGAAGGAAATCTTATATTGATAAGAACCACAAACCACGGTGCTTAGTATGCCTTCATGTGTTAGCAATTTTTTTCAGTTGATTTTTTAACGACGCCGAATATATAATTAGTCCTAATAGGTTATTTATCATCGATGAAATTTGTGATATCGAGACGGTATTTGGCGACATGAGACCGAGGATTCGCCATAGATTACCTGTCATTCTCCTTACAAGCGGGTAATAATATCTCAGATAAAACTGTGCGATAAAGATTGTAGAAGTATTCAGTGAAAATAACGTAGCAAACCAAGTTCAGGCAGTGTCTCTTTCAAAGCACACACTTACTGGGAGATCTCAGGAACGAGGTATCTATTAATATGAATCACATCATCCCTAACTGATTTCATTTCTCAATTTTATTGCTCTCAACGAAAGCACAGACGAGTCTAGACGTTTCGGATATTGATCCGTTACTGTTATGGCGTCTCATTCACAGAAAATTTCTGTCCCTCTTGGGAAAAAATAGATTCTGCTTATGGGATCTGCTTCTACACACTGAAATAAGATAGTTTGTTGCGGAAAATGTCTGCTGCGATTCTTTAGACTCCGTCGTCAGTTAATACCGGGACATCATTTTGTTTTTACTAACATTTTTAATATTAACCTGCGTATATCTCTGGATTAACAGGTGAGAACCAGAAAGATTGTTTGTTACACCTTCGAAGACCGGAGTTTGATAATACTAGTATAAAATACAAACAAATCACTTAGAAGAGAAGAAACATAGTGCATTCATTTACGTAAACTAGGAACTATTACGATTTTGAGTTTGATAACACTACCCAACTTGAAATTTACCTCCGTCAAGATAAAAATTTTTAGTCCATTTTCACACTAGATTCAGAAAACGATGCTTAACATGTCACATCACGTCACAATTTTTAGATATTTTAGATATCTTACATCGAACAAAATGTAAAGATGAAAATGTGTTATTTGTTATTCCATTTAATCAAGCCTTTGTCAGTTATCAGGATACCAGTGATAAATCTGTCTTTTTTCTAGAAGTAGACACCACAAAGAAATACCTAAACTCAGGTAGAGATAGATCAGGCACTTCTAATGGGATTGCAAAGTAATATTATTTCCTGCATGAAACGTAATGTAAGTTACGTGAGAGTATGTGTTTCTGTGTAGACGTTAATGGATTAATGAGTGAACTAGGGGTTGAGCATAATCCAGATTACTGGCGTTTTTTATAGATTCATCTAAATTTAGCTTAAAAGCAATGTTACTTCATAATTGTAATGAATTTCCATCTGTTCCGGTTTTCCATTTTATAGGTCTTAAAGAAAGTTATGAAAGTATGGCTAAGATTGTGCGTTTTTTAAAATATGAGACTCATTGTTGGAAGGTATGTGGTGACCCTAAAGTAATTGATTTGCTGCTTACCTTTACAAAATATTCTTGTTTTTTGTGTTTGTGGGAGAGCCGTGCTACAGAAAAACATTATGTTGTAGAACAGTGGGACAAGCGGCAGGAATATGTTCTGGGCGAAAGTGATGTAAAAGAAACGCCATTGGTTCAGCCTGATAAGGTTCTTCTTTCTCCCTTACACATAAATCTTGGGCTAATGAAGAATTTTGCTAAGGCACTCGACAAGGACGGTAGTGGATTTGCATATTTACAAGGCAAATTAACAGTTAACATAAGCAAAATTGAAAGATGGGATTTTTATTGGACATTAAATCAGAAAATTCATGGAAGACGAAATGTTTGAGATAAATTTACAAACGGTTAAATTAGCAGCTTGGCAATCATTTAAAAGGTCATGCGTGGTTTTCTCGGAAATACAAAGGAAGAAAACTATAAAACTTTGGTGTCAAATTTGTTGAAATGCTACAAAAACATGGGTCGTAGAACGTCTTTAAAAATCAATTTTCTTCATTCACATCCAAACTTCTTTTTCCGGATAATCTGGATGATGTTAGTGATGAACAAGGGGAACGGTTTCATAAAGACAATGGAGAAGAGGTACCGAGGTCGTAAATATCCAATAATGATGGGGGATTACTGTTGGTTTCTTGAGAGGGAGAGCAGGCAGGAGTACAAGAGAAAATCACTTAGGCCTACTACCAAATACTTTTAAGCAAAGTTGCAGGTATGTTCTCTTAAAATATGGCCCAAATATTATTTCATACATATAAAACTACATTTGTGAATTAACCTTGACCTAGCATGGATATGTCATTATATCTTACATCATTATATCATAAGAATTAACCTAATATTTTATCTGAAACCGCGTATATGAGATTCTAAATGTGTTTATATCTTTTTAACCTGAAATGATCGGAGATGTCTATGGTGATTTTCAAAATCAGCGCAACTTTTTCGTTAATAATCACCTATTTTTATCGCTAAGGTATGAAAAAAATTATTTTTTGTTCAATAGTGTAATTTTCGTTGGGATTTTATTTAATTAAAATACAGTACTATAGAAAGTGTTTTTACTCACAAACTGCACTATCCAGGTGGACCAATTCATTATGCAATGCATAGTACACCGCCTACAGTACATTAGCATTCATTATGGAGAGTGAATTTAAATTTAAAAATAATCAAAATCTGATTATTTTAAACAAATTGTTGAAAAAGGTGGACGTACATTTCGATACAGGCTACAGTTATTTTGTGCATATTATCGAAAACGTTTTTAAGCATATCTTCTGAAATTTTATGCATTTTTTCTCTTGAATGTAATTATTTCATTCTTCTATCGTTGTAGGATGTTTAGCAAACAAGTATTTTACAGTAACCCCAAAAGAAATAATGCAAAGCACTCAAATCAGTCGACATGGTGGGCCATAATTCTGCACCTGTAGAAGTAATTATATACCTATTCTATAACAGAGTACCTTACGTAATGTAAATTAATCTTCACTTCTGCTCGATCCGCACAGATAAATTTACCTAGACATGCTATCTACTCTTCGTCCAAGTGGTTATGTCGCAGTGTCGTAGAAAGGGTGGAAATAACGTGGAAGTTACTTAACGAGGACATTTTATTTAAATCATTTTAAACACTTTATAGTATTACGTACACGTCCAATTCGTAACAGCAAATGTTTTCAGAAAATACCTGAGATAGCCCAGCCACTAACCTTTACAGAGGGGCTAGCAGAAATGAGTGGGGGAAATCGGAAAGCGACGTAACCAAACGGACAAAGTACCTGTTCGAAAATATGATTAAATAATGAATGCACTTTATTTACTGGAAAATACGACCATATTTTTCAGGAACATATTATACTAACTCACACAGTACTGTATACTGTGACCGTAAAGCTTCGTACAGATATGCGCGCCGAAACCCGTAGCGCAACCACGTCCTGCGCCAGAGCAAGGTTACGCACGGTGGTTGCTCTATTAGGTTGCACGATGAACTTTTGGAATACGCGCCGGAGTCCACAACACTACGGCCCGGTTGCACCAACCCTTGTTAAATATTTAACATGTCGTTAAGGCAGTTTAACAGCAAACTTAACTGAAGTGATGTTTCATCAACTGTTGTTACTGCTAACATCATGTTAAACCCAATGTTAAATTAACATGGCATACTCCCTAGGATAAATCCTTAACGTCCTGTTACAGCGTGAATCATGGCTGCCAGAGAACATATGTTACACTCCGCATTATTATATCGAGATATATTTGCAGTGAAAACAATTAGCTGCAATCACTACTTCAGCATTTCTAGTTATTCAGAATAGATATGTTCATAAATACTAAAATTATTCACATTAATATTAGCACTGCATCCACAGCAAAGAGAAGATATGTGTTTATTAACGTAAGAATTTCTGTTATTATTATTTCGTATTAATACTCAGATATAATTGCAGATTTTCAAAACGATATTTCTTTATTTCACTGATTTAACAGTTCACATGTAATTATGACTAATGACGTGTGAAGATATGTTAAATACAGTATATAAGATATGAAAATAATGTTAACGCTTATTCAGCATCAGAATTATTTTCATTTTCTATTGGTTCTATTTGATCCTGGATAATTGAAAGAATCTTCGTACAAATATCAACTTTGAGAGTGAAAGTACCACCGTCAGTTTTCAAATGTTCCACTGTATCTTGTGCATGACCCGTCTTAGCATTTCTTTTAATATTTTCATAACATTGATTTTTTTCATAGTTTGCGTTTTTACATCCAAATGGCGATTGAAAATATTGGGTTAAAGAGACCCATGTTTGTTCCTTTTTCCTAATGAAAGTTCCATCACTACGTTTGAGTTCAATTACATTCATATAATTGCTAGATCTACTAAAATAATTATATTTCTCTTATAAGGTAAAATTACTGCTCCTTATACTTTCTTTTTCTCGATTTCTGTTGTAATTATGTTAGTCTCCAATACTTCCATAATGTAAGGAATACAATTCCCCGCTAAAAAAATGACTACACCAACTAAAGGCACATTCAGCAAACTTTCATACAATCACTGCTTCTTTGATTCCTGTTACATTACTCTTAACATCATGTTACCTAACCAAAGTACCTCAGATGGTTGGTGAAACACTATAACACTAACAGGATGTTTAATTTTTAACAACACATTAACATGCTGTTAGCGTTATTTTAACGAAGTTTGGTGAAATTTGGCCCTAACCTACCAGCGTCCGCCAATTCAGTCCTACTTTCAATCATGGACGTAGCTGCAGCAGCCTATATTTATTTGCATTTTGCGTGCAAAAAGAAACGGAAACAGAGGCAATGGTAGGAAACACAGTTATATATTATATAGAAGTAGGAATAAATATGGTGATTCAAATTTGCTGGCTGACTTGAAGTTCAAAACAGTTGGTGGACATTATAAAAATTTTACCAGAATGTCACCTACAGACTTTAAATATTTGGTAACGCCTAATGTTGCAAAGAAGGATACCACATTCAGTTCAAGAAAGAGAGGCAGTGACGATGCGATTTCTGGCAACCGTACAATAATATGCAATAACATTGCTGAATCAACACATGAGACTAAAATTAAGTTAAGAGTCAAAAAAATCTTTAAAGGACTTTGAAGTTAATTAAAAAATGGAACCTGGAAATCAGTATATGTCAATGAAGATATGAATAGTAAATTCAATGCGTTTCGTAATACATTCTTAAATATCTTTGAATTCAGTTTTCTTGTAAAGCACAAAAATTTTCAGACATCTAAAAATAATTGGATTACACAAGACATTAGAATCTCATGCAAAACAAAGAGAACTCAATATATTTAAAGTTTAAATAGTAATGACCGCAAATTAATAGGTCTAATTTCTGTAGTACAATTTTATGATTAATACAAACGAAGGCTTTGGAGAGATCACAGAATACCCCTCCTACTTGTAATTTTTTATTAACTGCTTCCAGAATTTTATCAGTTAAATTAAACACAAAGTCATCTTAAAAACCAAATAACTTTCCTTTAACAATTTATTCTAAACTTGACTAATAAAATCAAAACAACTAGGAATATTACTTACTTACTTAGTTACTTACTGGCTTTTAAGGAACCCGGAGGTTCATTGCCGCTCTCACATAAGCCCGCCATTGGTCCCTATCCTGAGCAAGATTAATCCGGTCTCTACCATCATATCCCACCTCCCTCAAATCCATTTTAATATTATCTGTGTATCTAATGCTTACTTCAGTTGCGTGATTCGGGTTCCGCATACTGCACATAGATGGCAGGACTTTGGCCCATTTTCAAATTGCACACCACTTCGGCGGGCCACGTTATGTATAATGTGTATCTGTGAAGAATTATGTCGTTTACTAGGGTGAGTGTATGTGTAAGTGTAGTGTAGGGAATGGGTGAGGATGATGATGGTGAGGAAGGAAGAAGGGGTAACCCGGTGCCTGCACGTAGCCTACTCCTGTCGAGTAGCACCAGGGAGGCCGCCAGGCTTAACGTCCCCACACGACGGACGAATCACTATCAATAGGGACATATGCCTTCTCTTCATATGCACTGCGGAGAGATTTGAGATTTAACCCAGGCATATTGGTGCATAATTTAGTGATTAGAAGTTGTGCACCATGACTCATAATCCCGAGGTAGAAATTTTACATGAAAATTTCTGATTCCGTCAGGAATCGAACCCGGACCGGCTAGTCTGGAGGTAGACTTGCTACCACAGAACTAACTCGGCGGGTAAAATTTGTATGCATTCAAGCAAAACATTTAATGGAGAATCTGAATATGTAAATTTTAATATAGAGAGTCATTAAAAAAAATTAACTTTACTTTCACACCCTTTATGTCTGAATATCTAACTTTTTTCGAACACTGGTATCAGCTTTTTGTATAAAACTTTTTTTTTGTAAAATTTAAGAAGTTATTAGCAATATTACATACTATTGTTCACTCTGTTTATAAAAGAGTATATCAACATCTTGATTGCTACAACATTCTCATTTCACAACAATAATTTGAATTCAGAAAGAATACATAAAGTGAGCAAGCTTCGTTTAATTTAACTGATAAAATTCTGAAAGCAATTAATAGGAAATTACAAGTAGGAGGGATATTCTGTGATCTCTCCAAAGCTTTCGATTGTATTAATCATAAAATTCTACTTTAAAAATTAGAATACTATGTTATTAAATGCATAGCATGTGGTTTGAATCATATCTCCATATCAGAAAACAAAAGTTGAAATCAACGCATTCAGGGATACCTTTAAACCTACTTCAACATGGGAAAATGTTCATACAGGGGTCACGCAAAGATTTCTATTAGGGCCTCTTCTTTTTCTAATTTTTATAAATGATCTTGGTCCCTTAATAAAAGGAACAGATTATTATATACTATTTACAGGTGACACAAGTATCATAATTACAGACAGCAACTTTGCCACATTCAAATATAAAACAGAAACACTTTTCCTTAAAATTTATGACTGGTTTACAACCGATAAACTAGCTTTAAACATTAATAAAACTAACATAATTCAATTTAAAACCTCTTCAAATTTAATCTCTGAAACATGAGACACAACTAACAACAATATACCTCTACTAGAAACATCAACAACCAAATTTATTGGTTTGCAAATTAATAATAGGTCTACATTAAACTGGAAACATCATCATATTAATGAAATAACCCCCAAACTTTGCTCAGCATACTTCGCAATTAGGTCGTTACAACAATTTGTAAATAGGAGTATCTTAAGGACAATGTATTTGCCTATATTTATTTCATTATATTCTACGAAATAATATTTTGCGGAAATTCTGCTGTTAGTAAAAATATATTATTACAAAAAGAGAAATTAGAATAATAGTTGGAGCAAAGGCTATAGGATAGTGTAGACCATTTTTTTTAAATTAGAGATTCTGACTTTAACAAATCAGTACATTATACTCTTCAATAAATTTCCTCTAATGTAATAAAGAAAAATTTCCAACTAATTTAGCCATACATGTATAAATACCTGCATAAAGAATGATTTTCAAACGCCATCATCAAACTTATGCTATCAAAGGGAGTACCTTGCATGACAATACAAATTTTCAGTAGTCTTGAAGACATTGAGTCATAATCAAAATCCTGCATTATTTAAAGTAGAACTAAAAATATTACTTAATATCTCACACTTTATATTCTGTAGATGAATTCTTTACATTTCACATATTGATAGTGTAAATATTTTAATATTATGAAATGGTAAACATATTCTATTGTATATGTTATTGTCATTAAGGTATTAATTCTGTATATATTTCATATTTGCATTTTTATATTTTAAACGAAAGAATTTGACATGTTCTTTATTCTATACTCTAAAGCAACTGTAAAAATATTATGGAACGAATAAATCTGTCTGTCCGTCCGTCCATCTATCAATTTTAATAATTGTTATATTACATTTGTAGATAATATTAGGTTTCTTGAACTTTTTGTCGACAACACTTTACAAAGGTAGGCCTATATTGATTTTATAAAAAAAAGCTAAATACCGTGAACTTCTCTATTTTTACAGCTTAGGTCTACATTGAATGTACATTCTCTCTTATCTGTACAGGGCGTTTCAAAAATACGGGGCATAATTTCAGGTATGTATTTCCCACATGTAGACAATCAAAATAGTTCATTACAACATGTGTCCGGAAATGCTTTATTTCCGAGTTATGGCCTTCACAGCATTGAAATTCACCGGAACGTTTTTTCTTTCCGCAGGTCGTTGCCGTCAAAGGAGACATTAAGAGGGCACTTTGACAGTTCATTCCGAGGCGAAGGTTACATTCAGTGTTGTGTAGGCGTTAGACTGTGTGACATGTATTGAAATCAAGAGCTGGCAGAGATACACTTCATGTACGGTAAGGCGGACGGCAATGCTGCGCTGGCTCGTCGTTTGTACCAGGAGAGGTACCCACAGCGACAATGTCCACATCGGAAGACATTTGTACGTCTCCATTACCGTCTGTGCGAGTATGGAAAATTTAACTCTCCTGGTTTGGGAAGGGGACGACCAAGATCTACAACTCCAGAAGTACAGGAGGAGATTCTGGAGGCTGTGAACATCTCCTTCTATCAGCACACGAAGGGTAGCGTTGCAAGTCAATGTTCCTCATACGACTGTCTAGAGATCAATTGTATCCTTATCATTTGTAACGTGTACAGGCCCTGTCACAGCAGATTACCCTGCATGAGTTAGATTCTGTCAGTGGTTCTTGCAGCAGTGTGGTGTAAATCCGAACTTTCCTGCCTTAGTATTATTTACAGATGAAGCACAGTTCACACGAGATGGCATAACAAATTTCCACAATCAGCATGTATGGGCGTATGAAAACCCACGTGCAACTGTTCCATCTCATCACCAGGTGCGGTTCTCCCTCAACATGTGGGTCGGTATCATTGGTGATCGATTAGTTGGACCCCATGTACTTGTAAACAGACTTACGGGGCAGGCGTACACAAACTTCCTGGAAAACACCATACCTCATGTTTTAGAAGACACTCCACTGATCGTCGTCATCACATTCACTTCTTGCATGATGGCGCTCCTGCACACTTCAGTCGTACAGCTCGCCGGTACTTGGATCGAAGGTTTCCTGATCTATGGTTAGGTTGAGGTGGCCCAATTGCTTGGCCTCCACGCTCACCTGATCTGAACCCTCTCGATTTCTACTTGTGGGGCCATTTAAAATCATTGGTTTATTCGTCTCCGGTGCCTGATTTGGAATCCCTTCGGAATCGAATTGTGGCATGTTCTGAGGACATACGCAATACTCCTGGAGTTTGGGATCGTGTTCGCAGGTCAATGAGACATTGATGTGAGGTCTGTATTTAAGCAGGAGGTGGACATTTTGAACATCTTCTGTAATGACAACGACCTGCGGAAAGAAAAACGTTCCGGTGAATTTCAATGTTGTGAAGGCCATAACTCGGAAATGAAGCATTTCCGGACACATGTTGTAATGAACTATTTTGATTGTCTACATGTGGGAAATACATACCTGAAATTATGCCCCGTAATTTTTAAACGCCCTGTATATTATTCTCATTTTAACTATGGTGCCTTTTAAGGAGAAATGCTGTAAATATTAGCAGTCTTTATTGCTCAGAAACGAGTTATTAGAACGATTTTGTTATTTAAAGTACAACACTTTGTAATTTTTTTTTCTTTTTTAGAAATACAAAATATTGGCATTTCTTTGTATAGCCTGTACTTCTATTTATAAATGATTAATGCTGTTTACTCATGACGAAACTGAATATAATAAAATATTACGAGTAAATTGTCATGATTATAATAAACGTGATACAGAACTGTAAGAATAGAAAGTTACAGACAGAAGAAATATGATATGCCTCATTATTGTAGTACTTTATTGTTTAATAAGTTAAAATCTAGGGAGTTGACCACGGTAATTGTCGGTGATTTAAACACATTTCATATCGGTGTGTTGAATTATGTTCAATTAACAATTGAGAAATTGAGAGTGACTTCAATTTTGTGTTCCTAAGAAGTGTTCATTACATTTTAGTGTTTGCGTGTATTTAATTTTTAATAAGTAATTCATTATGGCGTGTGTTTGAGTGAAGTGTAGACATCAGCAGTATGTATACAAATAATTAGGCTATTATTATTTATAGTTGCTAGTATAATAACATATTATTGAGAGATTTTTACATGCCAATAACTTTATAGTCGTACTTGCTGATTATTGGCGTTATTGACAGTAATATTTGTATATTGATAGTGATTTTGGTTTCCGAATGTGAATTAACATAGATGTTACAATTTTGGATCGTATTGATTGAATAGGACGTCTCTAAAAACATTAAACCACACTAAACTTGATAAAGTAATTATCCATTGAGACGGATTACAATATAAATTATTATATCCTTATTGACTGCAGTAGAACAGTCATTTTCTACGGGTTATTGCATAACCAATATAAATTATGAATAACTTCGAATCAAGAAATAATACTACAATAAATCAGCAAATAATAAGAGTCAATAAAATAGTTATATTAATATAAATGATGATGCTAATAATAATAATAATAATAATAATAATAATAGTAATGATGATAATAATAATGAAGTTGAACATAAAATAAACATAAATAAGTATGAAGCATGAACATGGTATTGGTGCAGCATGGTTTGCTGAATTTAATAATAATTCGGAAACAAAATTCAAATAGCAATCATTAACATCTCAGTGTGACGTCAGTATCCGCAGACCAACGTATTTGTGTCAGCGTCCACACATTCTGCAACTTGAGAGCTCTGTATCCTTTGATTGTTACGCAGGAAAACCGACAAGCGATGGATCGCTGAGCGTCTCGGTCCGCAACGCTCGGTCTTAACATCAAGGTCGCCAGCTGCTCCCAAGCATCGTTCCTTAAACTTTTGTTACAATTCCTTGTGGTGGTTGGCATTTCACAAAATCTCTTTACCTCTGTATAATTGCATAAAGTGCAACGTGTTTTGCTCGGTCCATTCCATGTTCACTGCCCACATAGACAGACGAATGGGTGTTGATTGATTGGTTGATTGATGGTTGATTGATTGATTAATTGATTGACGTTAATCCTACGCTATCAAGTGGTCTATCCTTCCTTGACCCTGCGGGTAAGGTTCCATCATCTGCTGACGAGCCCGATTAGAACCTGGAGCCTCAAGCCCTTAGAACCTAGATTAACATCGGAAACCCGTACTTGCCATAAGTATAGGGATTGAATCATTTTGCAACGCATCTTATTTGCGTACATATTGCGAGTTAAAAGGTTTCATGGGTTAGATGAGGGGATAGCTAAGCGACATAAGGCCGAGGAATGCGACAACGATGGAATGGATTAGATGAGGGGATAAATAATGTGAGAGGAGACATACTATGTACGAAGTAAAACCCCGCTCGCATATTCTTTTGTTTGAATATGGTCGAATGTGCTTTTCGCTTCGCTAGTGATGTATTTTTTGTAGTGGGTTATTTTCTGAAGTCAAGGGCTGCCGAACTTTAATTTCCTGTAAATGTAAATTAGAAAAATATCTTATGATGAGTTGCCAGACCTAACGCTTTGCAAATATTTAATGGAATGTGTTCCACTGTATTTATTTTTATTTTTTTGTTTCTTATTAGCAGGGAAAGGATTTATATGTAAATACATATTTACTTATAAAGCTAATATAATTTATATTTTGCATTATCTTTATGTTTCACAATGTGTAGGGTTGAAAAATCCTACTTTTATTTTCCATATTTTTCCATATTTTAGAGTTTAGTACATATTTTCGTTAATTTCCATATATTTTCCATATTTCATATAAAACAGTCCATATTATATTAGGTTTAACAATAAAACAAAACAAAATTCCATTAACTTTTAAAAATACATTTCAACAATAGAGATTTAAACACATGTTCAGTAATCCCTTTAACATCAGAGTTATTTGAAAATTAGCAGTCCTATCAACAATGGGAAAGTAAGTTACAAAACTGTATTAATTTAATTTAAAATTTTTAACAGACTTCAGTTGTGCAGCTCAACAGTTAAATGCCAGTCAGAGTACACATAGGTTCAGTTTTGTAAATCATACTATAAAGACGGTAAATATGCCAAAAGTACGTCATTCAGTCAATTTAAAATCAAAACTAACAAGTTACATTTCAGAATTTAAAGAAGATGGTTTATCAACTGACAATAAAATATTATTTTGTAATTTGTGTCAGTGTGCAGTATCATCTACACAAAAGTTCCTGGTGCAACAACACATTACAACTAGTAAACATCAGGCCAACAAACAACTAAATTCCAAGCAGAGACAATTGTTTTTAACACAACCAACAACATCGAATGTAAGATCTGAGTTTAACATCGACCTGTGCCGTTCTCTCATCTCTGCTGATATTCCTCTCTACAAACTAAAGAATAAGGTCTTCAGGGAATTCCTTGAAAAATATACTCAACATACAATCCCGGATGAGTCAACACTTAGGAAGACGTATGCTCCATCCATCTACGATGAGACAATACAGAAGATAAGAGATGAAATTAAAGATAGTTCAATTTGGGTTTCCATTGATGAGACTCCCGACAAAGAAGGTAGACTTGTTGGTAATGTAGTTATCGGTTTGTTAAGTGAACAATATTCTGAACGAATTCTTTTACATTGTGATGTTCTAGAAAAGTGCAATAACAAAACTATAGTTAAACTGTTCAACGAAGCTATGGGTATCCTGTGGCCAAAGGGTATTATGTACGATAATGTGTTATTCTTTATTAGCGATGCTGCCCCTTATATGGTCAAAGCTGGACAAGCATTATCTGTTGTATATCCTAAATTGACTCATTTTACTTGTGTGGCGCATGCATTTCATCGTGTGGCAGAAGTGGTCAGAGACAATTTCCCTAAAGTAGATTTGTTGATTTCATCAGTGAAAAAAGTATTTCTCAAAGCTCCCAGTAGAGTTAACGTGTTGAAAGAAATGTACCCTGAAATTCCATTGCCACCAAAGCCAATTTTAACTAGATGGGGTACATGGCTAGAAGCAGTTGAATATTATGCCGAACATATAGACTCTATTAACAATGTTCTCCTTGCATTGGACTCTGAAGATGCAGTCTCAATTGATACTGCGAAAACAGTTACCTGTGACATAAGTGTGAAGAATGACTTAGCTCACATTCAGCATACATTTTCATGCATCATAAAAACGCTCAAAAGTCTCCAAAATAGGCACCTTTCACTATCTGAAAGTTTTGAAATTATAAATAGTACTGTGGAACAACTGAATCGTGGTAGAGGTAAAGTTGCAGATGCAGTAAGAGCTAAGGTGGACACTGTACTTTCAAAAAACCCTGGATATGAAGAACTACAAAAGGTTGTTGCTGTGATGAGTGGTGAATCAACAGTGAAGATTAACTTGGACTTATCCCCAGCAGACATTGTGAAATTGAATTATGTACCAGTTACTTCTTGTGACGTCGAACGCTCTTTTAGTCAGTATAAATCTATCCTCAGAGACAATAGAAGAAGATTCACTTTTCAGCACTTGAAAGAAATGTTTGTAACCTATTGTTATGGTAACAGACAATAAAAATTGTGTTTTGTTGAAACTACATTGGAAGATAAGGTACGTCCATTATATTTTTTGTTTAGTTTGATTAAAATGTACCAATATTTAACGTACATAGTCATTTTTTTATAATTTTAAGTCCATATTTAATTCCATATTTTGGTAAAAATCCATATTTAATTCCATATTTTGGTAAAAATAACTACATATATATTTACATATTTCATATATTTTTAGTCCATATAAATCCGTTCCCTGCTTATTAGTATTGTGTAATCATGTACATCGTGTTTATTTATCATTTAACGCCAATATGTATCCCAATCTATATATTTTTATTATTACCTTAATCTATTCTTTTGCGTACATTTTATTCAATTGTCGGTTTCTGGTTTAATTATGTGAATCCTACTTACTTGTAATCTAATACTAATATGTATACTAATGTGTTTATTTTAATTTTTACTGTGTACATTTTTTATTGAATTATCGGCTTCTGTTTTTATGCGATTCGTATTTGATTCTAACAACATTAATATGTATTCCACTACGTTTATTTTTATTTTATGAGGTAAATTTTTATGTAACTACCTCTTTTGATCTCATTATGTACCTAAATTGTATCAGTATGTAATTACTTAATTCCGATCCAGTTGTATGTTCAACTATGTAAGCAAGTTTTAATCCTGGTTGAGTGTAAGAGAAGGCCTTACGGCCTTAAATCTGTCAGGTTAAATAAAGCCATTATTATTATTATTATTATTATTAATATCATTATTATTATTATTATTATTTTACGACGTTGTATCAACATCTAGGTTATTTAGCGTCTGAATGAAATTAAGGTGATAATGCCGGTGAAATGAGTCCGGGTCCAGCACCGAAAGTTGCCCAGCATTTGCTGGTATTAGGTTGAGGAAAACCCCGGAAAAACCTCAACCAGGTAACTTGCCCCGACCGGGATTCGAACCCGGGCCATCTGGTTTCGCGGGCAGACGATCAACATCTTTGGTTATCTAGCGTCTGAATGCTATGAAGATGATAATGACAGCGAAATGAGTCCGGGGTCCAGTGCCGAAAGTTACCAAGCAATTGCTCTTAATGGGTTGACGTAAACTCCCGGAAAAAAGCCTCAACCAGGATTTGAACCCGTGCCCGCTCGTTTCACTGTCAGGCAAGCTAACCGTTACTCCACAGCGGTGGACGCTAGTGATATTTCTAGTCGCTCATGGTTCTGATGTGATGTTTCTAGTCGCTCATGGTTCTGATGATCATTTTTTTGTAAAACTGATAAGCAATGTTATGAAAGCAATAATTAATTTTATGGCAGCTGAACGTTTCTTTCGTAAAGACGAGCTATTTTCTCTGAACCAAAAATACAACGCCAATGCGGTAATAATTACGTAGCCTAGCTAGCGCTTGACGACGATTGCCACGAAATTTTATTTTGTCGATTTCAGTGATATTTCCTAAATCACATCATATTTCTCCATTCATTTCGCTGTAATAACCCGATATAATATCTTACTAAATCTGTATTTTCTTCTAGTGCATTCAAAAGACCGCCGTTATACTCCGTAAACCTTGCATTTGAAATAATGCTTAAAGAATATAGTCGCGAATTTACTAGTGAAATTTAGATTGTCTTATTTCGGTACGGCCAGGTCACTAGTGGCGAGCAGTCGACGCTTCTGTGCGGTCCGCCTTATCCAGTTGTTCCGAGATATGAAATGAAGGAGAAGTGAAGTGTTGGAATGAAAGAGGGAAACAGAGTACCTACCCCGAGAAAACCCTTATGCAACGTCTATTTTACCATCATGCATTCCACGCAGACCGAACCCGGACCGTCTTCATGGAAGGCCAGTGCACTAGCACTGTAGCCACACATGCGGCACGAATGAGTTTTTACACGTCCAGTTTCCATGCACGTCCACACTTACTGCAACTTCGACGCTCTGGATCCTTTGATTTTTCCTTGGAATAAACGACAAGTGGTGGAACTCAGCGCGTCTCGGTCCGTAACGCTCAGGTTACGCGCCGATGTTCCGAAGTAGCGTTCGCTGTCCAAATAGGAACGCAGCGCGGTTGCGTTACGATGTTCTGTTACAAGTCTGGACGCACCTTTAGACATCCTGCCTAGGACTCGCGTTACGGAATGCGCGCTGGTTCGAGTCTTCATGGGGGAAGAAATTTTCTCATGAAATTTCGGCCAGTGTATGGTACCCAGTATCGTGATGCACTTGGGGAGTTATGATAGGTAGCGAAATCCGATTGCGAAAGCCAGCTATAACAGCTGGGGGTATCATCGCGCTAACCACACGATACCGCCGTTCTGGTTGGATGATCGTTCACCTCTGCTTCGGCTTGTGAGCGTGAAGCTAGCAGTCGGCTGGTCGGTCTAGGCCCTTCACGGGCTGTAGCGTCAAGGGTTATTATTATTATTATTATTATTATTATTATTATTATTATTATTATTATTATTTACTTATACGTCACTAGCAAGGTCTGCAGCTGTTGGCAATCTTGTAAAGAGTTACATAGGCCTTTATCATACAATGCACCAGGTTACTGTACCTAACACCCAGTGGTTTTTTGAAATTGAAGGGTTGTTATATAAAAAAAAAACATTTCGTCGATCTGTTCAGATCCGTTCATGTATCAATATTCAGAATAAACACATTATAATTTTTCTTCATGATTGTCAGTCATCAGCATGCACAGACGAATTTCTGTTTTCCATCCAATATTATATTAAAACATGCTCCATGCCTTAAGCTAAAACGGCAATATAAATGTAACATAGTCCTTCACATTGTCGAACACGCTCCACAATTACTGTCTCGCACTACAAGCAAGGCCAGCTGTCTGCAAGTCCTAGTTTACGTTAGCATTGTGCTGATATATATTGCTGTTTATTGTAGTTTTGATCACAGATTATGAAGATTCAGTATGTTTACAATACTATGTCATCAATAAAATTCAATTTCACACAATTTCATACAGAAAAAAATCAAATCGACATAAACCAGTGTAAGTTGTCAATAAATTATCAAAAAATGTTTGTGGAAACTGACTTATTTCACTTTTCCCGAGCACTGCAGATATTTTCGAATCTGAAGTGCATGAAACCTACTATAAGTGAATGTTATGTGATTCTGAACATATATTGCGGTCAATATTTTACTGCAAAATAGTTTTATAACTCTATGGAGTGAATTACAAATTTAATTACAAAAAAGTAGTAGGTGTAATAGAAATATACCTGTTTATCCTTTGCTGTCTTCTCATTGGTGTCTTTTTCAAATTTCGAGTCTTCAACTTCCTCAGCATCATGATACATTTCTCCTACTTCTTTTTGTCCTTTTTCTTCTTCCTCTTCTTTTTCTTCGTGTTCTTCTTTCGGGTGTCTTTGAATTTCATGTTCATTCAAGAGATTTTTCACCTCTTGTGACAGAGATTCTCGCTTCATGTTGAGAAAGGGAGCAATGCTAAAGATATTACAAGGTTCGATGTTACGAGAAACAGGTTAAAAAAAAAAAATATATATATATATATATATTTTTCGTGCGATTATTTTCGAACGTGTCCTTCACGAAACCACTTCGCATCCTTTAGTCTAGTTTTTTGTGCCTCTTCATTTAGCATTCCTATTGGTATAGAGGATTACACGTTAAGAAAAAAGCATTGAGCATGTGGGACTATTCCATCAAATGACCAGTTGCCATAGAAACGCCTACCTACCACATACCTTGTACAAGTATTAGGCAAGGCCCATAAAACCAATGCTTTTTTCTTAACGTGGAATCCTCTATAAGATGGATGATTCTATTATCTGATTATCATGATTGAAAGCTTTATGTACACTGACCGACATCTAGTAGGCCTACCATGGATATAGCCGTAGGTAAGTACAAGTTTGTTGTATCACGTGTAAATGAATTAAAGGCATCAAGATTAATGGGAAAGTCGTTTGATATTGCGCACAGAATGACATAAGATTGTCTTATTAATTCTTTATTTACACCTGTGATAGACGAAAATAATCCTGGATAATAAAAAAATTGGCGTGCGGTATGGGTCTCATTTGTATTACCGCTACCCCTCAGTACAGGACGATCAACCAGTAATCCTATTTCCAATCTAAATTAACCTGTCATTCTCTTTTCTTGGCAGCTAAGATTGTCTTTTCTTCCTGGTTTCGGATTTGCCATTTTTTCAATTCCATTCAATACGAAATGTGCAATAAGCATTCATTCATTTAGTGTTCTGCCCAAGGGCAGGTCTTTCACTGCAAACCCAGTTTTCTCCAATAGTTCCTATTTTCTGCCTTCCTTTTTGTTTCCTCATATGATCCATATATCTTAATGTTGTTTATCATCTGATATCTTCTTATACACCGAACTCTTCTCCCGTTCACCATTCCTTCCAGTGCATCCTTCAGTAGGCAGTTTATTCTCAGCCAGTGACCCAACCAATTCCCTTTCCTCTTCCTAGTCAGTTTCAGCATCATTCTTTCTCTACCCACTCTTTCCAACACAGCTTCATTTCTTATTCTGTCTGTCCACATTACACGTTCCATTCTTCTCCATATCCACATTTCAAATGCTTCTATTCACTTCTCTTCTCTTCATCGTAATGTCCATGTTTCTCCCCATACAATGCCACACTCCACACAAAGCACTTCATTGGTCTCTTCCTTAGTTCTTTTTCCAAAGGTCCGCAGAAGATGCTCTTTTTTCTATTAAATTCTTGCCATTGCTGCTCTCTTTTTGACTTCCTGACTGCAGCTAATGTTACTGCTCCCAAGTACTTGAATCTGTCTACTTTCTCTACTGCCTCATTCAGAATTCGCAAGTTTACCTCCTTTATTTTTCATCCTATGACTATGGTCTTAGTCTTATTTGCATTTATCTTCATCCCATACTGCTCACAGCTGTCATTTAGCTCCAGTAGCATATCCTTAAGAATCATTTCCTATTTTGCTAACAATGCCATATCATCAGCAAATCTATGCACTATCACTCCTCCCATATTCTGAAAACAGTTCTTCACGAAATCCTCCAAGTAGATGTTGACGAGGGTATGTGATAAAGGGCATCCTTGACGTACTCCGCTCCCAATTTCACTTCCTTCCGACATTTCTTCTCCTATTCTTTCACTCGTTGTTTCATATTAAGATTACTGAACAGAATTCTTTGATCCAATTTATGCAAAGGAGATAGGCCAAAATTAAAGGCATTCACGTCACAAAGAGTTTCTGCAGATGCTACATTCTTCATGGTTTTTTGATGTGCAGCCACATATGTAGCATATGTATGTTGACGTCTTGTTGATAATGGCACTGCAAATTTTGCCTTTCACCATCATCAGTAATAATAATATTTAGAAAACACATTTATTTGTTTTATAGCTACCATCTCCGTTGTTGGTATAAGATCTGGAATTTGCTACTCCATTTTATTTATTTCCTTGAGTGACATTTCTCTTTTATCTTTTTCAAGAAGCTGTATTACTGGTTTATAAAATCGTGTACGAAGAGGCCTTGAATTCTCATAAAATGTTTGTGCCAAATCACTACAGTAGGCATACATTTCTAAACGTACTAAATACATTATCGTAACGGCTTGACTCGTCTAGTATATTGAATTTCTGTTTATAACGACTTCCCGCTACTACTGTCACAACCCCACCTCAATACAGTATTCAGTTCATCTCCACAGGTAATAACAGTTTCAAGTATTTCTTGTTGTACCAACACCAATCCATTTATCGTATGGTCAAAAATGGCTTGTAATTTTATTTCGGCTGTAATATCATTTATTTCAACTTTTTTTTGGGTCTTTCAATACCAGAAGGTGGTAAATGAGATTTTTAAACTCGAAGTTGGTTTTGTAATTAACTTAATTCTAATACAGTACAATGTTTGGAAACTATTGCAAAGTATCCATATCTAACTTGTTGAAATATTGTAATAATATTAATAAAATGTACAAAACATATTATACAATTTTTAGGGTAGAAGGTGCATAGAGACTGTTAAAGAATAGATTGATTACAATAGATCGGACTCTTTTAACAATATATAATTTTTATTATAATAGAATACAAATAAATTCAATAATTAAAGGAAGAAAATTTCATCTAAATAATTAATTTATAAACTTTTTTAGGGAACTTCAGACATTCCTGCAACAAAACACAATACATTTTTTTTTCTATTCTTTCTCTAACTCACCCCTGTAACTCTAAACTGTTTTCTTGATACAAATTAATACGTCCTGTAAGCATTCCTTTATCCTAAATTTATTTTGTACATAATCACTTAAATCTTAGCGTTAGAAAATTAAGACATATGAGTCCATTCTCGTCATTGTCGGCAGAAACCGTTGTTTCTACCCTGAAATAAAAGTTTTTTTCTTCAAAGGCTCAAATATCGACAGATCTGAAAATAAGCACTATGCACAGCATGAGTTTACCTAAATTTTGATCTGAAAAGTGTACTGCTTGCTAAGGCCGTCATTTTTAATATTCTATTTGAAAATGGTACATTCGATTTCGTTTATACTGTAAATAAGTATGTATATATGAACGGATTTAACTATTTTATATTCCCTAAATTCAACAAAAATTGTATAAATCTACAGTACATGCCTGTGAGTAACACATTCATTTCAAAGTTATATACTATAGCACTTCAATAGCTTTCGCAACGTATCCACACTTCACAGCTAAAACCAAGTCTACAGCGCAGTTGTTGCATCCTTATCTATAAGCCCACTTCGAGGTCTCTCCACGCCGCTGTATCCTATCCCAATCTTAATTTCTTTGAAGTTGTTTAGTTAATTGTGCGAAGACAGGTCTGAATCTTACAAGTGATACCAACAAGGCACCACTCAGGAAGCAACTAGGCTAGGAGATAATGGGATAGGGTGGTCAGTTCCTTTCCACCTTTCCTTGAAGGTTGTTGACATACAAATGTTTATCCGAACTATAAACATAGAAATGGTAGATTTTTGTGAGGATCGGTAAATTGAGATTTTTCCTGCAAATCGAGCATCTGGCCCACTGCACTGTGGATTGGTCTGCATAGGAACTCTCTTTACATAGTGCGGCCTAGGCAACGTAAGCAGTTGACTAAGACGGCAATTTCCAGGGAGGAGGGCGGCATTTTCTCTCTTTCTCTTCCCTTTTTTTTTTATTCTTCTCACTTTACAGTGAAATTTGTTTTTAAAACACTTGTTAGTAAATCTTTTCTGAAGTTTGTTCGTGAACACCTTGTGGAAATCGAATATTGTTTGTTTATCGCATTGTCACGGTAGCGGCGAGAGTAAAAGAAAAGTGTTCAGCTGCATAATTATATTGTAATGCCAGTATGGTATATTACTTTATTATACTATCAAATTGCTTAAATTTAACTGCTCGTATAGAAATAGAATGCAATGTTGAAAATCAAATAGGATGTGTTTAATATTTATCGCTATGAATAAGTAACCACAACTCTCAGTTACATTTCCAATATAATATTATCGTCAACAATACTATTTAATCACTTACCAGCATGTGCAGTATATAATTCGACATGAAAGGTTTATTCCGCAAAGAGCTGGAGTTTATTTTTCAATTCACTCTATAATTTCTATCAAGGTAAGAAAAACTTGTAATAATAAATTACACCCCCAACAAAACCAATGTTTAGAAATAAACCACAGTCTGCCTATTACAAATCAATTTTGTTTCAACAATGAATAAGTTTGAATAATTTTCTTTGAATCGAGCCTGAGCTGATGTGCTTCCTCATATCGCCTTGATGACATCAATGCTTTCTCTGTGAAGAAAGTGCGAAGGAAATCTTTGTAATTCACAAGTAAGAAGCATGTATTTTGATTCCTGTAATGTATTGTATTCTGAAGTGTAACATTTCATTTACCCTAATTTAAACTAAACATGACTCGTATAAAGGCTACTTGTGGGAGTAGGGGGCGGCAAATTTTAGCACTGCCTAGGGGCGGCACTATACATAAATCCGGCCCTGTCTGTACACATGCGAGTGAGGGAAGATATTTTATTCACTGACAATATTATTCTTCACGTTTTTAATCATATTACTGACGTAAATATTAGGCTACATTATTTCTGGAATTTGATGAAGCACTTAGTAGGATTAGAATTGAAACCTGCTTCGAAGGAAGAAATGTTTATTTTATAGTTGTGTGCTTGGGGAATTATTTCAGTTAATGTGATATTAAGTTTGTAAATGTTGTAATACATTATATTGTCACTGCATAGGAAGTTGCGACTACACTTCGACTTCGATTCAGAACACTTCGTTATGTACTATTTGTACGTTTCGGTTCGAGCCGAAGGTTACGCTGCTGCATCTGAGGGATCATTTTTTGCTCGAACTGAAAAACTAGTATAAATTAACTACTTAATGTTTTAACATATAAATAAAAAATGACGTGTCTGTGCTTTCCCCAGAATTAGTGTCTTCTTTTTTCATTCTTTTTATCTGGGCCACCCTAATTTATTATGTGATAATTGGTTTCTTAATATTTACTTTTACAAAAAAGGCAGTAAGTTATATTGACTGTATAGATTAATTATTAACAAATTTGCACGTTTTTTTATATTTCTTGTTGTAAAATAAAATAAAATAGAAAATGTAACTTATCGTATTAGTATATACTATTCATCGTACTTTATTGGTCTGTCTGCATCAGACGTTGCAGTTTCATATTATTCTCAACAAGTGAAATAGGCACTATAAACAATTATGGCTGGTTCTACATCACATCTTTCCCATGCCGTGATAGCTTTTCGAAATAGTTCGGCTGCAGCATTCGTAGCGGACACATTACCATCTCTGTACAATTATGTAGCATTCAGCCTTAAGATATAGAATTTAATAAATAACTGATGTCCAACTAATAGATATTCATACAAAAGTTGGAATTTTATAGTTAATAACATACTAAATTTTCACATAAAATATTGGCTGCAATAAGTATGTTTTGAATTAAAAGATAAGCATTATTCCTGATTGCATGATGCGTTGAGGGAGGGTAATGGATAGCCAACTTCACAAGGCCGAAAAAGTAAACTCGGGTGTTTCTGTCTTCCGTTGACATTTGTACAAAAGTAAATAAATAAATAAACAAATAGAAATAGCCTATAGGTAAATGAGAAATACTGTACCGTTTATATCAGTTATTTTTACTTCATTTACATACAGTGTAAGTACCTTAAGGAAATGGAATGATTTTACTGGACGTTGTGATATTTTGGTACTACTGTAAAGTAATATGTTGAGCGTCGTCGTCTCCTTGTGTGATTAAAAGCGCGGACGTGCGGTGGGTGATATTTCAGTAAATAGTGAAGTGATAACTAACAGTATATCATACAAATACATTATATCGTAATATGTGTGTGGTGAAAAATTGTAACATACAGGGTTGCCAAAGAATCTGTTCACGAGTTGTAAGGTTAGTTTCATGTTTATTATTAAAAAAAACATATATGGCTATCTTAAAATAATCGTCAAAGTTTATCACACAAATATTACACAGTACGACAGATGTTCGATATATAAAGGAGCTACTTCAAAGTACTTTTTTTTTCTCTGTATGACATTGATTTCTATGCAGAATTTACGGTGGAAACTTTGACAGTAAATAAATCCCTTTATGCAAAAAGGGCTTCAGTACATATTCTATCGAATATGAGTTATTGTTGAAAATTGATATGAGCCGTTCAGAACAGAAATGGTGTAAGTCAAAATTGGGTAATGAAGGTTAAAGAAAAATTCTGTAAAATACAGCGCAAAGTAGCAATTAATATGTCTTTCGTGCTATTCACTGTCTACTAATAGTTCAAATAAATTTAATATTAATTGCTACTTTGCGCTGTATTTTACAGAATGTTTACTTTAACCCTCATTACCCTTTATTGACTTACACCACTTCTGCTCTGAACGGCTCATATGTTACCCATGGTTACATCGATCTGTGATGAAAGGTCGTAAGTCGCATAAGCCTATAGAAAAATGCGAATTGTTATTTTAAGTGACATGTACAGAAATGCCCTCAGTCCAGGACTGAATCTCTTTTGCATATAACTCGGCATATATTACAGGCTTTAAAAATTACATTGCAGTTAGTATCGGACGTATCCAATGGAAGTGAGGAAATTTAACTGAAATAATGACAATTGATTAAGAGTCTGACGCCAGAAGAGAAGTCAGTATCTAAACAGCTCACAAAATATGGATTTACAGAACAAGAAAAGTAAAAATTGTTATGAATTTTTACAGACTGTGTTACGTCTGTGTCAGAAGTCGACCATGCCACAACTTCCAGGTAAAATTCCCCACTTTCACTGGATACGTAGTACTGAAATGCTCAGGATTTGTATTGAAAGAAACCAACATAACGTGCTGTGTATCAATGAACTATTAAGATAACAAGCTTCTAAAATAGTTCTAGCACCCCGAATTTCTACTTCTGCTGTCGGAAATTTTCGGAAGGCTTCGACTGCAATCGTAGTTCGCATGGAATTATGGATCCCCCGCCAGCTGATCAGACAGTTTAACAGAAGTCTTCTGCTTTTGCGAAAAGAATGCTTTACTTTAATAAGGTCAATTTGGATCCTGCATTTTAATTAATTGACGTATCTTACACTACGTTGTAGAGAAGTCTGATTAAATAAAGTAGGTAATTACTTGAACTTACCTTTTAGTTTGTAGTTACAGTACGTACTATGGCTCTCGACACTGATCATTTTATTGACGAAAAAAAGTGAAACAGCCTAATTTTCAGTGGGAAGGTAGCTTGAATGTGAAGAATTCGTATAGGACAGCGGTCGTCATCACAGAGCAACCTTGGGCTAGCGTCCCTTACCCGCGGAAAACACAGTGCACCATGGTGCACTCGTGGCTGCTAGCGGGTATGCTCTCTACCTTTTCCTGCTGCACGACGGTGCACACAGGATGACTCCGCTTACCCTTTTCGCATTTCAGCGAGTGCTGACGACCACTTGTATAGGACGTCAATTGATTTGTAAACATTAGGAAGTAGGTAAAAAGTGGAAATAATTGATCTGTACCGATAAACTAGAAGTGATAATTTAACACATTAAAGAGGTAGAACACTTAAAAATAAACGTGAATCGCACATTATACAGGGACATCATTTTATTTTTACTAACATTTTTAATATTAACTTGTCTATACCTCTGGATCAACGCCGTTTGCTATCCCCTTCCACGACTGGAGTTCGATGATACTGACGTAATATACAAACAAATCACTTTACTAGGTATAGGAGGGAAGAAAAGTAGTTCATCCATTTATGTAAACTAGAAAATATTGCGCTTTTGAGTTTCATAATTTTCATTAGGTTTTTGTTTAATCAAAATACAGTACAGTATTAACAATGAGTGTTTTTACTCACGAACTGAACTGTCCATGTGGACGTATTCATTATGCAGTGTATATTATACTGTCTACAACACATTAGCATACAATATAGAGAATGAAGTTAAATTGAAAAATAATCATAATATGGATATTAAACACATTTCGACACAGGCTTCAGTTCTATGTGCATATTATCGCACTATAGACTATTGTACTTAATTCCAATTACCAGTTCTTCGTACTAGTAACTCATGTTGAAATAATTCTGTACCTACTCCATAAAAGAGTACCTTACGTACTGTAAATTCAATCTTCACTTCTGCCCGAAAAGATAAAATTACTCAGACATACTATCTACTGTCCGTCCAAGTGGTTATGTCGTAGGGTCGTAGAAAAGAGGGAAATCACGTGACAGTTAATTACTTAACGAGGCCCTTTTATTTAAGTTATTTTAAACAGTTGTATAATATTACGTAGACGTCCAATTCCTAACAGAAATTAATGTTCTCAGAAAAGAGCTAAGACAGTCCAGCCACTAGCTGGCGAATAAAAGCTGGTTGGGGAAACCGGGATACGACGTAGGCAAATGGACAACAGTACCTGTGCGAAAATGATTCAATATTGAAAGCTCTTTCGTCACTGGAAAATGCGAACATATATTTGGAACGTACTGAGACTACTATGACTGTATATGCGGTCTTGGATCTGTGTGGAAGACGGTTGAAGGGGTGGGAGTGAAGTACATTCAAAAACTCGGGTACAATAAAAATTGAAGTAAAAATAAAATTATGTCCCTGTACTTCACTTAGTATATTCAAGGCACACAAAAGTCCTAAACAAACCCTACCTAACCTGTTACAGATCGTATACACAAGGCATATGAAAAGCCTAATCTAAGCTAATACAACCTAACCGGTCACAGATTCCTGTACCTTAGAATTACAAATATTCAAGTTGGAAGTTGCGTGCTATAGAAAAGCCTTTTTCGTGTCCACAGTGACATGTTCGCTAGCTTTGTCTAAAGTGCGGGCATGAATTATTACTCAAAACACACTAGCTTTGCGAAATATGGAATCGTATTGTGAAATATGCTTATTATACATTACACAGCTGTGGAAAAACAGCTCAGTATGTCCGAATATTTAATTTATTACCGCGTAACAATCCCCCTGCTTGTCTATTCTTCATTTAATTATAAGAAAGGTCATAATTTGGTCGGAAATGTGGACACAGGTCCCACAGTGCCTTTAATACTTTGTTGGAGTGATTTCATGGCATTTCCCGTGTGCCCCGTTGGTGATCACACGTATCTCTTGAACTTCATCTTATTATTATTGAATAAATTATTTTAGTGATAATTAAATTACCGAGTCTTTCCATATGTATATTTACATAATTCCATTTTTACGTTTTCAGTAAACTGTTTATATAATATAAAAATAATAACTAACAAGAATAAAAGAGAGTTTTAAACAAATGATGGAAACACATTGCATATACAAATTTGCAACAGTTTAGGTTAATGCTAGGCCTATGCCATGCATATATGATCAATTGCAAAAACATTACAAATTCAACGATTTTCACTTCCGAAATCACCGGAAGTACTTAAGCCTTAGTTTCACCAATCATACCTTTTCATTCTATCTTTAAAATTACCGAATAAAATTTTAACCAACTTAAATCTGTAATTATTACAAAACGAACACACAGAAATTAATAAAATAGTGCGAGTCATCATTGATAGTGGACGATTTGCGAGTGACATTTACTATTCAAATTTATTTTAATTTTTAAATTATTTTTCGTAAGTCGTGTGTTGTGTTCAACACTAAAAAACCGTCTCCTATAACGTGAATTTGTCCGAGTCCACTTTGGGCAGCGCCTGATCCACACGACTAGAGAAAGGATGTTATTTTGCACCTAATTTACCCCTTGTAAGTATATACTTTTATCATAAACTAGCTGTACCCGTGCGCTCCGCTGCACTTATTGAAATAAATATAAAGTAATTACATAATTAAAATAGGACATTGAGTCCAGGGAACATTCGTGTTTGATAGAAGAATAAATCGTTTAATATGCTACTTAATTTAAATTGCATTTAAATAATTAAAACGCTATCATTTTGTTCCAGAGACCACTCATTTGGTGCAAATATAATTCCTTTAACATTTTTCTAAATTAGTCTTGAATGCATCCTTTAATAAATCACTCCAATTTAATAGAGTTGATTGTGTACGAAGGTCATTTTTATGTTAACCTTACTGTGCAGCTTTCTTTTTTCTTGTTAAGTTTATTTTATTCACGCCTTAACATCTGTGGTCATGTTGCATGTTTAGATTGTGTGGTTATATCAGTAGGCCGATTTTACTCTTGTTGAGTTCCTGTTTCTATTGTGTTGTAGATGGCTTGTGTTCATGTAATTGATTATAGACTTTGATTAATGTTTTTGGTATTGGTAATTGAGGCGGTGATGAATAATGGCATGTATCTTTCCAATCCGGCATTTGCTTTTATGACTAAGGGAAATCATGAAAAACCTCAGTCAGATTGGTCGGCCACGGGGTTTGAACCCGGGACCCCCGAATGCGTGTCTCAAATGCTACCGCCTGAGCCAACTCGCTCGGTTGTATATCATTGTTTATGCAAATAAAAAAAATGAGGTACCCTACATAAATATTATTTTAAGAAACGAATATGGGTAAATTATGAGCGCAAGAACGCAATTTCATAACACTTGGTAAAATGAGTGTATAAAATTAGAGTATTTTATGTGGACCAAATAAAGTTGCAATAATCAAGTTATACAATATTTCGCAGAATGTCAAGTTTTCTGTGCGTACAGATTTCTTTTAATCTTACCTCAGTCCTCATTTGTAGCATTACACCCATCTAGAGAAACTACAAATTTCGGATAGTGAAGGTTAATTAGCTTCTGAGATTACTTCATACAAACACACAAAATATTCTCTGTGTATTAATATTGATAAACGTCAAGGCCGCCTTAAATAGACGAAGTCATTGGTTTTGATTTCATTGTAGCCATCGTCGTCGTTCCTGTAATAACTCCTATGTCACATATCGATTTTCAGATTTTTGCTCTATTAAATAACTTAAATAGTGATGCAGCTAATAGTAATATCTACTATATATAACTTAATTATATTTCTTTCTTTCGAAAATGTAAGAATTCACGATCACCTATGCACTACTGCCATAGAATGAATGAATTTGTTTTTCTTCCTACTAAAAAATTTAATATTTCGCACATAGAAGTTACGGAACAACGACACTATAATCTGAGGCGGCGGTGGAAATGTATTGTATTGTTATTTTAAAACTCTTGTATTTCCTTAAATATCAGTCCTATCAAAATTTTGCCTGGAATAAAACTTATCGGCAATCATTTTTAAAGAAACTTTTGTTATGTAACATTTTTCACAAAAAATCAATAACAAGCGAGATATTTCAGTTTATTTAATTCAGACCCCCTTATAACTCCCCTTTTAAATAAAGTATTTTGAATGCTATATAGCCTAAAATATAAGTTACAAAGAACTTAATTTATATTCCAATTTTCATCGAAATCCGTTCAGCCATTATCGCGTGAAAAGGTAACAAACATCCAGACAGACAGACAGACTTAAATATCAGTCCTATCAAAATTTTTCCCGGAACAAAACTTATCGGAAATCATTTGTAAAGAAACTTTTGTTATGTAACATTTTTCATAAAAATCAATAATAAGCGAGATATTTCGGTTTATTTAATTCAGGCCCTCTTATAACCCCCCTTTTAAATAAAGTATTTTGAATGCCATATAGCCTAAAATCTAAGTTACAACGAACTTAATTTATGTTCCAATTTTCATCGAAATCCGTTCAGCCATTATCGCGTGAAAAGGTAACAAACATACAGACAGACAGACCGACAGACAGACAGACAGACATACAAACAAAAATAAAAAAAAAAGCGATTTTTGGTTTCAATATTTACACCAGGGCTGGGCACATTACGTGATTCTGAGAAATGAGCGCTGTGTGCTTTAAAGAGCGAGTCTTGCGAGCGCTGTGACTTATGCATACTGTACGTCATTCAGTGTCGGTCCAGTGGTGACTCTGCAGTATGATGGCGAACTTTGAAGACGGAGATTCCGGTCATACATTAAAGCGGCGCGCTACTCCCAATGTTTTTAATGTATCATGGGAGGAGGAGTTATTTTCCGTAGAGAGCAGTGCATTAGCAAAGTGTTTAATTTGCCATAAAGAAGTTCAATATCCAACGGCATTATTCTTTACAACATACTACTGAATATGACAAATATGTTGGTAATGAACGCCATAAATTAATACAACTTAAAGAAAATGTTTCTCAGGTACATTATATTAAAGTATCTGTTTGATATTTATATTGAATTATAAGTTATTATACATTTAGTAATATATAATTTTAAATTATACACGTATTATGATGTATCATAGTATAGTATATTACAATTCATGATATATCATCCTATCATATCATATACCATATATCATATCATATCATATCATATCATATCATATCATATCATATCATATCATATCATATCATATATCATATATCATATATCATATATCATATATCATATCATATCATATCATATCATATCATATCATATCATATCATATCATATCATATCATATCATATCATATATCATATCATATCATATCATGTCATATCATATTATGTATTAACAGGATGACAATAATGCACTTAGTGAATCGGCTATGAGAATTAGCTACAAAAATTTTCCATGAAATTGCAAAGGAATTGAAAGCATTCAACGAAGGTGAATTCATCAAGCGATGTTTAATTACATTGGCAGATGAACTCTGTCTACAGCAAGTAGGGGATGTGGAAGATATACGCCTGTTTCGTATAACCGTGGTGAGGAGATTGCAGTATGTTCGTATGGGTTATGTAAATAACACAGTAAAGGAAATATGTGCCCTTTGTTGCGAATTCCTGTGTGTGCATCGAGCGAAGTTTATTTCATTTAATTAATAAGAGTCTTATAAATTCTGTAATGTGCAATGAATTTATGTAATATCCTTATAAACTAGCCTATTATGTATTGACAGACTGAATGACTAGAACAACCATTTCTCTTGTTATATTAATGCAGGGATGGTAGCTGTAATGTGAGTCCGCCACTGCATCAGCGTCCTGCTCTGGCTTGCCTTGCGGAGCGAGAGCAGCTCTGGCCGGCTATATGGAGCCGCTCTCATGCCCGGCCCTGATTTACACAATAGAAATTTTTTCGAGAGTGATGAATCATATCATTGAATTTAGTGGAAACAACTATGTTACAGAATGTTACGTGCACATGAGCTGCCTTAAAATTCCGTCGATGTACCACGTTGTGGATCGCGTTAATTTTCTCAAATGGTTTTTCGAGGTAAACACAATTATACAGTCACACCAATACATTCAATCTCGTACAATACTCACACAACAAAAGTAACATAACCATGGTTATTTGGGACTGATTTAAAACTTAAAACTTTGTGACACAGTGCATGAGGGTTGGCTACTAAAGGGAAACTAAGAGGTGGAACTTAAATTGAGAGGATTCAATCTGGCATCGGAACTGGAATCCGGTGTGGCTTCGTGGATAAAGCGTCAGCACGTAGAGCTGAAAACCCGGGTTCGAGTCCCGATGCCGGAGAGAATTTTTCTCCGCTCCACACATCCTTCATCTCTGAAAATAAGCTAAATAACCCCTGATCACATCACATATAGCTGACTGGCCATTCTCATATAAAATCGGACATGTACCGTATTACAAGAGACACTGTCGATAATGTACTTTTGGTGAAGAGCACTAGATAGAACGGCTGCAAGCTTCATGAATTAACATTATCGATAAGGGAAGTGCGTATGAATGTGCAAGTATCTGCTTTTAAACTCTGCTGCAACCTGATACTGATTTTTCTCTTTTTTTCACATATTATTATCTGGTATTCACGAATTAATACTTATTACTCTATTCCAGCTCTAAAAATTCTTTCTCACAGTACTGTACTAGAAAGCGATATAATCTGAGAGCGTGAACATTAAATACCCTTACTCAAATTACATAAAGAACTTGAAATGTTAACATAAATCGCCACAAGGCCCAAATAGATATATCTAGGTAACAAATTATTAATTCAGAATGACACTATTGACCGTTCCGTGTTGAGACGGGAGAAAGACTAGCGCCTGTCAGCACAGCGAAAAAAGAAGTGACGTGTTATTTGGTGTTAATGTTTGTTTTAGAAACATTACACCCTTTACTTGCAACTTAATACAATTCGATTAGGGGAAAAATAGTAGTCCTTGCACCAAAACTGATGGTAAATTGAATAAAATATTTTTTACGGAATGTTGTATATTTCAAAACAGTTTCATCGCAAAACTATATTCTAGGCCTACTGATTTGTAAAAGGATGAATGAAAGGAATAGGGGTCCTTGAATCTCTCTCTTTGTATAGTTGGCAATGTTCTCTCGCAATTTTACAGCAGGGTTTTAAGTTATCTACCTTTGTTCTAGAGTTGTTTAAAAAAAAGTTGGCTTATTAGATTTCTTCAGTATCTTCTTGAACCGTCTTGATAATAATATATAGCCTACAGCAACGGCATTTCGCAACAATTTGTAAAATCACTCGCATAACCAGTAAGTTCCACGATAAAATACTCATTTTTACATTGACCAAATGTTGGTAAAAGGCTTTAAATACGACTGACTGAAGCTGTTCCCTTTCATTTTCTAGATTATCAGAGTGATTTCACATGCATTACTGTGTTTATCATTCACCCATCTCTAAAAGTTATAGCCAGAGGCCCACACCTGTGGAGTAACGGTTAGCGCGTTTGGCCGCGAAACCAGATGGCCCGGGTTCGATTCCCGGTCGGGAAAAATTACCTGGTTGAGGTTTTTCCGGGGTTTTCCCTCAACCCAATATGAACAAATGCTGGATAACTTTCGATGCTGGACCCCGGACTCATTTCACTGGCATTATCACCTTCATCTCATTAAGACGCTAAATAACTAAACTGTTGATAAAGCTTCGTAAAATAACCTACTAAAAATATAGCCAGAGTGTTAAAAATTTTGTAAAGAACTATAGAGGAAACGCTTTTGAAAAATAGTCAATTTTGCGCTTGGCCGAAGTAAATTCTTATTCCTTGTTTTAAAAGCATGAATAGTTGAATTCGTTATTGATATGAAACATGTTCTCTAAGTTTTTAATATATTGTTCCAGAGATCATCCCATTTAGACTTGTTATAGGCCTAATCCTAATTACTGTTTCTGAAGTACGAAAGCCTTTTAATTTCCTCAAATATTTCCCCCCAAAAATAACTAAATACTTTGAAATAGAACAAAATAGGAGTACCACATATGCGTAACACTAAGTATGGTAATATGAGAATTCATTCATTCATAGTGTTTGCCCAAGGGCAAGTCTTCCACTGCAAACCCAGCATTCTCCAATCTTTCTTATTTTCCGACATTCTTTTTGTCTCCTCATATGATCCATATAGCTTAATTTCGTCTATCATCTGATATCTTTTTCTGTCCCGAACTCTTTTCCCGTTCACCATTCCTTTCAGTGCATCCTTCAGAAGGGAGTGTCTTCTCAGCCAGTGACCCAGCCATTCCTTTTCCTCTTTGTGATCAGTTTCAGAATCATTCTTTCTTCAACCATTTTGTCCAACACAGCTTCATTTCTTATTCTTTCTGTCCATTTCACACTCTCCATTCTTCTCCTATCTACATTTCAAATGAATAAACATACATTTCAGGATAAAAGCAGTTTCTCCGCTCTGTTTGGTGTGTTGCTTAACTTCCAGGAAGATCATGGTTATCGGAAGAAAAATAAACTTGCGAATACTAAATGAGGTAGTAACAAGTGAACAATTTCAAATACTTGAGGTGTAGGTTACTATAAGCAGTAACATGAGCTGCTGCCAGGAAGTCAAAAGGAAGAGAGCAATGATCAAGGAAGCTTTTGCTAGGAAAAGGCGCATCCTCAACGGAACTCTGGAAAAAGTGCTAAGGAAGAGATTAGTGAAGTTGTTTGTGTGGAGTGTGGCATTGTATAGGGTAGAAACCTGGACGTTACGACGAAGTGAAGAGAAGAGACTAGAAGCATCTTGATGAAAATGCCCTGCGTTCGGATCGTGATGTGAGTGTACTCACGACCGTCCCAGGTCCTGGTGCTTGAATTTAATGAAATGCATATTTAAGCTAATTTTCGTTCGTTAAGAAACGTGGTGATAGCCCTTCGTTTCGCTTTTTCCTCGTTTACGAAATATAATGACTATAAAATCGATGTTACTTATACCGCTTCTTGCGCGCACTCGGATCCTCATATTTCTGCGACACATTATCACAGCTCCCGCTTTAATGCTCTAGTCTATTTTATTTTTCTCTTAACCTAGTTTGGGGCAACTCACAGTGGGACTCCACTATGCCAATCTGTCGTAGGCAGGAAAAGAATCCTACCTTCTATCTCCCTCAGTTTCAAGATGTCGCTAGTTCCGGACCAACCCTTACTCCACCCCAAATAGCGGTAGGCTACTTTTATGACATCCACATGTTTTTCGTTCGCAGTCTGGTAGTCGCGCTTCCAGTTTTAATGTGCAAACGTTAACAGAAAAGCTGAAATAACAAGTGAATCATGTGTTTTAGAGCCTGTTACTATGAGTGACAGAATTATGTACAAATGCAATTACAATAGCATTCAATAATGTGAACAATGAACAGTGTTAATCAATTGATGTTCGTACAATTTTCTACAAGGCAGTATGAAGAGAACTAGAAATAAAATCGCTGGACCTTATAAGACGGACTTAAATGTAACTCAGTGTTCGTCTAAAATGTATTTAGTTCCTTTAATTACTATTTCCGAAAATATATGCTGTATGAATTGAATAACAGGAAGGTAGTGCCTTAGTTTATAATATGTAATATATTTTAATGTAAGAATTATAACCTTATAATTTAATAAAATTGAGACGTGGAAGTTTTGAAATTACGTCTATTGACCATAAAATATTGTACGAAGCATTTAATAAGCAACGGTCAGTCCTTTAAATGTCCCAAATCTGAAAGTCATCTAAGTGTTCTGCTACGAATAATTAGAACCGAACAGCGCTCCGAGCGGCGGAATTAATTGGCGTTACACGGGAACCACTTTAGACCCGCATTTCAAGCGCTATGCGCCAGCTTGTACAGGGACATCATTTTATTTTTACTAACATTTCTCATATTAACCCGGCTATACCTTGTTGAGAACCGAAAACACCGTTTGCTACACCCTTCCACGACTGGAGTTCGATGATACTGGCGTAATATACAAACAAATTACTTTACTGGGAATAGGAGGGGAGAAAAGTAGTTCATCCATTTACGTAAAATAGGAAATATCACGATTTTGAGTTTGATAATTTCCATTAGGTTTTTGTTTAATCAAAATACAGTACAGTATCTATACTAATAATAAATCTGTAGCCGAAATTTTTCTGGTAATTTTCGATTTTCCAAAAGTAATTGGCCCTAACATATATAATTAACCACCCTGAAACCGAAAATCGCATTTTTGAAAATTTTGTTTGTATGTCTGTCTATATGTTTGTTACCTTTTCACGCGATAATGGCTGAACCGATTTATATGAAAATTTGAATATAAATTAAGTTCGTTGTAACTTAGATTTTAGGCTATATGGCATTCAAAATACTTTATTTAAAAGGGGGGGTTATGAATTAAATAAATCGAAATATCTCGCTTATTATTGATTTTTGTGAAAAATGTTACATAACCAAAGTTTCTTTAAAAATGATTTCCGATAAGTTTTATTCTTTACAAAATTTTGATAGGAGTTTTAAAATTAAAATAACGCCATCTAAGACGGTGCAATGAATTAAGAACAAATGACTTCGTCTATAAGGGGCCTTGGACAACAACAATCGAAACAGGGGCCTTGGACATCAACAATCGAAAGCTATTAAACATAGCCTACAGAGAAGTAATATCAGAAGTTAAATTAACCGATTTGTATAATTAATTATTATTTCACCATTGGAAAGTGTAGTTTCTCTAGATGGACATAATGCTATAATGTTATTACAGTAACGTCTGAGTAAATCGAGGACAGGTAAGATTAAAATAGCTTCTTATGCACAGAAAATTTGATAGGCTATTTTGTACATTCGTTTTCTGTATTTCTTAAAATAATATTTATGTACACTCATTTTAATCTCAGAGAATTAACGAACAACAAGAGTGTATTGATTTAGTATGCAGTAATAGTACGTTAGCTTAGTAATCCATTATTTTATAATTCAAATTTTAACTATGCTCAATTTAATCGTGTTAAAATGCATAAAATATATATGCAATAAATGCAGTGCAAAAAAAATTGGGTAATGAGCGAAGCAGATTATCTTGCGCTGTTGTAAAAGTTGTTCCCTGGATCAACCGTCCTATTTTAATTATGTAATTACTTTATATTTATTTCTAACAGGTGCAGCGGAGCGCACGGGTATGGCTAGTTAACAGTAAGTATTTTTACTCCCGAACTGAGCTGTCTATGTGCACGTATTCATTATGCAATGTATATTATACTGTCTACAGCACATTAGCGTACAATATAGAGAATGAAGTTAAATTGAAAAATAATCATAATATGGATATTTAAACACATTTTTTGAAAATGGTGGCAGTTTATTTCGACACACGCTTCAGTTATAATGTGCATATTATCGCACTATAGACTATTGTGCCGAATTCCAATTACCAGTTTCGTCCTTCGTACCAGTAACTCATGTTGAAATAATTCTGTTCCTACTCTATAAAAGAGTACCTTACGTACTGTAAAATCAATCTTTACTTCTGCCCGATCCGAAAAGATAAAATTACTCAGGCATGCTATCTACTGTCCGTTCAAGTGATTATGTCGCAGGGTCGTAGAAAGGGGAGGAAATTACGTGACATTTAATTACTTAACGAGGCCCTTTTATTTAAGTTATTTTGAACAGTTGTATGGGTGTAATATTACGTAGACGTCCAATTCCTGACAAAAATTGATGTTCTCAGAAAAGAGCTAAGACAGCACAGCCACTAGCCTTTACAGAGTGGCGAATAAAAGCAGGTGGAGGAAACCGGGATGCGACGTAGGCAAATGGAAGACAGTTACTTTGCGAAAATGATTCAATATTGAAAGCCCTTTCGTCACTGGAAAACGCGAACATATGTTTGGACCGTACTGTTTACTATGACCGTATGGCTACTATGACTGTATATGCGGTCTTGGATCTGTGTGGAGGACGGTTTAACTTCATTAGTAGGAGGAGTGGGAGTGAAGTACATTCAAAAACTCAGGTACAATAAAAATTGAAGTGAAAATAAAATGATGTCCCTGTATAATCTCGTCAGCAACGGTATAAACGCGACTAGTTAACTTCATATGTTCGGTGTCCGAACTTCCATCCTTACTTATAATTTGTACGTACCATTACTAGTTACATTATTTTTTAAAGATAGTTTATAACCTATATAGTTCATACCATTACCATGGATGATAATATTCAGACATGTCATTACTATTATATTATTTTGTAATAAAATATGTTTTTAAAATGAACTCTAAACTCAACAATAAATTATAATCGCAATAGAGGCTCAAATTAAACATCTACAAATGGAATCAGTTAATCGAAAATTAATTGAATTGGAACATCTTTCAACAGCCTTCTATTGCCCTCCACATATAAATAATTCGTTCGCCATTTGTTCATAGATTTAAATTTTAGTTTTTTCATATTTTCATTAAATTTCTCCCACACTTCTAATGATAATCAAAGTATCTTTTTCTGATCATTCACTTCTTTTTTTTCAGCCATATGCTCTGTAATACAGTGGAAGGGGTAACAAAATTTCACACCGACAGCTATCACGACTTCCTAAATAAGAGAAGACGTCAAAATATCAAGTCCATTCAACCAAAGATTAGCTTACTAAAATCTAACATTCGTCCACTGGGCAGTGCCTCAGCACTATTACTCAGTTACACTAGACAATCTGGATTAATCTCCTGATCGCGAACAGGACGTGGACGAACTACAACATTGATCGCGATTATGTCGACAATCGCGATTAGTGACTGTAGCCTGTCATTAGTACTACCTTCAGATTTTGCAAGCAGAGAGGGATAAACAGGATAGCGGTCGGAGCTATTCAAGGACGCTTTAATTTGGATAGGATTGAACAACGAAACTTAAGTTAAAACGATATTCCAGTTATACACATTGTTTTATTTCACAAGGCGTGTTATAAAACTGCTTATTTAACCAAGACTTTCATATGGACAAATCGTGCGGTTGATGCGCATGAATTTACTTTCGTCGAGTCCCAAACTCTTCAGTTCTTTTCTTAAATTTTTTTCAGTGCCATCATCTAACCATTCACTATCAATCAGAACTCGAATAAAAGCTGAAAAGTGAACAAGAGTATGAAATAAATAAACAGCAACATTACCGATTTATTGAAGGAAGAAGTAGCCAATAAGACTTAATTAGGCCTATATGAATAACAAAATTATAGAACAATTGAATACACTAAATGCTTATATTGCAATATAACATACGGAAATTACCACAAAATAGATAGCCAGATGGATCAATTCGTGTAGTATTATACATCGAATTTTGGGGAGAAAATTTCGCAAAATTTAAAATTGTACAAAGTGAACATAATAGATATAATTAGATGCACTTTTCGAAAACATTTGACAAAGTTAGTGACACACTTATATTACACAAAATTATAACATTTGAATAAAAAAAAAAATATATATATTTTTTTCATCTTGAACATCAGACAAGAGTACGTATCAACTATATTTGTCATATGAGCGATCTGATTATTTTGTAAGCTATTCTATCTTTAGTTCACTACTAAATTTAGTATTCGGGATAAAATGAAAAAAGAAATAGCGAATTATATTTCAGAGATTTTTAAAAGTAGGTTGGAGCAAATTTTATTATTGTACGACAAATATGGTTAGTGTTTTATTCAAAATAGTATTATTACAACTTACAAATGGCTTTTAGAGGACCCAGAGGTTCATTGCCTCCCTCACATAAGCCCGCCATTGGTCACTATCCTGAGCAAGATTAATCCATTCTCTACCATCAAATCCATTTCGTTATCCTTCCATCTACGTCTTGGTCTCCCCAAATGTATCTTTTCCTCCAGTCTTCCGACTCACACTCTGTATGCATTTCTGAATTCACCCATACGTGCTACATACCCTGTCTATCTCAAACGTCTGGATTTAATGTTCCTAATTATGTCAGGTGAAGAATACAATGCGTGCAGTTCTGCGTTGTGTAACTTTCTCCTTTTTCCTGTAACTGCAGTCCTCTTAGCCTCAAATATATTCCTAAGAATCTTATTCTCGAACACACTTAGCCTCTGTTTCTCAAATTGAGAGTCCAAGTTTCACAATCATATAGAACAACCAGTAATATAACTATATGATAAATTCTAATCTTCAGGTTTTTTTCAAAGCAGACTAGATGACAAAATCTTCTAAAGCGAATAATAACACGCATTTCACATATTTATTCCGCGTTTAATTTCCTACCGAGTGTCATTTATATTTGTTAGTGTTGTTCCAAGATATTTGAATTTTTCTGAGGATAGAGTTCCAATTTTCATATACAGTAGAACTTGGTTTTAACGACATCCAAGGGACCTTAAAAATTATGTTCTTATAAACGAGTGTCGTAGTAACCGAGATTCACATTATCAATCTAGTTTGGTGGAAAATGAAAAATAACAAACTTAATTAGACTTATTTTAGATTTATATATTGACTTTTAAGCCTACAAAGAACATAATAAAATACACGTAGACCTACAATTATAAATACAGTATTCTGTATTAAAACAGTATGTTCAGTACTCACCAAACTACTTTACTTAGAAGTGAAGTAATCAATCATTTTACTCTGTTGTTTTCTACTTTCCCAATACACACATTCTAGGGCTAAATTACATTCTATGTTCATAATTTCAGTTGCAGTTTCACTGCTCCCTTCCCTAGCTTCATAGAACATGTTCATAATTCTAATGACTTCTAAAGCGTCACTCTTTCTTTTAGTGGCCATACTGCGTTAAAATGCATGCACTTAGTGAAAACTTCCTATCTAAACTGATCTAATACCGCATGAATTCGGGCAGGTTACAATGAGCTGGGGAATCCGCCTGCATTCCAGAGGTCTATGACAGAAGGAGACTGTAAAGAATTTGTCAGGGTCAGATTTCAACAAAATACTTTGGTTCTTAGAAAATCTTATTCCAAACTGACGTTGAAAATGACGTTACATGCGAGATAGACGCATATGCGTTTGTCGTATTAAGTAAGGTAGGAAAGCATATGTCTTATGGGGAATTAGTTGGGACCACAGAATATTTGACGTTATAGGCGAGGTGTCGCACAAAACGAGGTCGCTATAACCAAGTTCTACTGTACTTCAAAATTGTTAAATAATTTAAATTTATAGAAATATTATTTCATATAATGTTGGACCAAATGAGATGAAAGTGTGTAAAGAGGCTCTTTATATGCAGCGTGATGTGTGCAAATTTTAAAAAAATCTGTCTCAAACAGTTAATACGACATATTCCAAGCACTTTCACTAAACATCAATGGCGAGTTTTAACACTAACAAACTCAAATAGGCAGGAAACTCTTTTTAGTCGCAACTATGCGAACCTTATCTTTTCAGGTATCGTTAAGCGACACTTGGAGCTATGTAGGAAAAAAAGATACTACTACCTCGTCCTTGGAATGTTGTAGGTTAACGTTTTTCTTGAAAATTCAATGAAGTTACGAAATTTCATAAAATTCCTTCCAAGGAGCCAGTAATCATTAATATTATAGCAATGAACTCAAATTAAATAGTATTTCCTAATTGAAAGTTAAACTTATGAGGGACCTGAAGAAAATAAGTGTGGATTAGAAAGAGAGGAGTCTGTTCAGTAACCTTTATATGAAATAACGAGTCAAAGTCAGGATATGAGAAGAAATGTCAGAAGGAAGTGAAATAGTAAGAGGAGTACGACAAGGTTGCCCTTTATCACCTGTTCTGTTCAATATCTACCTGGTGGATTGAATGAAAAACTGTTTTCAGAACATGGGAGAGGTGATAGTACGAGGAAGAATAAATTGTATAAGATTTGCTGATGTTATGGCGTTGTTAGCAGAAGAGGAGATGATACTAAGAGATAGGCTATGCCACTGGAGCTAAATGACAGCTGTGGGCAGTATGGGATGAAGATAAATGGAAACAAGACCAAGACCATGCTTATAGAGGAAAAATAAAGAGGGTAAACTTGCTAATTCTAAATGAGGCAGTAGAGCAGGTGGACAGCTTCAAATACTTGGGGTGTACTGTAAGCAGCAACATGAGCTGCTGCCAAGAAGTCAAAAGGAAAGTAGCTATGGCAAAGGAAGTTTTTAATAGAAAAAGAAACGTCTTCTGCTGACCTCTGGAAAAATAAATAAGAAAGAGACTAGTGAAGTGCTTTGTGTTGAGTGTAGCATTGTATGGGGGAAGAAAGCGGTCATCACGACGAATTGAAGATAAGCGACTAGAAGCACTTTGAATGTGTATATGGAGAAGAATGGAACGTGTGAAGTGAACGGACAGAGTAAGAAATGAAGCTCTGTTGGGAAGAAATGGGGGAAGAAAGAATGATGCTGAAACTGATCAGGAAGAGGAAAAAGAATTGGTTGGGTCACTGAGAAGAAACTGCCTACTGAAGGATGCACGGGAAGGAATGGTGAACGGGAGAAGAATTCGGGGCAGAAAATATCAGATGATAAACGAAATTAATATACATTGTATCATATGAGGAGACAGAGAGGAAGGCAGAAAATAGGAAATATTGGAGAATGCAGGGTTTGCGATTAAATCCCTGCCCTTGGCAGAAAACTATGAATGAAACTATGTATGAATGAATTGAAAGTTTGAAATTATACTATTCTTCCTGAACTTTCTGCGTTCATAGTACATCAGAGAATCTTTTAGCTCATGTTCTCCCTCAAATGTTTATTTGCACACATTTTTGGAATTGTGTTTTATTTACTCACGTTTTTCGAAGCTTTCAAGGCAAGCTCCCAGTATTAAATAGGACAAATTATCCGTTGCTATTACAGTATAGTTGCCACTCAAGACTGTAAAGATTTCTGAAATGAAGGAGAAATAGGCAAATTACCAAGTAGTACACTACTTACATCTATATTAGTTGCAATTAGATAGGAATTCAACAAAGATATGTAACAAATACTTTTTAAATTATTTAAGTGATTTTCTGGAAATACTACCTCCTTGCAATTAATCCAAGACATTTCAGTCTTATTATACAGAATTTTCGAAAATTCCCATACACAGGACTACATTGCCCCCCAATTTCGAAAGAAAATTTTGGCTGATATGATATGCTTTGGATATGTTGGAAAGTCACGTAAATAGTTCCAGGTATTTTTTTACATGCCAAGATTCATTATAAATACATATCTAATTTTGAATTGTGACATACCTAAATCTAAATAAATTTTAAATTAAAAAAATCGTAAATATGATATTACTAACTTGAAAACAAAGCTGGCATTGGAGTCATTGGTGTGTACAAGACTAATAAACTATAAAATTTTCAAGAAAATTTTATGAAATTTGCTGTAAGAGTCGGGGGACAAACTTGTTAAACATTTAAGAAACCTACTGTTAAACACATCGAATTCGATTGAATCCTTTCTCATATCGACAGGCGACAAATCAAAAATACCAAATGTAAAATTAAAAAAAATCCAAAATTTGATTTTTACTTCCAGTCTGTCCGTTTATGTGCACAAACTAGAGACAGTGTATTGTGCAAATAGATGTTACTCCTGCGATCTAACTGAAGCTATCCATACCTTGGTTTGGAACAAAATGTTCATGGTTCAAACCTTCACTCTGCTTATATCTTTTATATATTCTTTTTCTTTTTTTTAATTCTCTTCCTATAATGAACAAACTATTTCTCTGTTTCATTAAGCTTCTTCAAAAAATCATAATAAATTATTGTTTATCAATTTTTTGTAATTTAATTGTTTTTAGCTACAGCGATAAACACGGTAAACATAACATTAGAGTGGATTACTAAGATATTCTATGTTTTCCAGTGTTGCCGAATTGTGCAGTTAAAAATTTCTTGCACAAAATTTTGTCGCCAACATTTTCATCTCCATTTTCATTCAGGAATGACACGATATAATCTGAGCATAAAATTTCGGGAGAGGCGATATAGAGCATTAAACATGTTGGATCGATTCGTAAACTCCGGCATATTTTTATTCTTATAACTCTAATTAATAATAGGATACACATAATAGAAGAGCTCCCCAAATAAGAATGTAACCAACAAAACTATAATTCATGTTTCAGTACAAAGGGAAATAATTTAAGGAACATATTTCATTAGACATGTCGGCCTCGGTGGTGCAGTCAGTAGATTGCTAGTCTTCTGTTGCCGATGAGGTAGCGGGTTCGATCCCGTCCCACGTCGATGACAAAATTCCGGCACACGGGTAACGCTGATATAATCTCGGCAGTTGCGAGTGTAGTTGAATAAAACATTATTTTAAAATTAATTAGACCTATATTTGTTAGTGCAATAATTTATTGTCATAAACAAATGCTTCAAAATTATTTTTTCTACCAAAATCACATACTCCAATAATTTGACATTACATTCTTTTTTCGGGGAGATCTTCAATTATACTTTCATACCGGTATTGAACACTACTTCTGTTAAAGACGTTCAAAGTGGTATCCGTCACACCTTTTTCTGAGATTGTTATTCACACTCAAAAGTTCTGTTTGTTGTAATGCTAGCAGTTTCTGTCCCTGGAATTGTTTCTAAGTTTATATATAATTTTTCTAGTGATAGTGTGATCTGTAGGGTGGTATATCAAAGCACCACCGTCCTAAGCTACTGTAAAAATTCATAAACACACATTTGTGCTTTAAATAAGTTTGATCAATTTATCGGATTACAAACTAGAGATCAATTGACCTGTATGCTAATTAACCGCGTGTCTCTCGTGGCCTTAAGCGGAATATTATTCATGAACGTCGTCCGGGAGACGAGTTGAAAACACTGTAACTCTGAGCCTTACACTCTACATTGAATTCTGTATTATTTCATAACCTTCACAATTATTTATCGATTTAGATCTATCTGAGCTAAAGTAAATTCACGAAGAATTAATTGTATTTAATTTGCTCATAACGATGATTAAGATAAAGGCAAATAATAATAATAATAATAATAATAATAATAATAATAATAATAATAATAATAATAATAATAATAATACCTACCATTCAACCAGTATTTTACAAATTACTACATTGCTATAAACAAAACATAATTAATATAATACAATACAATACATAATTAATATACGAGTACAATAAAAATTCGTTTTATCTTCCCAACACACCAATAAAATGATTGTGTAATAATAATAATGATAATAATAATAATAATAATAATCATACCTAAATATAATTACATTAATAAACTCGATCATTATTATAATTATAACTTCAATTTGACTACGTCCGTAAGAAATTGTTGAGCCTTTTCTTGAAAGTAGTTATTATCTGGCAGCCCCTAATATTCTGAGGTAAAGAATTCCATTCACGGAGGACTGAGATAGTAGAGAAGGATGAATAGTGGAATGTTCTATGGGCAGGAATTGCTAGGATTTGACTCTCCTGTGACCTGGTGTTTAGATTGTGATTGGAGGATAAGTAGTTAAACCGGGAACCCAGATAATTTGGAGTAGAACTGTGGAGAACTCGAAACACAAAAGACAGCGAATGAAGTTTTCTACTGTTATTGAGTCGCAGCCGGGATGAATATTTGAACGAGGGTGTAATATGCTTAAATTTTCAAGCATTTGTGATTAATCTGACACACATATTGTGTACACGGTGCAGCTTATTCGAAAGTTGAGTTATGAAATCTATAAATATTACGTCATAATAATCAAACAGTGGTAATACGAGTGTTTTCACTAAAGTCTGTCTTAATTTTGGAGGCAGGAAGTTTCTGAATGGGTCAAGGGAATGCATGATATAGCATACTCTCTTCCTTTATTTGGCATTCCCAATTAAAATTTTCGTCTAAGTAAATACCGAGGTTCCTGACGACAGAATGGTATGGAATAGTGGCATTATTAACAGTAATGATTGAGACAAGTCTGTCGTTCATTATGTTCAGTAGTCTCTTATGTCCAATTTTTACAACTTGTGGCTTACTAGCATTTAACCGAAGTTCGAACCTATTCGACCATGAAGAAACTTGATTCAAGTCATGATTAAGTTTGCCATTAGTTGCATCAATTTCGTCTGGTCGGTTGTAAGTCACCTGCTTAAATGTGATACTTGCAGTAGCGTAAGTTTGTAGTCACATCATTAATATAAATGGAGAAAATCAGTGGTCCAAGAAAGAAACCTCCAGATACTCCTACTTTCGTGTATCGCCAAGAGGAAAACCGATTTTGTACTGAGACACATTGTTGACGATCACGAAGATAGGAGTCTATCCAATTAATGCAGTTGTGAGATAAGTACGAGGCGCATCCAGAAAGTAAGTTTCCCTATTTTTTTTAAAAGAACACACACTTTCAGGAAAACATTTATTGGCAACAGGTACAGCAATGTTTCAGCTATTTTTCAACATAGCCACCATCAGAATTGAGACACTTGTATCGTGGTATCAACTTTTGTATCCCTCTGTCGTAGAATACTGCCGCCTGTGAATGGAACCAGCGTGTGAGAGACGTCTTTAGCTCTTCGTCGTTGCCAAAACGCTCACCGGAGGACAGGAATTTCTTGAGGTGTAAGAAAACGTGAAAATCGCTGGGAGCAAGATCAGGACTGTAGGGTGGATGATCAAACAACTCCCAGCCAAATTCCGTCAAAACAGCTGCTGTGCGCCGAGCAGTATGTGGACGAGCATTGTCATGGAGGAGCACAACACCTGCAGTAAGCATTCGACGCCTCTTGTTTTGAATGGCACGTCGCAATTTTCGTAGTGTTTCACATTAACGATCAGCGTTCACTGTTTCACCTCTTGGAAGGAAGTCATTGAGCAGAATGCCCTTCCTGTCCCAGAACACCGTGCACATGACTTTCCGTACCGACAGCGTCTGTTTGAATTTCATCCTGACCGGAGATCGACTATGCCGCCAATGAATTGACTGCTGCTTGGTTTCCGGGGTGAAGTGCGAAATCCAAGTCTTATCGCCCGTGACGATCCTGTCGAGGAACTCGTCGCCGTGATCGTGATACCGTTGCAGAAATGTCAGTGCTGCTCCGAAACGTTGCATTTTGTGTTCGGGTGTCAGGTTTTTCGGCAACCACCTGGCACACACTTTTTTGAACAGCAGGTGCTTAGTGACAATCTCATGCAACAAGGATCGCGATATCTGCCGAAAATGGCTGCTCAGCTCCGTAATCGTGAAGCGACGGTTCTCCTTGATGCACTGTCGCATAAGCTCAACACGATCATCATTGATGAGGTACGGTCGCCCACTGCGCTCTTCATCATGGACACTTTGACGACCTTCAGAAAACTGCCTACACCAGCGACGCACCATCTGCTTACTCATGATGTTCGGCCCATAGACCTGACAGAGCTGCCGATGAATTTCAATTGACGCAATGCTTTGTACATTAAAGAACTTTGTCACCGAGCGAACCTCGCAGGCGGCGGGAGAAGGAATAAGAGCTTCCATTTCGGACCACTACTGCACGCTACTGGCACCAGGCGGGACCTGTTCGGCTGGCATATGATTGATACGTCATAGATTTGTTACGCATGCGCAATTGGCACGGCTAATTACGTTTACTTTCAAGGGGGAAAAATCGGGAAACTTACTTTTTGGATGCGCCTCGTATAACGTTCTTACAAGGGAAGGGTTTCTGCTCGAACAGGAATTTCGTTTCCAAAATTTGTATACAGGCCCATTTTTACATCTCTGTAAAGCTCCCAAAAGCATTCGTTTGTGTAATGTGTGGTTTGTCTGTTGTAACACTGTAAATGTTGAGGGAGTGGGGAGAACACTGCACAAGTTAAGGGGTTGGGGGATCTTATTTGTATGCCTACCCTCCTCACAGCAGCTAGAGACAGCAGTTTATATCTCGTTGGTGTGTGCACCGTCTCTCTTGTTACTTGGCAGGAAAAAAGTATAAGAACATGTTTTGCAGTGGTTAATTTAAACAAATAATATAGTTCAATTTATAGTAAGTAGTTAAATATTAGAGACAATATTACAATTTTGTGTAGAAAGAGTTTACAAATAATATGAAAGGAAATGACATTGCCATGATCTAATACTTCTATACATTGAATGGATCGAAATCACATCCATGCAAGTTAGCATTTTTAATGCATCTGGAGACTGGAGAGAAATATTTAGAATTTCTAAAATAGAAAAGTTTACGAGGTCTCATGCCCTTTCACAGTTAATGTCACCTTAAAGTTCCTTTACATAAGAATAAGTAATCGAGTTCTTGACGTCTAGCATACAAGCTGCGACATTTCAAGTACTCACATTTTAGCTAATAGCTATACCGGAAGTTATTTATTAGGCAGGAATCTGTACGAACGTAATTATATAGATTTCCTTTCAATATTTTCCAATTGAACTGAAACAGTAGCCTAGTTGTAATAGAGTTCCAAACTACAGATGCATATTCGAATTTCGATCTCACTAATGTATAGTATAGCATTAAAACAGAATCAGGTGTAGAAAAAGAATAAGTAATCGACATATTATTCTAACATTCTTATTGCATGGTTTAGCCTATTCAGTGTGGTTGCGAAAATATAATTTATTGCCGATTAATACGCCAAGGTATCTTATACTAGGTGAGCCAATAAAACGGGCTATTTTAAAACTTTAATAACTATTACACTGATTACTTTGAAACGAAACTTTCACTTTACGTTTAAAGTATACACAATAGCATTTACCTGTACCTCATCAAATTATTTTCTGAACACTACATCCCACAGGTGGGACTCATTTCCTTGCACAAATTCTTCAAGTCTAAGTCTAGCCATGTGACTGGTCGCACCATTCTGTGCAAACCACGTGTCTCTATTGATGAGAGGGTTATTGGCAATTTGTGGAGACAAAAATTGTTTAATCATTCGGACATATCGCTGTGATATTACAGTAACACATGTGCCATTATCGTCCTCAAAGAAATAAAGACCAATGATTCCAAAAGAACTAAATATTGCACACCAAAATGTGACTTTGATACTGTGTAATGGTTCCTCATGCATTTCATAAAGGTTAGTTGGTGACCAGTGACACTTTTGGTAAAAGAAAGGTATCGAAAGTTTTGTTTATTCACGTATGCAGAGAGATGAGAATAAGCTACATCACTCATCAGCATATTGTGGACAACGTCTTCGTTAACATTTAGATCCGAGAATTGTTGTCAAAAAGTCATGCGGTTTACTTTATCAGCATATTTTAATGTCTGCACTACTTGAATTCTGTATGGATACATCTATAAGTTCTTGTGAAGAATTATTCGTTTGATAAGCGAAGAGAAATAATTGCATGACAACAGGCAGAACGTTTGGGACTACGGATCATAGCAACTCTTACGGCGTTGATGTTTACCGGGGTACGTACAGATCTTTGCTTACCTTTAACGCAGAATCAGTTACTGCAAAGTTCTGAATACAGATTTTTATTGCATGGGTTGATGGTATCGGATCATTGCGATAGATGTTGTAATGACTTCGAAATAACCGTTGTGCAGCAATGAAACTATCATTATTTTTGTAATATGCTTTAATAACAAAAGCACGTTGTTCAACCGTCCAACCATCCATTATAAAGGAATGCTATCGAACGAAAAATAGATAGTTACATGTAACAGCTAAAATACCCGACAGCAGCCCAAAAGACACGAATCTGAATATCGCCCGTTCTTTTGGCTCACTTTGTACAATCTCTTCTGTTAATTAATATATTGTTTAGATGATAGTTATGTCAGGATAATAATAATAATAGTAATAATAATAATAATAATAATAATAATAATAATAATAATAATAATAATACATGATTCCAAATGGAGAAATGAGGAAGTTGAATAAAGGTGACCTTTGCACTTTGGTTCGTAATAATTTGGCACTCTTACTTGTATTGAAATCAGGCCTGTAATCCATAATCAGTTTACCATTCCTGTAGTCAGCATATCTGATTCCCCCATACACTGTCTGACGCTCTTTTTCGCCGAAGCTATTCCTGAACAAACATAAAACAATTGATGTACCCAGTCATTTTGTGAGATATACTTGCAGTAATACAAAATCAAGGAAAACTCAAAAGTTGTTTCCTCCAACGGTAAGAACTAGTACTTTAGTCAGTAGGTTACAGCACAGATAAGTGGGCCTATATGTAAGGTTTCAGGATCTAATCTCTACGAACGGGTCCGAATTCAGATCCGGGTTGGGACAAGTTACCTGATTGAGGTTTATTCCGGGGTTTTTCCTCAACCGAATAAGAGTATAACTTTCGACGTTGGACCCTAGACACATTTCGCGGCATTATCAGCTTCAGTTCATAACCATAGCAGTTAAAAAAGCGTCGTAAAATAACAAATGAAACAAATGTAGTGTCTATATTCGAACTTCTTTTCTCGTTTTAATTCCATATCTAAAAAAGTATGGTGAAGGTTAAAAATATAGATTTCCAGATTTTCATGAATAGACTAATCTTCGCGCTGTTAATATAATCCTGACGTAAACACAACCACGTGGCTGCGTAGGCGGAGTTATAGATAGATAGATAGATAGATATTTATTAGCCTTAGGAAATACAATGATTTCATGGCATCGTCAGAGTGAATACATAATAAATATGCGGTTACATACATGTTTTTCCGACATACAAGATATCTACAATAATATACAAATAATATACAATCAATACATTCAGTAATGAAGTCAATTCTCCACAGTTTTCTTCAGACCATTACTTGTACAAGGTTCTTGGTTTCCTTATCCTCTTGGGCAGTCTCACCCCAGACATGAATCAGATAGAAAAGAAGAGCAGTAAACACAAAAGGAGATACTAACTACTGTAAGCTAAATTTGGAGTGCTAAACTAAGATACTCATTGACAGTAAAAGGCATGTGGAAAAGTAAAATATGTTTCACTGACTTTTTAAATCTAGCATAGCTAAGGGCTTTAGTTTCAACAGGGAGTTTGTTGTAAAGTCTTATCCCTGTATGTGATAAGCTATTGAGACTTTTGGATAACCTATGATGATTAAAATGTAAATTATTGCATGTTCTTGTGCTGTAGTTGTGATAATCAGAGTTTATTTTAAAACTATCATAATTTTGGTGGATGAAACAGACTGTTTCAAGAATGTAAATACAAGGTAGGGGCAAAATATCAAACTCTTTGAATATTTTTTTACTATCCGAGCGAATAGGTACTTTCTTTATAATTTTCAATATTCTCTTTTGCAGTCTAAACACTTGTGCAAGTTTTGATGATGACCCCCAGATAATTATCCCATATGATAATACAGAGTGAACATAGCCAAAGTAAACTGCTCTAAGTAGTTCCTTGGGAGTTATATTGGTTAGGACACGGAAAGCATAACACAAACGACTTAGTTTATCAGTTAAGAATTGAATATGACTTTCCCACGTGAGGTTGGAATCAATCCATATCCCTAAAAATTTTGTACAATCGACGTCCTTTATTCCAGTATTATTAAGTAGTATTTCAATGGAGTCATGTAGTTGTTTCTGACTGAAATACATACAAACGGTTTTACTGACATTCAGTTTTAGTCTATTGCTAGCTAACCACTGTTCTAGTTGTCTTGAGGTTTCATTTATTTTCTCCTGTAAATTATTTTTATCAAGAGCATTGAAAACAATATTGGTGTCATCTGCAAAGAGAACGGTTTTAGCTTGTGTTATCCTTGAGGGAAGGTCGTTTATATACAGGAGAAATAGAATTGGGCCAAGTATGGAACCCTGGGGCACCCCGCTTTTCATGATAGTGGGATATGATTTCATTGAGCCTATTTCAACAAATTGTTGCCTTGCACTTAGGTAAGAAACAAACCAACTTTTAGCTAACCCCCTTATGCCAAACCATTGTAGTTTCTGGATCAGTATCATGTGGTCAACTGTGTCAAATGCTTTGCTCAGGTCCAGGAATAGCCCAACTGTTTGATTCTTGTTGTCTTTTGAATTTAGAATAAATTCCGTGAAAGTGAATATGGCGTTATTAATTCCTTTGCCTTTTTGAAATCCAAATTGAGCATTAGATAGTGCACCATTGCAATCTAAAAACCGAACTAATCTATTATACATAACTTTTTCAAGGATTTTGGAGAATGTAGATAATAGAGATATCGGCCTATAGTTGTTAATATTTTGTTTATCTCCCTTCTTAAATATAGGACATACTTTTGCGAGTTTGAATTGTTCGGGAAATTTACCACTAATTAAAGATGAATTGCAGATGTTTACTAGTGGAGCTACTAGTAGTACGGCACATTTCTTTACAATACCATCCGGAATGTCATCAGGTCCACAGGAAAGATTATTTTTTAGTTTTTTTATTATATCGAGAATTTCATCTGCAGTCACGGGAGATAGAAATATGGTGTTTACATTTCCTGTTCCATGTAAGGTTGTTTCCTGACTACCTGTTACCTGGTTATTAGGATTGTCTGCTACATTTGCAAAAAATTTATTAAAAATTTCAGCTATTTCGAAGGAATTTTGAATTGTTTGACCATTATGTATTATTGAAAAGTCTTGATTTGAGACTTTGGTATTTTTACAAGTTTCTTTCTTTACAACTTCCCATATAGCTTTACCTCTGTTCTGTGCTTTCATAATGAATTCTCCATTGAATTTCAGTTTAGCTGCATGTATAACTTTCTTTAATATGCTGGTATATCGTTTATAATGTAATTTAAGATCTAGGCTATTTGTAATTTGGCACAATTTATATAACTCCTTTTTCCTCCTACAAGAAGTTACAATCCCCTTCGTTATCCAATTTTTTGAATTGTTGAACTGCTTATTTGTAAGTGTACATTTTTTTAGTGGAAAAGCAACATCAAAATAATGAGTTATTGAGTTTATAAATTCGTTTGTTTTCGCATCCACATCTGTTAAGTTGGTTACTTCAATCCAATTTTCTTTGCTTAGCAAACGTTTAAAATATTCAACGTTTTCATCATTAAAAGATCTTTTATACATAATTGGCTTAATGCTATTTGGTTTAGGGTTTTCAAATGCATAAATATTTAAGAATATAGCATTGTGGTCTGCGATACCCATATCAATATTTCCTACTGAGAATGGATAAGAATCATGGTCAATAATTATTTGGTCTAGGCATGTTTTAGAATTAGAGGCTATTCTAGTTGGAGTGTCTATTGTTTCTATCAGATTATATGATCGAATTAGCGATCTGAATTCTGTTATGGTAGCATCACTATTTAAAAAATCTATGTTGAAGTCACCGCACAAAATTAATTGTTTCTTTTTGCTTTTTAGGTGATTTAAAAGAAGTTCAAACTTTTCTAAAAAGGTTTTTATACAGCCATCTGGGGACCTATAGACACACACTACAGTTAAATTATAATCCTGACCGCTAATTTCAGTCACAGCATGTTCGAATACTTTGTCTTGGTTTAGATAATACGTATTCTTTTTTTCTATATGTGATAAATGTTGTCTCACAAAAATAGCTGTTCCTCCATTTTTGTAAGTGTCCCGACAGAAGTAACTTGAAAGGTTGAAATCTGGAATATGACAGTATGTTATTTCCTTTGTGTTTAGCCAGTGCTCTGTACAGCATAAGATATCTAACTTCTTTAAATCATGGTTTATGATTATTTCTAATTGATACAGCTTATTTCTAATGCACTGAAAATTTTGATGCATTAATGTGACAGAGGCCATTTTGTTAGCATTATAAGAAGTCTTTTTATCAGTTATGGGGTGTAGGGGAGTAGTGGGTACAGTGACACACAAAATATTAAGACATATGTATGCAAGTGATAATTCAAGTATTTTTAAAATCAAGTGCAATAGAAATAGACATTAAAACATGGAGTATAATAATACATAAACAAAAATGTTAATAGATAAAGGACATAATATACAATGCGTGTTTGTCAAAAAAAATGCAAATGTCTCACTGGTCCCATTCAGGAGGGTACAGTGAGACACCACGGTGTCTAATAACGGACATTGGAATGATTATATTTATTTCAAAAGAAAAAAAAACTTGCTGTCTCTTTATCTTGACATGTTCTGTAGGCTTATTTAGAATCATTTAGATGTATGACTTCGAAACCATTGAAACATCTGGAACATTTGGAAAAGTGAATTTTCCATGATATTTCAAACTTTTACGAAAAAAGAAATGAATTTTTGGTGACAACAAAGCTTATAATTATAAGAATTTAATGTAATTCTTTATTATTTTTTAACATTTTCTTAAATTTTGTGAATAACTTTTTATTTCTGAAACCATTAAAATGTAATGTATCCATTATTTTAAGCTACAGTTCATAAATTGGTTCATTTTTATGTTAGTTACTGGTAAATGTAATATAATTACAGTTTGTTTTTGCAAATCATTGGTACATGGGGACAGTGAGACGTCTCAGTGTACCCTTCAATGGCATGTCTCACTGTTGCCTTTACGCATAGTTCATTTAAAAATGACGCCAACACTTCAAAATTAAAACAAGAAAGACGAAACTTTGCCAAACATAATCTCAAATACCATAGTTTTAGGTAACAAAACATTCATATTTATATCTCATTTGTATATCCAATATAACCTTCATTAAACACAAGCCAAAATTTTACTTCTGGAATGAAATATTACATACTATTTTTTCATCACTCACTTTTATAACTAGAAAATACTGTTACTTTACTCATGCGACATACAACTCCACTGTTACAACCATCTCAATATCAAAATTTATCATCTAATAAAAAATGTCTCACTGTTCTCCCTGTCTTACTGTACCCACTTCTCCCCTACTGCCCTCCATACTTGTTTGAAATCCTTTTTTTCTATTACCTTTAGAAAATATTGAATTCAAAATACTTTTTTTTTTTTTTTTTTTTGCTTTTGTTTATGATTAAGTTTCTGTGTTTAAATTGACGAATTAATGTCTTCAGATCATGTTTCTGGACTGCAATATTTATTTAAAATATCTGAATGTATAATAATTTCTATAACACATTTGAGGAACGGAAGCACTGCAATGTTTGTTTTGTAACAGCCTATACTGTTAGAACTCTGCAGGTGTTCAGACCACCACTTGAAAAAATGTTAACAACATACTGCACAACAATGGAGAAAAAAGAAAAGTGATCCTGGTATAATGTGTAAACTTGAAGACGAGAGATTAAGTAAAATAATTAGAATTTACAATTCATATGATATCTTCAGGAAGGTAAACTTCAGATAAAAAAGTTTCTGTTAGCATTGTTACACAGTGTTATTGATATATACACGTGTTTGTGTGTGAAACAGAAAAATAGGGAGAATGATTTATGTTTTCCCTGTTATAATTTGTAGTATACCTACAGTTCAATCCCTATACAACTCGGTCCGAAACGTTGCGAATATGCATGTAACACTAAGAAATATACCCCCCGAAAATACCTTTATTAAATTATTATATTCCGTTATGCTCTAACACGGTCAAGATATAAAGAGGGGAGAAGGTAAATAATGTCCCCTATAACCTTGTTATATCGGGAATCTATGGTTTTGCTTTGCCGCCTCCACAAGGAAACTGTTCTCTCTCCGACTATGCGTGGCTGTCATACCTGTGATTGGCTCACAGTCGAAACACTGGCACGACGCGCAGTGTGCAATTTTCCCAATCTACGAGGACAAAAATCAAATTTTGACTTGTTCAGTTAATCATAGGTTAATGTGAATTCGTGTTATTTAATATTTGCAGAACTTTGTGAGAAATAGCTTTTACTGTATTATCAGAAGAAGAAGGACATGTTCAGTTGTATACATAGAGGCTTATTATGTCAGTGAAAAAGAGTAAATTGTTACTGATTTATTGTGTTTTGAGACATGGAATCTGTTCAGATAGGTACGTTCTTATTAATGCAGGCTTGCAGAAGTGGGTACCAATTGTGGCGTTACGTCACTCATCCCTTCAGTAGCTATTATTGAAAACATTAGGAAACATATTGTACAGTAATTTAATTACCATTTATTTTTATTTTGTTTTATTACATATATAAATTTAAAAGAAAATATAGCTACCTAACCCATTTAACAGAAATGAAGTAATGTGTTTAAATAATTTTGTAACATGTATGATTCTTCATGCTTCATGTTTCTTCTTTTTAATCATTGACATATTATTATTAGAAAAACTTATTACAGCTTTTCTTCTTCTTCTTCTTCTTCTTCTTATTATTATTATTATTATCATCATTATTGATTTATTGTAAACCATTTAAGAAATTCCTCCGAAAACAAGTTTGTACTGTGCCACGAATATTACGTACAGGTCAAAAAGTGTAGCCCTGTAGCATTTTTCCCACGATAGTTGCAACTTAGCTCGCTCACGCTTGTGACTTGAATCAACGATCGGCTATCTTCGGATATGGAGTTTATCTGTTCAGCTGTCTAGCTATCTAAACTTTCTCTCTATAACAGCTTCTGTACGTTCACTCTGAGACGCCTGATTTAGACAGAAGTGAAATAAGTTAAAATCATGAACCGAGATTAGTCGTAAGTTTAGAATGCAGATATGGGTTACCACAATGCATTGTTTAAAGTAGGCGGGATTCCGTTAGCCCGTACTGTTGCATTTCACGCAACTAGAACTTGCGTAACAGCCTTAATATATGCCAGTTCGCATGTACCGCCGAGACTTGTCTCGCTCTTTGTAACGCTACTAAGATATCTCCTGTATGTGCATGTAAACCTTGTTAATATTATACTGAATGTAAACGTAAACAATGAAGAGAACACTTGCCACTGTATTAACAGAGATCAGACTGTGCTGTAGCGTGGTGGACAATGCACAGGGGAACTGCATTAAGACGACAGCGTAATAGAATTCTTTCTAGTTGGCTATTTAATGAGATTGTATCGAGTACTAGGTCATTTTAACGTCGAAGGATTGGTGATAGCGAGGTGGTATTTGACGAGATTAGGCCGAAGATTTGTAGTAGATTACGTGACATTTGCCTTACGGTTAAGAAAAACCTCGGAAAAATTTCAACTAGGTAATCAGCTCAAGCAGGAATCGAATCCCTTGCCCGAGCGGAATTCCGGATCGACAGACAAGCTCCTTATCCGACTGAGCTACGCCGGTGGCACATAATAGGCTACAATTTGCATACAATTATTATCAAATGTTTGTTTATCTCCACTTCGTTCTTGCGTGGAAAAGTCGGACTAATTACACTACTCATCAAATTTGAACTTTTATTCCCATAACATTAATAAAATAGGCTGATCTTAACTAATTTGCATGCGCTGAACACGAAAATGACAATGAAAAGTTCGTAAAACGTCACGTTTTTGTGTTATAGATACTTACTTCATACATTGAAAAATCAGGATTTTTTACCTATTAAAAATTATTTTATTCTCATTTTTTGTGTGAAAATTTCCAAGGGCAGCTTGGATATGATAAAACTGATACATCAATAACTGATCAGCTATTAAGACTTATAAAAACCACTCTTCGTGCAATAAAATAGAGAAAGATAAAATATAACTTCATTTTTTCTCTTATGAGAACTGGAATCTTCCCTTTTTAAAAACTAGCAATAATCGCTGGATCCCATATTCCTTGATATCGTTGCTCCATTGTAGCAATGTCTTGGTGAAATCGCTCTCCCTGATCATCACTTACAGTCCCCAAGTTCTCAGGAAAGAAGTCCAAATGTGAATGTAAGAAGTGGATCTTCAGTGACATACTGCAGGCCATTTTTCGTAGTTTCTTAGTAACATCTATATTAATTGGCAATAATTTTCTGCCTTGTGATTCCCTAAAAGCCCTTTGATGTAAAATATTTCCATGCTGATAATTCCTTAGGATTAAGTTTTTTGTCAAAAATGCTGTCCTTAAAAAGTTTTCTAATTTGTGGACCGACAAATATGCCTTCTTTTAATTTAGCATCACTGATTTTAGGGAACAGAGTCTTTAAGTGTTGAAAGGCTTCTCCACTCTTATTTAGAGATTACACAAAATTTTTCATTAGCCATAGTTTTATATGCAGTGGAGAAAGAATTACTTTTTCACGTTACACTAGCGGAGGATATTTAACATTGTGCTCACCAGGAATATAACCTTCTGTGATATGCCAGTTCTTCACCACATAATGTTGTGCTGTTGCTCGACTGTCCCACAAACATAAAAAAACATAACTTAGTAAACCCTCATTGTAATCCAAGCAACAAAGCTATTACTTTCAAATCTCCACAAATTGCCAAGCGCTCTTCATTACAATTTACTGCATTCAATATTAGTGACATGTTTTCATAAGTTTCTTTCATAGTGACCGAATGAGCCACTGATGGAAGGTTTTGTATTGCCATTGTGCAATAAAAGTGCTTTTAAGCTTAGTTTTGACGAATCGATGAACAGTCTCCATTCTTCTGAATTATATTGAATATCTAATTCATTCATAAGCATGTTCACATTTTTGCAGGCACAAACAGAATTTTTCATTACAAAATAACTAGTCAGTTTATCATTTCGTTTTCTGAACACGGAAATCTTGGTATCTTTTGTTAATAAGTTACATTCTTGTCATCTAGAACCTAATAGTTCAGCGTGTTGCTAGGAAAGACCTGAATCCATAACTAGGTCATTAAGTTCTGCCTGTCGTATCAGATGTGGTGTTCTATGATGTTCGGGAATGTAGGTGGGATCAGCGGAAGTTGAAGAGTAGTCTGAGGATTCTGATAGTTCGTGTTCCCCTGGAATGACATAATCTTCTCCACTGGGCGGAGGGATAGGGATAGGAAGTTTAGGAGAATGTGGCACGGGTATTATGGCTGGTGGGAAATTAGGATACTCAATTTTATATTTAGTTTTCCTTGAAAATTCCTGTGGTTTGATAATCCAGAAGTAGCAATCTTCCAGATGACTGGTGAGCTCTTCGCCAAATGATTGTTATTTTTCCCCCGCAACCACTCTGTTAACTTCACGTAACATGTTACACAACACACGTGTGGTGACCAATTTTTATCTTGTTCACCCACTTTATAGCCAAAATAAAAGTAATGTGCCTTTTTTACATTCTCTGTTATTTATCGACGTTGTGATTTCAAATTTAATTCCCCACAAACATAGCAGAAACTATTTGGAAAATTTTTACAGGAACGACGATTGCTATCCATTTAACACTATTACAGAATAACTAGTACCGCTCACAACACTTCCACAATCAGAACTAATCGTTAAATTATTCATTTTTTTATCTAATGATACAACAGCGACCATATTTCCTCCTTTCCCTTATTCAGTTATATCCAGATCTGACCTACCCTCCGTGCAGCTGCATAATATGGGTAATAAAACAATAAACCATCGCTAAGGGTAACACTCATTCAACCCACAAAAGTGAAAGTATGTTTCAAATGGTACCTTAAAAGAACGGAAATGCTATATAATTGTGTAAAAGATCGACGTTAAAGAAAAGAACCTCTTTCAAACTGGCTAGGTTTTAACACATTTTTATACGATTCGCTAACTAAAAAATATAAGTTTCTGAAAAAATGTGACGTGTAGGCACTTTTTCAATGCTATATTCGTAATCAGGACATACAAATTACATAAAAATAATTATTCTTGTCCATGTTATGAAAACCTTGTTGAGTAGTGTTATCAACAAGGCATAAAAAAATGCGTTACAGAATTCTATACATGTTTCATAGTGACTGAAACTAATTTCCATGTTAACAGACTGTACCGAACGCACATGGAGAGTTCCCGCTCAGAAATAACAAAACATATCACGTTACATATCACAGCGGCATAATAAGCCCTACATTTCGCATCAAATGTTTGTCTACCTGAATATTGTTCTTATCGGATTTCAGTACTGAAGTAGCCCTCTGACGTTTAGTTCAGATCTGACCTACCTCAGTCTTCGCTTCTGCAATTTCTTCCGTACTAAAGCCCGTATGCACTGTCAACGCCCTGCATTCTTTACGATCGTGGTACCAATAATATTAAAATACGTATACCGGTACCTAACATGTAATAAGCTTATTTGGCTATTATAACCTAACAACACCGAGCGAGGTGGCTCAGACGGTAACGTTTGAAAATTTACATACCATGTTTCATCACTGCCTCAATCACCAATATCATAAACATTAATCAAAATCTACTATCAGTTACATGAACACAAGATATCTAAAACACACGGCAATAGAAACAGGAACTCAAGAATAGTAAAAACGGCTTACTAACACGCGATATGACCGCAGATGTTAGGATAAGTTTTCAAGTTATATCCACTGAAAAGTCTTCTGTGGCATAAAATCTTAGGACAATCAGGAGTTGCAGAATTCTTGTAATATAGGAATATTATACCACCTGCCTTTTTTCATTCGTTCTTCAACCGACAATGTAATATAATAGAATTTACAACGGTGTCCTTTGTGAATCTGTAGCGTTTGTAAAACTGCTCGTCATCTTAAAATAATGGTGGATTTTTATTGTCTCTAAAATATCTTCTTGACAACCGCGGTTCATGTTCAATAGCACCTTCATTTACAAAAAAATTAAGAAAAATAATGAAATCGTCATCTAAAATAGCCACCATTTATTTTCATACAGCCGACTGAAATCATCACAAGGCTGCTGATTGGCAGTCTCAGCCCAGTCTCAAACGCGTCTAAAAATGTGAAGGTGCATACGAATTGTGTCGATTTTCTCTGACCGGTCTCAAATGCGACTGTGCATATGGGTCTAAATTTCATTCGCAGCATCACGCATTTATATACTTTCTGAGAGACTACATCCTTAATGCCTAACAGAAGTTTCTACACGGAGTAAACCGCAATTTTAAAATTCATTTACAGAACGAAAATTTGCATTTGTTCGAATCAAATTTCTGCACATTTAAAGGACAAAATTCTTTCAATCATTAATCATAATACACTGCTCTCTTAAATTGACTGGACATAGGATTCGGAATTAAATCAATGGCTTTTACAAAACACGCTATGAAATGTTTCACATTAAACAATTTTTTTCTTGAAAAAGGAAGTAAAAATAAGCAAAATTGCTTTGTCTGAAATCTCTCAAAGAATATTCCCCTGGAATTAATGATATTACGAGGGGGATCCAGGAAATAACGACCGTTCGCGCATACCCGCCGCGCAGCTGACTCCCCTTCCTTGTTTGAAGGTCAACTGGCTTCCTTAACATGTGTTCTCATAATGTTGTGAGTACTGGTTGCAACAAGTCGCCATTCTGCATTTTGTGTTACTTCAAAATGAACGACGTGATTGATAATCCCGCCGACTGTGATGTGAGGAGTGTGATTCGATTTTTGAATGCCCGACATTTGAAACCTGCAGAAATTTACCGGCAACTGAAAGAAGTGTATGGTGATACTTTAATGAATGAAAGAAATGTGAGAAAATGGTGTGAAATGTTCAACAATGGGCGAACAAATGTCCACGATGAAACTCGACCCGGACGCCCATCACTCATCACAGAAGACCTGAAGACTAAAGTGAACGACAGAATCTTGCAAGACAGGCGCACATCACTCGACGAATTGCATATTGCCTTTCCTGACATTTCTCGTTCTTTGCTTGGTGAAATTGTGTCGCAACATCTTGGCTACCACAAAATCTGTGCACGATGGGTTCCATGGCAACTGAGTGACCAACACAAAACTCAGAGAATGGCCTCAGCATTGACATTCTTGATGCGATATCACACAGATGGAGACGCCTTTCTTGATCAAATTGTGACTGGTGATGAGACCTGGGTGTCTCACAACACCCCAGAGACCAAGCGCAAATCACGTCAGAGGCATCATCCCTCATCACCCAAGAAACCGAGAAAATTCAAACAGACTCTCTCAACACAAAAAGTCTTGGCTACTGTCTTTTGGGATCGCAAAGGTGTTCTTTTGCTGGATTTCATGCCAAAAGGCACTACGATCAATGCAAATCGTTATTGTGAGACTTTACGAAAACTAAGGCGACCCATCCAAAACAAGAGGCGAGGAATGCTTTCGAGATCGAGAGGAGTTGTGTTTCTTCACGACAACGCCCGTCCGCACACTGCTGCTTCAACTCGAGAATTGCTGGATCAATTCGGTTGGGAAATCTTTGATCATCCGCCCTATAGTCTAGACCTTACTCCTAGCGATTTTCACCTTTTCACTAAGCTGAAAGACTTTCTGGGTGGTACGCGTTTTGGAAGTGATGAAGAGTTGAAGAAGACAGTGAACACCTGGCTTAATGAACTGGCGGCAGAGGAGTATAACACGGGAATTCTAAAGCTAGTGAACAGATACGACAAATGTTTAAATGTAGGTGGTGATTATGTAGAGAAGTAAAGGAAGCTTCAGTTATGTAACGGACATTGTTTTTTTTGAAATAAATATATATATTTTTAAATTATTACAACAAAACTCTCGTTATTTCCTGGATCCCCCTCGTACTTACGGTTCACACTATATGTTGAATATCATCGCTCTCGCCTTTGAACACACACACACAAGCACACATAGCTAGTAATAAGTAAATACCGTTTTCTTAGTTCAACAACATTGGAATGAATTTAAGTGTGCACGGGGTATACATTATGTCACATGTCCTACAGTAGGCACACTGCTCACAAACGCAAATAACGCGCACTACAGGGTCATTCTAAAACAGATTCCTTACTCCTAAACAAGTACAGAATGCTTCAGTTTAGCAATGTTTATGGTATTATGCACTATTAGTTGAAATAAAGGTTCCTAAAACAAGTACGAAAATACAGAAATCGGTAGAGGAATTCGGAAGACATTATGTCTGTGTAAGTGGTGACATAATTGTGTGTAATTTATGTAAGACTGACATAATCTGTTCTAAAAGACGGCAGCACTGTAATTAAAAAAAACATATAAGCCATTTGAAATTGATACAAAGAAGTGAGTCTGACGATCTACCTTCAAATAGTAATTCAGTACCAGCGGAAGATTTTAGCAAAGACCTCTATGAAGTGATAATGCAGGCCAACATTCAACAAAGTTGAGGACAAACACTTTGAATGTTTTGTTGGAAAGTCCACTAGTACAGAAGGGCAGTACCTGTGCTACAGTTGTACCGGTGTTTTAAGTTAAAATTTTGCAACACAGATTATCGCAAAATGGGTTTAACATTTAATTAAGAGAGTTACCTTTGATACAGTAACATATTAAGTTAAAATTTTACATCAAATATTATTGTAATAGTCCTAAACATGTTATTGAGAGTAGTGCCTCTGATACAGCAACATTTTAAGTCCAAATTTTACATCAAAGATTGTTGTAATTTAGGCATAAATATTTAGAAATATATATTTATGGTGATCACTTTCATGTGTTAAATTTAAACTAAGTTTATTAATCGCTTCGCTCAGCGAATGGTAAAAAAGAAATGAACTAGAAATAAGCACTAGCAAAACTAAGATTATGAAATTCAGACGAGGAGGAAACATAGCCAGAACAGACGTCTACACATGTGGCAACGACAACCTTGAGATGGTAAACTCTTACAGGTACTTAGGACTAACCATGCAAGTAACTGGGAAAACATTTACCAAGCATATAGAGGAAAGATGCACGGCAGCAATCAAGTCCATATATGAAATCAAGAACCTCGAGAAACTGTCCCTAAAAACAGCCCCAAGACTCTTCAATATCAAGATAGCACCGATAGCATGCTATGCAGTGACCAAAATATGGGCTCACCTCACCAAGGCTAACCTGAAAAGGCTGGAAGCTGTAAAGACTACGTACATAAAAAGAGCACTACGAATACCAAAAACCGCGCGCACAAGACTTGTGTACGTACTAGCAGACACCGACTTCTTCATCAGGGAATTGAGGGCAAACAACAACCTAGGCAGCACAACAGCGTACGAAGCCCACATCGAAGACAGGGAGCAAAAGGCATCTGCAATTGACCCAGACTTCTTCCGGACGCCCGCAATGAACGCAGAGGACTGGAAAGGGCCAAACTTCGAACTCAGGCATGTCTTCACGAGGACCGCGGCACATGGCTTTCATCATAGAGTTTGTGACCAAAGAGGATATCACCAGGCATCGTCCCAGTGTTCCTGCAGGCTGTGCGGTCGGCACTGCCCATAATATCACCTAATTGCATGCCCCGCAAGGACTCGCTCAATGAACTTTTACGCAAATGATGAGAACTTCCAGTGAACATTCATATTTTAAATTGTACACAGTGTGTTTAATATATATATATATATATATATATATATATATATATATATATATATCGCTTCATTATGAGTAGTGTCCGTGGAACAGTATCATTTTAATTTAAAAGTTCACAGCAAAGATTACGTTCATTTTCTTTTGTAATAAACAAGACAGCCTTACTCTTGAAATGATTCTTTTATGTGTGTACTGCGGTTGTTGTCCTTCATGTGGAAATAGTACAATGCCGCGCACTACTACTTTTCGTCAAGTCATTTGTCTCATTGCTAGGCTTACGCCCACGTGCATCAACGTCGGTTAGTGTAACCACTAGTTAAAATTGTCACCTAACCCCTGGTTAAGCATTTTTACGGTGGATCGACCTCGGTTACGACTTAAATAGGAGGTTAACCACAGTAATATCTAACCGGCCATATTCGAGCGGTTAAAGGAGATAACCAGTGATTAGTAGAGCAAGTAAAGCAAAATGGCGGCCAGAGCCACAAATGTTTATTTCGAAGACGATTATTATTGTACAGTACTTGAATTACTTGGATAGAGCGTGAGCGTGAAGTTTCTTTAGTGGCAAGAGAGAATTCTTACGAGGAATTAGGTGACAGAAAATTCCAGGAGGGATGTCGTTTATCAAAATCTACAAATGGCTCACTTGAAATAACACAAAAACAGTCATATTTCTTCTATTGATCGGCTGCTTATATTACGATTCTATATAACTTATTTTCTATATTTTAAGAGGGAATACTTGAATATCTCTTTCTCTATGTCACTGGCTGAACTAAGAGAGGTTATGGATGGATCTTAGGATAATGAACAGTAACCTGGTGTAAATGAGGTCCTGGATCGTACACACATTCGTACTAATCTTCTACATCCTTTTCCTTTGTGGATATTCCTTCTTTTTTATATAATATATTTAAATATAGTAAGTAAGTCTATGATACTTTAACCTCATATTGGAATATAATCATTTTTGCATTCAATTTTCTATTTTGTACGATTTTAACCTAACAGCACTGAAAAACAAAGAAATGCAACTCGCAAATATAACAGTGCCCAAAGGCAAACAAATGCAACGCGAAAATGTAGGCTACGTTCATTTCGATGTAGAACGGAGTGAGCGCAGTCGTTTTTAGACGTTGACTATTATCTTTGCAGCGGTATGGATGCTTTCCTTTTGTCATTTTGTAGAAACAGTGTACCATCATAGACTTTACTCTGGTTAAATGAGGTGTCAGTTAACCATGTTTAAGTAATCGGTGATTATGAATGGTGCACAGAAATTACATTTTAACCACCGTTACTGTTTAACCGTCGTTTCGTAATCTATGATTACTGCGTTTTTAACCGATTTTGATGCACTTCGCCATTAGTATTCCAGCTACCTAAAGACTGAAGTTAAAGGCACATTGTATATTTGACTTATTATAACGAAAGGGTAGAGAATGCGCAGTTATTTTATTTACGAACGTACCTATACCTGTGCTGTGACGTCACATATATTTCGAATTAAACAACTGCATTCTACGTACCAAGCGCTCTAACCACTGAGCTACGCCGAAGTTCATTCCACAGCACTGGATCAAAACCCCTTCCTCTAGTGTTTTTCCCTTTGTTGTCTTATTCCATGTTCGACATATATGTTGACATATATTAAGTGGTTAGAGCGCTTGGTACGTAGAAGCAAGTACCCGGGTTCTATCACCGACGCCGGAGCGAAATTTTCTCCTCTAATAATTATTGTTACCATAACAGATAAATTCTATAAGACCAAAAAATAATCTTTACGTAGATTCTTCGCCCAGCGGTGCATATACTGGTGCCACCAAAGTCACTCAATTGAGTGCGCTTCTTGTATAATGGCAGTTGACTTAATATATGTCAATATACTATATGTCGAACATGGAATAAGACCACAGAGGGAAAACCACCAGAGGAGGGAGATTTGATCCTGTGCTGCGAATTGAACTTCGGCGTAGCTCAGTGGTTAGAGCGCTTGATGCGTAGAACCGAGGACCTATGTTCGATCCCCGGCGCCGGAGCGAATTTTTCTCTTCTAATAACTATTGATAACTTCATTTCAGCTCACAGGTAGCTGAAACACGAAGCCTACTCATTGCACAAACTCCGTACTCACTTAACTTCAAAGAATAGTGGCTAAGATTCCGGCCGGTCGCTGGTAGTAAGAGTTGGGTATGAAATTATTTGTTCTACTTATCACTGTATAATTGACTTACAGTCCTGTAGCAGCACTATACATAGTAGACATAGGAAACTTGAAATTGTCGACGAGGAAGCAGATACTGTCTGTAAATATTTTCGAGTTTGTCAACACAGTATACATATACGATAATCGGCCTCTACTGAACTGAAACAAAAATATAGATATTAATCACACAATGCCATACATCTTGACTATAACCACAGTATTAAAATTCACAAACATTTGCACTATTATGTACTGCATTATATAGAATCATACATAGACCTATTACACTATGTTCCTAAGTCCCCGTTAGAGCTAAGTTATTTTTTAACATTAATTTATTTATAATTGGTGCAATCGATATTACGTTATGATATTGTCGCTTGGGGCAGTGTTCCTAAATCCACAAGAAAGCTACAAGAATTACTTCAGAAGAGAATAATGAAAATAGCCTATGTCTACAAATCTGTTCATTACGTTAAGTTACTAAATTTTTCTACTCGAAATTTAATATTTTAAGTTGAAAAAGATATACAGAAATACATTATTACCTTTTTTAATGAAAAGATAAAATTTCAATAAATACTGGCATAATTATAATACTAGAAGAATCATACGTATCCCATTTTACGGAGTCGATAAGTTTAACGGCTGCTGGTATCAAACTTGGCTTAAAGCTATATAATAATTTCATTTCTCATATCCTGATCTTTTAAATAAAAATACGGTGAAATTTAAACTTAAAATTAAAGAAATTATCAAGAAAAATTAACAAAGCTGTAAATTATTAATTTCTATATTTTAATTGCATTTACTTAAGAATGTTAGTTATAGACGGTTTCATTTGCATTTACTTACTTTATCGTATTTGTTTAGTATTCATTCTCGAACACCCTTAACCTCTGTTCCTCTCCCAAAGTGAGAGTCCAAGTTTCACAACCGTGCAGAACAACTGGTAATATAACTGTTTTATAAGTTCTAACTTTCAGCTTTTTTGAGAGGATCATAATATTGTTTCTAATCCAAATTATTTTGTTTTAATTACCGGTACCGTTTTATTGTTTACCCGTGGCTTGTGCAGCAAATGCTGCAAACGAAGTTCATTAGGTAAAGGTACAAATACATTTTTTTCAGATTTATTTTCTAGAAAGTTTAGCAGACATTTTGAAAGTTATTTGCTTCCATAGTAATAAAGATGTAACATTCAAAGCAACGTAATAACTCAATGAAATGTAACCTGTCAAAAATATCTCTTTCAAAAAGCTTCCCTCGTAATGGTTCTTTATGCCAAATATTTTTTCTCTAACATATCCATCTTCAGTTCTTTGAGTTTCAATGTGAAAATGCAAGTAACAATATCAGGAAAATCAGGGTTTTTTTTCATATGTGAGTAAAGCAGTAGCTATTTCAGTTCATTGCGGATTGCAGGTGAGAGTTAAGAAAATTTCAGGTTTGCCATGCTTTTGAACAGTAGACAATAGCATATTGGTATACATGCTGCATGTTTCGTAGACTGCCTTGAAATTTAGAGGATATTTTATCACTATTTTTCATGCTAAAAGATCTTGCTGAAGCGAACGGGAGACTACAAAATCTTATAGGCCTCTTATTTTATCAATGAGTACCTAATACCTTCTGGTTTTTCCTTAGGAATTGTAATCTTGCGCCTCCTTCCGGCAATACTGATTTACCAAATATTGCTGGATTAACTTGTGTGACTAATGATTGTGTGATAAATGGCTACGAACGGTAATCAGCTTATTTTGCTGGCGTAAGACACTGTGTTGCAATTGTGAGTTATAAGACAAGAGGAGGAGATATATCATCAGATCACAGTGAGAGCTTAATTTGGTCTCCAATATCTGCCATGCACAACATAATGGTATTTTGGTGGTTCACCATCTTCGGAAACAAAAACATCCTAATTTTTTTTCGGCAGTAAATTTATTGTATTGTTGTTGATCTATTCCAAAATGATCAGCGATACTTAGATCTATGGACCGTACGTTTTCTTCTTTTACCAATATCTGTCCTCCATTTTATAGGAAGTAGCATAATGGTTGCTAGCAACAATATTTGACAACGTTTGGAGTGTATTAGGTACCTGTGAAAGCTGAACATCGTTTTGGCCACGTAAAACATTAGCATATTATGTTAAATCAATGACGGGGACGTAAATTATTTATGTACAGTATGTTCAGCTGTACAGGCTGTTGTTAGGAATCTATTTCTGAGATACGAAAGATGAGGGGAATGCTTTAGCAGTGTTGTATAATGTTATATACGTCCTAAAACATAGATGGGCAATCGCTGTGTCGTGACTCAATTTGAGTCGCAGTCTCGAACGAGGTACTCTGCCGTGTGGATCGAAACAAGCAGAGCTCTACTTCAAAACAGTCAACAAGCCGCGGCGGATTAACATTTACAATATATCTTTCAAAACCTTCAACCTCTTCAAACAAGCTCAAATTTGCTGAATTACAATATTGAATATGGATAATGTCATGAACATTGTTGTAAAGACAATCAATAAAATAAAATCTAAAGCACTTAAGCACCGTCAGTTTCAAATATTTCTGAAAGGTATGGATCAACACTATGAAGATTTAATTGACAACACTGAAGTGAGGTGGCTCAGCCGCTGTCGGATACTACACAGATTCTTCGAACTTCGTGAGGTAATTGCTGAATTCATACGAACACAGGAATTACCTGTTCCTGAGTTAGAAGATGCAGATTGGTTAAATGACCGATATTTTTGAACATTTTAATCAGTTAAATACACATTTTAGTGAAAACAAATATATATATATATATATATATATATATATATATATATATATATATATATATATATATATATATATAGTGGATGCGTATGGAGACGTGAAAGCATTAATTTCGAAACTAGATCTATGGAAATCTCAAATTTTAGAAAACGACCTGCATCACTTTCCTAGTCTCAACTCTTTAGGAAATACTGGGTGTTCATTTCAAAGTGTGTCATGACGTCGCTGTTGGTGAGTCAGCGATTTGAAGCGAGTTTCAGTTTTTATGTCAGAGAAGTTGCCTATTAATCAAGGCGTTCAATCTGAACTTGAGAACGTGTACAGTGTAACTTAAACGTCGTAGCAACAGATGGTGGTCTGTACGGTCTGTGTGTAGAGCAGTGGCGTAGCGTCAATGTAAGCTAAAAAGCTTAGCTTCCCCAGTTAATAATAATTTCATAATAAACCTGTAGTTTATGAAGAAAATTATTTATTAATTTTAATAGAATTTATATTTACGCGTTAAATATTGTGATGCGGCAGCTCAGGATGATTTGTGATGCAGCAGTAAACAAGAAGCCTGCACACACCAGCTTCCAAGCAGACCGGTTTCTTCTGTGTAATCCACCCCGCAGATTTTCCATCCCTTCCTAAGCTACCCTAGTCGCAAGGCTCGCAAAGAAGCTAGCTTTAACATTTAAAATAAGTAGTTTCCGCGTTATCCCTTTTCGTCAGTTGTGTTCAGTTGAAGTGTTAGTGTGCATTGTGGCTAATATATTAAATAATGAGCGAAATAACAGTTCCTGACACTAATTTACTTGAATTTTTTTAGGACAATTGTATTATCAAAACTGACTTACGAACAAAAGTGTGATTTAAAAAACAAATGACCGACTCCCTTGCTGTGAATGAAGGACACAACCAAAAGACAGACGCATACTTACGTAATGATACTAATATTGTGATTTCTCTAAGTATGACAGGGAGTGAGCTAATGTTATACGTATACGTGTCTATTTGTTAAGAGATATGTGTAAACCGTGAAATCATATTTTACTACGTATCATTTGAGGTCATGCCTTATTGGTGTTACTTGCGATGTTCCAACCAATCTTCGACTGCTGACTTGAAGTCGACTACTATTTATTTTAAGACTGTATTTTTGTAATACGTTTTCTCATATTGCATGAAAAACAACTTGAGTTAGCTTCCCCTACTCAAAATTTCATGCTACGCCACTGGTGCAGAGTCCGTGGATATACCAGAGTAGCGCAATCACCGAGTCGGCCGCCATTGTTAATTCTTTTCAACACGCTAGGGGTAGGAATATTTAAAGTAAAACTCAGATATTTTTAATTTGAAGGGCAAAAACGTCTAAAGGATCTTCTTACATTATAGAACATTATTGTCAGTCAACATACTAATGTAAAAAAACTTCATTTAATAATTATTACAGTATAAATATACATTTAAATGTTCAATACACTCCTTCATAAACGTCACAATTGTAGGTATTACAGCAACAAGAACTTAATAAATTACAAGTAACAAATTAAAACAGCAATGTTTCAAATAAAATAACAATAAATCTAAACATTTCCAACTGCATTCCTCGTGCAAACTCTCCGGCTTCCGCATATAAGGGGACACTATACTGAAATTTCGCGAAGTTCATTAGTTTTAAGCGTTCACAACAGTAAAATCCATAACTACCATACTTAAGAAGCTAGATTCATCAAACTTTTATCACTGATATATCTGCTTAATAGTGACAAGTGTACAAAATTGCATCCGCCTATGATACGTGGTTTACATTTTATTAATCGATTTATTAAAATTTTGAACCGCTTTATATAAAAATGCGCTTGCACTACAATTATTGACATTATTCATAAGTGATTTTCACGTATATCGATCCTTACATACATGGAATCAAAGCTTACTATAGGGTTTGCTGTAAAATTAATCAGTAAATTACTAGAATTTTTTAATAAAAAAAAATTAATAGCCATAAAATTTCCTAGTAATTTACCCATTCGCTGTACAGAAAATTCCAATAGTAATGTTTGTTCCAATGTATATAAAGAATCATATAAGTGAATAACAATAAAAAATAATGTAAATTGTGACACAAGGGACTTTTTGTATAAAGCAATACAATATTATTCTATTAACTTATTAATAAAATGCAAACTACTTATTATAGAGAGACGAAATTTTGTACATGTGTTATTACCAACTAGATATACTAGTGATAAACATTTTGTGAATTTAGCTTTAAAAATATGGAAGTTAGTATTTTCAGTATAATGTCCTCAAGAATACACTGACGTGAGGTTTTGTCATTTTTGGTCAAAAAATTGTTTCTTTGTTTTTACCTTTAAAAATTCATTTTTGGTCTAAAGATGCCCTCTGCCAATTTTCATGACCTTACGACCGGTCTGTCAGCTATTTAGGGTCACATTTTTAAAAGGCTGCGGGCTCTGACTGTTAATTTAAATTCTCCGTCCACGACCTCCACTCCGAATTCTGCGACCATTTTGGAAATTACGCTCTATTTCATACTTATTTATTATATATTAGATTTCCGATTGAGCCAGCGTAGCTTCTTGACTTCTCGAAATATTCCTTAATAGAATCCAACAGGTGTTAGGCCTACTTCAAAGGCTGCTTTCCTTTAAAAAAACATTCATTTACAAAAGAGAGGCCACTGGTGTGGCTCAGTCGGTTAAGGCACTTGCCTTCCGGTCTGAAGTTGCGTTCGGGCGCGGGTTCGATCCCCGCTTGGGCTGATTACCTGGTTGGGTTTTTTCCGAGGTTTTCCCCAGCCGTAATGTGAATGCAAGGTAATCTATGTTGAATCCTCGACCTCATCTCGCCAAATATCATCTCGCTGTCACCAATTTCATCGACGCTAAATAACCTAGTAGTTGACACAGCGTCGTTAAATAACCAACTAAATTTAAAAATTTACAAATGAGAGCACAACTCTTGTCTAAAGGAAAATTCCACTTGTTGCTAGTATCCATAACAACGTGCTTCCCATGCTTGGTTTTTGTTTGTGATACAAGAGATATTTGCAAGTTTCTAACAGTTTTATTGTTAGTGTTGTAATAATGTCTACAGTCTATAGCGATTTGTAAATAATATTTATCTATTATAGTGTTTTCATAAGTTTACATAGATTTTTTAGTCACCTTTATTTACTAGTGTAGGTTAGGTGTGCACAGCGTGGTAATGTATATAAGGGTAAGTTCTGTATATAATATGCTAGATCTATATGTTTCAAAATTCCTAGAAAATAAAAAAGACAGAGACCTGGTTCATTATTATCATCCAAAACTTTGAAGTGAATTTTCTCCACTTTAATTTACTGTAAATTTTGCATTGCGAAAAATTCTACTTTTTCTACAGATTTTGTACTACATGCATGATTTTTTGTAGAGGTTTTTTTTTAATTTATTTATTTTATGTCGTTTTAACTTAGGAAGTCATATCGCAAAAACACATAAACAATTCTTACAGTTTACATAGAGTTTACGGTATTACAATAATCATTAGAGGTTTTTGAATATGTTCTTAACAAAACTTACTATCAGGATTATACCTAACACTCATATTTTTTGTTGTTGCTGTTGTTTAGTCAAATATCCGAAGACATGTTTGAATCTCATAAGTACCACCAATAAGGCATCACTCATGAGACAACTAGGCCAGGAGATAATGGGGTAGGGTGGCCAGTTCCTTTCTCCTTCCAATGCATACTTCGCCAATTAGCTACATATTCCACTAATCAGACTTCAGATGCATACAAATTGTTCTTCCTCTGACACATATCGTCAAGTAAGATGTACTGCCTGATAATATATATGCATATCAGCCAGAATATCAATAAAAGGTGTTTATAATACTATTTTTTTTACGCTCGAGTTCAATTTTTTTCTGTTTTTTTACTTTTAGTGCATTAAATATTTTTAATAATTTTTTCTAGTAAATTAAAGGAAAATTGTATAGTAAGTTTTGTTCCTGAAGGTCTGACAAGTATGTAGACAAAAATTCTGGCCATAATAGTAGCAATTTTTGAAAACCTAAATTTACACAATTTAAAATTACAAATTGAAAAGTACAAAATTTCAGAGATCAACCTAGATATGGTCTAGATATTAATGTAATAACTATGTAAGCAATTGTCTTCAATTAGAATTAGAGTCTGGCTGGGCGGCAGAGAAGGCCTACTGGCCTTAGCTCTGCCATATTAAATTAATAAATTATTATTATTATTATTATTATTATTTTATTATTATTCTTAGAATAGTTTAGAAAATTGAAAATTCACATCAGTCTAACCTTAATAGCGTTTCTAGTTTCTACGGTCTCTGCATTTTCCAATCGAGCCAAACAATACAGTCTTGTCTCAAGAATAAATTCAGAACTTCACAAATATATTATGTCATTCTTGCAAATAGCAGTCCACACCTGTGGAGTAACGGTCAGCGCGTCTGGCCGCGAAACCAGGTGGCCCGGGTTCTAATCCCGGTCGGGGCAAGTTACCTGGTTGAGGTTTTTTCCGGGATTTTTCCTCAACACAATACGAGCAAATGCTGGGTAACTTTCGGTGCTGGACCCCGGACTCATTTCACCGGCATTATCACCTTCATTTCATTCTGACGCTAAATAATCTAGATGTTGATACAGCGTCGTAAAATAACCAAAAAAAATAGCAAATAGGATTAATTCAGAAATGCTTGATTTGAAAGGGAGAAGATGGTAAAAATTTGACACTGATCCTAATTTGTACGTGATTTTCATTTGTTTTATGTAGAAATATCATTGCTGAAACAACTTAAATTCTAGATTAGTTTTATAAAAATATTTTGGGGCCCAAATTTTGAAAAAAAAAAAAAATCAAAATACAGTCATTCATTAATCTCACTATGTATGCTCGCTTAGGTAGCGGATCGTTACTTTTTATATTTATAGTCACTTCTTTCCTTTTCCCTTATTTCTTTCACCTTGTCAGAGAGAAAACAAATGTGCGCTCTTTTCAGTTAACTGTGAACAGTTCTGAACACAGCAGCATTACATTTTTTCGCACTTAAATTACATTCTTTCTCTATACAACTGTATACTGCATAGCGCGCTGGACTAACAATGGCGGATTTGTCGGCATTTGCCGGCTCAAACGATTGCGGTACTCTGAATATCCACGGACTCTGTCTGTGTGCTACCATAACCTCTTTCGAACTGTGTTTTGCGCGGGTAAGTCGTAGCCAGGGTACTTGTTATCATCGGCTGCGTACGGCAACATTCCACAACACAAATCAAATGCTCCGTGTCCATGTTGACCGTCGAAGTTAGTGTCAACAAATACTGCACGTAAGTAATCGTCTTAACTCTCTTCCCATATACCGACAGTAAGAAAAAAAAACTCGCCTCAGTACGTGTTTCCAAACAGTTCACATTCCTGCCACTACCGGCGTTACCGTACGTATCGGTAAGTACTCTTCAGAATGAACGCCGTACTTGCCAGGCAACTTCTCTGGCACATAGGTAATATGCCTCTGCGGAAATGTAGGAAGATTGAATTCTCTAGGCTCATCGGCTAGCCACATGACGGCATACAGAGAGCCATGACACACTTTGAACTGAACACGCAGAATATTTGTGCAGTAATGATTGTAATAAATGTTATGGGGAAAAAAGTTCAAATTTATTGAGTAGTGTTATTAAAATGAGATTTTGTACATTATTGACGTATTGTTCTAAAATATGTGAAGATCTTTTTGAAGTTCTTGCCCTTCAAATTAAAAATATGAGTTTTATTTTAAATATATCTATCCCAAGCGTGTTGAAAAGGAATTATAATAGCAGCCGACTTGGTGATTGCGCTACTCTACAACATCCACAGCATAACAGCACATGAGGAGAGCATCAAAATAAAAAAGTATAATATATCAATGTGTAAATAGTCTGCAGGTACAGAGAGATCAAAATTGACTACAATTAAAATAAAAATTATTACTGGTGAACATTTACGAAACTTAGAAATACAGAAGACCAGCGTATGTGAAAACATCTTGGTAATTTAGGTAAGTCCACAAGTTTCTCCAGTTGCAAAATGGAACTTGCGGGATATTCAAACGTTATATAGACCAGTAGTCGTGAGAAGTCGTTGAAATTGGCAGAGTGTAAGCGGTGCAAGGAAATATGCTCCGTCGTGCAGAAGGGAGGGTACCCGCCAGCAGCCACGGCTGCACGCTGGTACTGTAAGAGACTTGCGGGTAAGAGACTCTAGCCCGAGGGTGCAGTGTTCTGACGACTGCTGATATAGATCAACAACGTATATTTTTTCCAAAATGTTAAAATTGTTCATTTTTTAATATTTAAGGTTGAATATATTGTATGATCTTGAACAGCATTCAAAATCATTACAAATCTCGAAAATCATTCAAAGTTATTGCATCTTTGGTCTTACATAAAACCAAATATCATTTCTTACAACTTAAGCTAAAATAAAATTAATTTGTTTAACTTCAGTTGTTGAATAGCTATAAAAATTTTTCTTATATCTTAAGCCAAATGTCACTGTTTTGTTCTAAATTTTAATGATTGATAACTCCAAAAATATTTACATTACACTTTAGATATTTTGCATTTTTACTTTCCTTTACATGGACAATATCTGACAAAAATTTCATTCAAACCTGAGGATCAGGTTGAAAACGTTTCAGAATTGTGTTAATTTGACATGTGCTGACCCATCTGCATTTTAGCCCTTATTATTCTGAAGTTACATGTAGCCTAATAGTTACTCATTGTAACAAGATTTATCATTCGCTTTGTTGATTATATAGCGGTATAAACGGCCATGAATACGTGAACATGAGTAAAACAGGCTGCCATTCCATGGATACTTACTTCTTAATTCTTCTGAGTTTAGATGGCCATCACATTGTGATCTTATAATCTCTCGAACTTGAAATATTTTTAATGTAAATTTGTGTTATAGTTGTTCTTTATGGTTGTGAAACTTGAACTCTCACTTTGAGAGAGGAACATAGATTAATGGTGTATGAGAATAAGGTGATTACGAAAATATTTTGGGCTAAGAGGGATGAAGTTACAGGAGAATGGAGAAAGGTACACAACACAGAACTGCACGCATTGTACTCTTCACCTGACATAATTAGGAACATTAAATCCAGACGTTTGAGATGGGCAGGGCATGTAGCACTTATGGGGGAATCCAGAAATGCATACAGTGTTAGTTGGGAGGCCGTAGGGAAAAAGACCTTTAGGGAGGCCGAGACGTAGATGGGAGGATAATATTAAAATGGATTTGAGGGAGGTGGGATATGATGATAGAGAATGGATTAATCTTGCTCAGGATAGGGACCAATGGCGGGCTTATGTGAGGGCGGCAATGAACCTCCGGGTTCCTTAAAAGCCAGTAAGTAATTAAGTAAGTAAGTAGAAAAAGCATTGTATGACACACTTTCGTAAAGTTATCTTTTTGGACGAGTGTAAAGTTTGTGTAATGAGGTGACACTTTACACTCGTGTCTAAAAGATAACTTTTACGAACTTGTCTCATAAGTAACTATTGAGGTTACTTCTGATTATGACATCATTTTATTTTCGTCATGTAACAAGCGAACTCATTATAAACCTCACTGCTTACATTAAGAAGGCATACTGCCTTCGAAATTACTATTTTGCTATGATTCCGAAAGCTGTGGTCACGTAATTGGTAATTAAATTCATTGACTTCATTTTCAATGCATATTAGTCTCGTGAAATGCAAACGAATTATATTTGTATAATATGTTTCCGTATTTACGTTAAATTACAATTAGTGAATTGTGGATTAGTAACATGTTGGTGAAATCATCCCTAAGAGGATGTTCCCATTAATTTGCACGCTACTGTAAATAATAGACTGAGCTGGTTAGATGTGGGGAATATGGCGGTTGATCAATCAAGTCAAAGTCAACTTCATAAATTGTCTGCAATTCAGTGAGGGACTTGTGAACGGGTTATTATTTTTTTAATTTTATCACGAAGTTCCTCCACAATTTTTCTGAAAGCTCGGTTAATAATGAAGAATAATACGCTCACATCGCAGTTCTATCATGTTCTACGTTAGTATTACACTATTATGCCGTCTTTGTCTCGAAAAAACTGATGCGAGGACATTTCCTGCCGACATTTTTAACACGAATTTCTTTGGGCGAAGAACACAAGAGAATATTTCTAATATGGGACATATAGTCTATTTACAGGAAAAAGCTACCTGAGCTGAAGATATTTTTAAAACTGTTTGTTTCAAGTTCATTAAATTATATAAATGAATTACAACGGCATTTTACGTACATCTGCGAGAGAGAAGTCTGTGATGGGAGGAGCTCCAATGTCACATTTTACATCTTTCGTTTCCAAATCTTGATAGAAACTTGACAAGAACAAAATCAGGAGTGATACTCTCGCACCTGCAAAGAAAATTTGACACAGTGTAAGTATTCATGCAGTATATAACCTCGAACGACTTAGCCAAGGCTAATTTTTCAGTATATCAGGAATGCTGAAAACAAAACTTTCCATAAAATGGGAAAGTAAAAACATTGATTTTCTTGAAAACAATATTCTTTCATTGACTATTTCGCGCAACCACCAATTCGCCAATGGCGTGTAAGAAACCATTGAATTTCAGCCAATCAGAGCCATTGTCGATTGCTAATTGACATTTGTATATTGTGACTAGTGATTCGTACTTGTTTCCACACATCAAAGAAGAACACTGCAACCTAATTACAGTTAATCCCTTGTGTTTATGAACCCACTCCCGTACTAAGTTATCGATCTCACTCGTGGTGTTTGTGAACTCACTCCCGCAGAAAGTTATCTACCTGCTTCAATCTGTCTCGTGATATTTATGAACTCCCTCCCGCGGAAAGTTATCTACCTGCTTCGAACCTGTCTCGTAATATTTATGAAATCGCTCCCGCAGAAAGTTATCTACCTGTCTCTTGATATTTATGAACTTACTCCCGCAGAAAGTTATCTACCTGCTTCGAATCTGACTCGTGATATTTATGAACTCACTCCCGCAGAATGTTATCTACCTGTTTCGATTTGTCTCGTGATTATGAACTCACTGCCGCAGAAAGTTATCTACTTACTTCAATCTGTTTCGTGATGTTTATGAACTCACTCCCGTAGAAAGTTATCTACCTACTTCGATCTTTCTCGTGATTATGAACTCACTGCCGCAGAATGTTATCTACCTACTTCAATCTGTCTCGTGATGTTTATGAACTCACTCCCGCAGAAAGTTATCTACCTGCTTCGATCTGTCTCGTGATGTTTATGAACTCACTCCCGCAGAAAGTTATCTACCTGCTTCGAACCTGTCTCGTGATATTTATGAACTCACTCCCGCAGAAAGTTATTCGTTTCGGTCTGACTCGTGATGTTTATGAACTCACTCCCGCAGAAAGTTGTCTACCTGCGTCGATCTGTCTCGTGATGTTTATGAACTCACTCTCACAGAAATTTATCTAGGTACCTACTTCGAATCTGTTTCGTGATGTTTATGAACTGACTCCCGGAGAAAGTTATCTACCTACTTCGATTTGTCTCGTGATTATGAACTCACTGCCGCAGAATGTTGTCTACCTACTTCAATCTATCTCGTGATGTTTATGAACTCACTCCCGCAGAAAGTTATCTACCTGCTTTGATCTGTCTCGTGATATTTATGAACTCACTCCCGCAGAAGGGTATCTACCTGCTTCGAACCTGTCTCGTGATATTTATGAACTCACTCCCGCAGAAAGTTATTCGTTTCGGTCTGACTCGTGATGTTTATGAACTCACTCCCGCAGAAAGTTGTCTACCTGCGTCGATCTGTCTCGTGATGTTTATGAACTCACTCTCACAGAAATTTATCTAGGTACCTACTTCGAATCTGTTTCGTGATGTTTATGAACTGACTCCCGGAGAAAGTTATCTACCTACTTCGATTTGTCTCGTGATTATGAACTCACTGCCGCAGAAAGTTATCTACCTGCTTCGATCTGTCTCGTGATGTTTATGAACTCACTCCCGCAGAAGGGTATCTACCTGCTTCGATCTGTCTCGTGATGTTTATGAACTCACTCCCGCAGAAGGGTATCTACCTGCTTCGAACCTGTCTCGTGATATTTATGAACTCACTCCCGCAGAAAGTTATTCGTTTCGGTTTGACTCGTGATGTTTAGGAACTCACTCTCACAGAAATTTATCTAGGTACCTACTTCGAATCTGTTTCGTGATGTTTATGAACTAACTCCCGCAGAAAGTTATCTACCTACTTCGATCTGTCTCGTGATTATGAACTCACTGCCGCAGAGAGTTATCTACAGACTCCAATTGACACTGAAATGGATCTGGTTGCAAGGACTCTTGCAGCCGCTGAAGAGGTGCGCCAATCGCCTTAGATGCTAGAGCGTATGCGGTATTCCACGATGCGTCGCTGTAGAGTTTGTAGAAATCATGGCGGTCGATATTTTGAATACCTGCTTTGTACGAAGTGAAGAGTATAATAGTGCACTGTACAGTGAAGTGTTTAACAAGCAAGTATGCGTTTTGTTCTAAAGTTTGTTTCATTACTCATGTAATTATTGTATTGTTTGTATTACAGTTTATGATATTACAGTCCCTACTTCAGAAATTAGTTGATTACTTTTAAATTTTTCCTTGTAATCTATCAGAATCTTTCTTATCACCGTTCAAACGACATGCTACAAGTAAACACATCAACAACACGTTACTCAGTAATAAGTCATCGGAGACCATAGGTTCCTTATGACAAAACACTCAGCCAACATCCTTGAACAACCTGTGAAAATTTCTGTAGAGTTCTGGTTCACTCTATATATTGTAACGTGATAATGTCCAACAGTCTCTGTTATGCTGTTGTAGAGAGTTTCAGAGATGAGCTGCAGAAACGGTGAAATATAGACTATAAGGACGTTCTACGTTTAGGAATGTAGAGTGTCATAATGTGTTATGAACGAGAATATATTTCATAATATGAGAACAAATTCTGAAAATAAGAAGCTAACACCTAGGAAGAGATTTCTGAACTATATTGAATAGAAGGACGCAGGGCAGCATATTAAGTGAAGTTGAGATACGGTCAGATCAACGGATGTTCCAAATAAATCGAATACGTGCAATATGAATACTCTGTAGCCTTTCTGTCAGTTTCATGTTTAGATCAGTAGAAAGAATATCATAATAAACAAAATGAGGCATCTAGAGCGACCATACTGAATTCTTCTCAAGAGCCAATCCAAGGAAATTACGGATATTTTTCAATGTGTTAATTTTCATATAAATTGTTTTACATATGTGTGATCTGTGTATTCCAACTTACGTTTTTATTCATATAAATTTCTAGATCTTCTTTACATTCGGGTGAAGTTTAGCGCTTTCTTTCGACTTCTTCTTGCTGTGTGTCGTGTTGGAGAGAATGTGTAGGTAGTGGTGGAGGTGTGTTTATGATTAATAGTGTTGTGTTGGAAAGGGTGTGTGTTTTAAAATTAATTTGAGTGTTGAGGTTGTGTTATGTTTGTGTTTTAGAATTTGTATACATATGTTTCGTATTTTTCTAATCTGTTTAATTATTTATTATTTTTTTTTTTTACTTTTCGGTTCAGTGTGTAAATAGAAATCTGAAGAAAATTAATTCTATATAGGCCTAAAATTTATTTTCGCTCTAATACAGGATGATTCAGACCACCCGTAACAGTAATTTATTTCGGAAACTAGTGCATTAAAATTTTCGAGAGAAAAATATTTATTACAAAAGCACATGTGAACTTTCTCTTGAGCTTGATTTCATCAATCAATCTTAACAGGAAGTAGGGTCAGTGGCGTATCGCTTTAAAATTTCAAATGGGGGTAGTGATCAAATATGGTACCATTTGATAGAACTCTTCAAAACAAACAACTTTCAGAGGAAACGTTTTTATTAATTCCTACTATTTTAATGAGAAAACGTACAAAAAAGCAATTAGATGATTTGGACCACCGTTAAGTCGTTTATTTTGGAAACTAGTACATTAAAATTTTCGAGACAAAAATATTTTTAACAAAAGCACATGTGAACTTTCAATTGAGCTTGATTTCATCGATAAATCTTAACAGGAAGTAGTGTCAGTGGCGTATCACTTTAAAATTTCAAATGAGAGTCGGGATCAAGTAGGGTACCATTTGATAGAGCTCTTCAAAGCAAACAACTTTCATAGGAAACGTTTTTATCAATTCCTACTACTTCAATGAGAAAAGTACGAAAAGGGTAGTTTACTTGTATACACTCCTCGACACTGCTGCCAGCCACCAGATCTACACTCAGCCAAGTAATAGTGCGTATGTACTATGTCAACATTAAATGTACTTACCTAGTTTACATTTTCTTCTCGTTACATTTCTCAGTATTAATGACATTATCTTTTCGTACGTTTTCTCATTGAAAGATTAGGAATTAATAAAAACGTTTCCTATGAAATTTGTTTGTTTTGAAGAGCTCTATCAAATGATACCGTATTTTACCACTATTCCCATTTGAAATTTTAAAGTGATACGCCACTGACCCTACTTCCTGTTAAGATTGATTGATGAAATCAAGCTCAAGTGAAAGTTCACATGTGCTTTTGTGATAAATAATTTTGTCTCGAAAATTTTAATGCACTAGTTTCCGAAATAAATTACTGTTACGGGTGATCTGAATCACTCTGTATATATAAGCTGATAGGAGTATAGTGCAAATATTTGAATATGTGTTTTCGCACGATAGTGTTTTTCGTCGTTACAGCAAACGGTCGCCGCTATTGGAAGTCGTGGAGAGAGTAAGAATATGGAGTTGGCGCTATAGGTGAATGAAGACGAGGGGAAGCGTGCCAGGTGACGGAAGGGAGGAAGAGATGTGCGAGTACAGATTACACACCACTCTGCTACGCGAATGAATACAGAGAAATTGTTTTTAAGAGGAAACCAGGATTTAAAAATGCACAAACTATTGAATAAGACAGGGTGAAAGAAACCAAAGCATTTCGTCGTTGATTTTATGAATCCTTCTAAGCAGTGGCGGACTCGTGATATTTTTTGTATGTGGGATATGAGATTGATGACTGATGACCAAAACAGAAACTAATGTTAATAATAATATAATATTACTACTACTACTACTACTACTACTACTACTACTACTACTACTAATAATAATAATAATAATAATAATAATAATAATAGAGCATGCAAAACCATTACAAATATGCCTAGATGTTAGTCTTTGACTCACCATTTTGGAACTGGCAATTTATTAGTAGTGAAGTTCGATTCTCCTCCCCTTTTTACAATAGTTGTGAAGATGGCTCCTAAGCCATTGTACTGCCCGATATTTACCGATGTTTCGTCGTATGTTTGCGCAATTAATTCCTTGCTACAGTTAAATTCTTCTAAATGATCAAATACAACTTCAGGTATTCTTTTGTCTATCCTGTTATCTGAAAGTCCTGTTAATTCTTGTATTTATTATAGCTTGTTTTATTTATTTTTATGTAATTTTGTTTTTATTCATTTTGTTTTTCATATTATATTATTTTAAATTATTTATTATTTCGTTTATTCTATTCTTTTAAAATGACCAACGAACTGCATTTAAGGAGGCCGCAAGGGTACTTGAAAATTCTTATTGTAGTCTCTGACAGGGTCTCCACCACACAGAAAGAAGGGTCGTAGTCAACGAGTTAGATACTATAGAGAGGCTGAAGACCTCTGATAAGCTCTCTCTGCGGAGGCCAACAGTACTATGGATCGTTCCCTAAAAAACATGGCGGTCTATAGTACAACGGGAGACTTTGAATAATAAGGTGTCCCGTAGTTTCCAATGAATATTTTATTTCATATTCTTGTATGATACAGTTTCAATAATAATATTTCACAACATATCTAATAATAATAATAATAATAATAATAATAATAATATTATTATTATTATTATTATTATTATTATTATTATTATTATTATTATTATTATATGTATTTGTATTAATTGTAGACTTGGGTCAGTGGAAGAGCAGGCCTTAACTCTGCCAGGTAAAATAAAATAAATTATTATATTTTTCAGATACATCAATATTTAATTTAAACATTTCGCTATAGGTTTTGTAAAAGCTTATTTATAAATGAAAAAGTAATAATTAAGACTTTAAAATTTCCAAAAATGTCTCATTCCCTCGGATTTAAATGAAATGTACCGTAAATCATAATATTCGTTGCTGGATAATTAAACCCTCTCAATACAGGTAACATGCCCCAGAGAATTATAAGATAAGACGGACTGAGCATAAGCGAAATATCTGTATTAATAAGTTTGTACCATCAATAGTTTTGTATTTATTGTGTTTATAGGGCCTACTCCAATTTTCTTTTTATTAATGCGTAGGGCTCTTTTTGTTAACAAAGAGAAAAGTTAGCACTTGCATCACACACAATTTGTAATTATTGTTCAAAATAATGTAAGAACAGTTTTATTCTGCAAAAGCCTCTGCCTAGTTGCGAGACACGTGTGAGATCAATGTTTGTTTCAAATTATATTAGACTACACGATGTCTCCATCACGCGAAAAGAAGTGTACCTAGCTGTGGCTCCTGTTGTTTCTGATAACAATGTTAATCGTAAGTATCTTATCGTTTCAATAAATGTGGTGAGTTATGATCATGAGTAACTTTCTATTAGTGTCATTCTTTAATTATTATGTTGCGTGCTAAGAGGTTATTTGTAGTTTTAATAATTGCAGTTTTCAAAAGTTCTCTGTGTTAATTCCAATTTCAAATGAATTTTTTTCAATAACTTAATTACTGGATATATATTTTTTTAATTTTCGCCACTATCTTTCCTATATTTTACTCCTATTACTTACATACGTCGTCTCTCTTGAAATCACCTGGTGAGAACTGAATTACATAATTTCATATTAGGTTAGATTAACTGTAACGTAATTAAATTTGTGACGAAGTCAAAAAATTATTTATTTTTATTCTGCCGATTAAATTCATCCGTCTTTAGGTGCTTTGCTTTGGTAGCATCGAGTATAGCTTGTCATTTAATATCTGGGCTATATTTAGTGAAACTAATAAAACATAGGCCTACAGCTGTTATAAAACGTAAAGTTTTGTGTGTATTTTACTTTTTACTTATTAAAATAGTCTTAATATGTAACTCAATTCACAATAATACTAACTTCATCACAGCCATTTCCTACAACATCCGAGCCACGCCCCTTTGTTTTGACTAACCGAAACATGGCGGACCAATGTTCAATTGTCTTCAACTTTCTGTGGTCTTTGGCCTCTCTATAGTATCTAACTAGTTGGTCGTAGTATTAGGATACACGGTCATATCCTCAAACGCGGTTAAACTCAAGCCGTACCCCGCCCTCCGCACCCACCCTGTCCGCTTACTTCACTGCTAACAATGCCGTTTACTGTAAGATATTTGGATGGTTCCTCGGAAATTATTTCCGAGCTGTGCAGTGGCGACAACTAATGACAGAAAGTGGAAGCTTAAAGGAAATTAATACGTCGGGACGCATTGAAAATGAAAATCAGTAATAAAAATTAAACAATTTTTTGGGCCACCTGTGCTTATCTTCTTAAATAGTTTTTTTATATAACATTAACGTTTTCGATACTACTTATGTATCATCATCAGATGTTAAAGCATTGTGTTGATTATATGTAATGAAAACCTTGCCTCATGGTATTACTATTTGGTTGCATATTACTATCGTAATGTCTAAGCCTTGTTAGAGTTAACATGGTGACAGTCCGTTATGATTTCTTAGCCTAGATCAGTGTCTCCAGTTCACAATAAAATACAATTAAAATGCAATATAAAATACAATGAGATACAGTTTTAAACAATTTAGTAACACTATATGTCATATTTTATATAGTGTTACTAAATTGTTTAAAACTGTATCTCATTGTATTTTATATTGCATTTTAATTGTATTTTATTGTGAACTGGAGACACTGACCTAGGCTAAGAAATCATAACGGACTGTCACCATGTTAACTCTAACAAGGCTTAGACATTAGGATAAGTAACATGCAACCAAATAGTAATACCATGAGGCAAGGTTTTCATTACATATAATCAACACAATGCTTTAACATCTGATGATGATACATAAGTAGTATCGAAAACGTTAATGTTATAAAAAACTATTTAAGAAGATAAGCACCAGGTGTCCCAAAAAAATTGTTTAATTCATAATAGCAGCTTATCGGTATACAACAAAATGAAAGTAATAAAAATGTTTTCTATCCTCAGAGGCACGAAATTAAACTGTAGGATCATCCTCATATCCTTCATGGAGGAATCGCCACTGCTCCTATGTGACAAAGCAGAATATAATTTATTTTCGAGGAGGAAGTAAAAATAAATTAATTATCAATAGGCCTTCATTGATTTCTCGATGATGCCATTTATGTTTGCTATATTCACCAACGTTTTGTATTGAATTAGCCTACTTGATATATATTTTCATGTAGACCCATTGATTTTTAATTAATTCTGAAAAATTATGTTGTGCACTGCCACATAGAAGATCTCATAAAATAACGACGATTTTAACATTTAAGAAAAAGAAAATCACTCCTCCGCTACATATTTTAATATGTATTTTATGGTAAATTAATTATTTCATTTCAGTATTTAAAAATTATAAGCATATGAAATCATTAGAGTAATAATTGTAATAGAGCGTACCTTCATTGATTTCTTAATTAAAATAGAAATCTGATTGAAGTTTAAACCCTTGAAATAATACTTTATTGCAAGCAGGATTTAAAAAAATTCAACTTAATATAGGCACATTGGCTGAAACTAGGAATTAGTAGAAGCATTAATAAGCTATATCCAAACTTTGATATTACTACGACACCAATTTTGCTGTCACTTGAATAATGCAGTGTTTGCAACATTTCTTATTGAACCAGCACTGTCCACAAACTTTTTACAGCTATAGAAAAGGCGAATATTCACATACTTCAATGAGATGGCCTTCATTAAATATACAGAATGGATTTGCAATGCTTCTTGTAGATAATCGTGTGGACTTAAGCAAGTGAACATACATGTATAATTCGCTTCCCAAATATATTCTTGTAGCACAAAACTTGTCAAAATATTTTCCGCTGGACTTCTTTTTCATGAAATGGCCTCCACGTTCCTTAACAGATGTCCTTGCCATTTTTTCTGCGGTAATGCAGACTCTTAAGGAAACAATATAGGCTTGATTTTCAAAAATTGTAGCACAACGTTTCGAAGAGTGGAGAGTCGTGAAAACCTACTGTGGGGATCGTTACAAACAGCTAGTCTGTCTGACTGATCGAGACCGTCAGGTCGGAGCGAGATATGTGTGAGGTGTGTTCCACACGATGTCATAGACTGTTGTAACATGAATTATAGAGAATGAAAAGAAGAATAAAAAGAATTACGTGATTATAACTAAACTAATATATAGAATAATAACACCAAAGATAAGGCATAATAGGCATTAATAAAATCAAGAGTGGAAATAGTGAAATTGTTTAATTGTTTCTTCGCTCAATAATTTATTTCCTATTGTTTCATCATTTCACTATTTCCACTCTTTATTATTATTATTATTATTATCATCATCATCATCATCATCATCTTCATCTTCATAATCATCATCAGCCTTCAAGTGTTATACCCCAGTGGATCTCTTACGATCTCTTGCCAGCGTTTCCTAGGTCTTCCTAAATGTCTTCGATCTCTTTGGACATACGATAATATCTACCTGGGCCATCTAGAGCGATCCATCCTCTTGACATGTGCCTACCACTGAAGCCTGTATTGCTGCAGATAATGGATAATAGAGTCAATTTTTAATTCCTTCAGAATATCTACGTTCCTATGATGGTCGAGAAGAGAGTCTCCAGCAGTTTTTTGCATGAATTTCATTTCGGCAGTTATTAGCCATCTTTCGTCGCATTTTCGTAGTGTCCCTGCTTAACTGCCATAAGCCAAAACTCGTCGAGCGAAATTTTTTTTATAGATTTTCGGCCTTGTATGTCTTTGTACTTGGTAAGGTTTGAATACACTATTAATGGTTCCAGCAATTTTTTTTAGAAATTTTGAGATTTTGTTGTCTATACCATCATCAGTGATGTATGATAGGTTATAACCTAAATAGTTGAATGAATTCACACGTTCTATTAATGTGCCATTTATAATGATTTTCGATGGAAATGGATCTTTTCATATTCAATTTTTAAGATTATTATTATTATTATTATTATTATTATTATTATTATTATTATTATTATTATTAACCCATGTATTGTGGGTCCCTATCACCACGGCATGGCGCGTCCTCAGGTTGCGGACAGAGGAGATGGCTTCCAGATATGGGGGGTAGCTGTGATTATATTGAATAAGCAGTCATGGACAGTCGATAAGGGGTGGTCCTCCAGCTTGGGGGTTGCGTGAAGGGCTAACAACCCATCACCGTAAAAACAGTTTGTTACGAAACCTTACAATAAGCCTCGGAATGGGACTGATTCTCTGGCACGACCACAGCAAAGGAATGAGGTTATGATATTTGGAACTTGCAACGTAACTAGTCTTTAAAGAACAGGTGGGGTAACATTAGTAATAAAAGAACTAGCTAGATATAGAATAGACTTTGTGGGAGTACAAGAGGTTAGGTTAGATGGGAATGGCATATCACAAATAGGAGATAACTTGTTGTATTATGGGGAAGGAAAAAATAATCACCAATTAGGAACAGGACTCTTTGTTCATAAAAGAGTAAAATCAGCAGTAAAAAAGGTCGAATTTATCAGTGACAAGTTATCGTATTTACTTAAGGGTAGATGGTGGGATATCATAATAATAGGCCTATTATAAATGCTCATGCCCCTACAAAAGAGAAAGACGACCATATAAAGGATAGCTTCTATGAAGAATCGGAACAGACATTTGATCAGTTATCTAGATATCCCATGACAATTTTATTGGGGGATTTCAGTGCTAAAGTAGGACGGGAGGATATTTGTAAACTAATGGAAAAGAAAGCCTACACGTAACTAGTAATGACAATGGAATTAGGTTAGTCAACTTTACATTAAAAAATTTAATAGTAAAAAGTAGAACATTTCCCCATAAGGATATACATAAATATACTTGGACTTCTCAAGATGGATTGACACACAACCAAATAGATCACATCTTGATAGATAAACGAAGACATACTAATATAGCAGACATTCGAACTTTCAGATGGCGGGGGGCAGACTGTAATTCTGACCATTATCTGGTAATTGGAGAATTGAGAGAAAGACTATCAGTATCCAAGCGAGTAGAGCAACTAGTTAATATTAGTAAATACAATATCCTGAAATTAAAGGACGAGGAAACTAAGCAACTTTATCAGGTCGAAATTTCAAATAGGTTTGTCACTTTAGAAAGCTCCGACGAAGTTGAGAAAGAATTACATGTTAATAGCGTGTGGGAAAATATCAGAGATAGGATAAAAATTGCAGTTGAGCAGAGCATAGGTTATTATGAAACTAAGAAATATAAACCATGGATTGATGAAGATTGCTGCACGGTTGTAGAAAGAAGGAAACAGACAAAATTGAAATTTTTACAGGATCCAGTTGAGGCGAATAGAGATAATTATTTCAATGAAAGACGGGAAGCAAGTCGTACACTTAGGAATAAAAAGAGAGATTACTTGAAGGAAAAACTGAATGAGATAGAAACAAATAGTAAGAATAGAAACATTCGAGATTTATATAAGGGCATAAAGGAATTTAAAAACGGATATGAGGCAAGGGTAAACGTGATCAAGGATGAGAATGGTGACTTGCTTGCAGACGCTCATTCAATCCTGAACAGATGGAAGAACTATTTTGGGCAATTACTAAATGCACATAGGCCAAGTAGAAATGATAGGGACGAAATTCAAATACGAACTGCTAAGCAATTTATACCCGAACCCACACTTTCTGAAGTCGAAATTGCGAAAATCTGAAAAAGTACAGGTCTCCTGGTATCGATCAAATTCCAGTAGAATTAATACAAGAGTGTGGAAGTGCATTATCTAGCGAAATTTATAAGCTTGTACTTGCTATTTGGGAAAAGAAAATTGTACCAGAACAATGGAAGGAGTCCATAATCGTACCTATTTTTAAGAAGGGTGACAAGACTAACTGTAGTAACTTTCGAGGAATATCACTTTTGTTGACGTCGTACAAAATTTTGTCCAATATTCTTTTGAGAAGATTAACTCCGTATGTAGACGAAATTATTGGGAATCATCAGTGAGGTTTTAGGCGTAATATATCGAGCATTGATAAGATTTTTTGTATTCGATAGATATTTGAGAAAAAATGGGATTATAAGGGTATAGTACAGCAGGTGTTCATAGATTTCAAAAAGGCATATGACTCAGTTAAAAGAGAAGTTTTATGTAACATTCTTATTGAATTTGGTATTGCAAGAAAACTAGTTCGAAGAATTAAAATGTGTCTCAATGAAACTTAAAGCAGAGTTCGTATATACCAGCCTCTGTCTGATGCTTTTCCAATTCACTTCAGGCTAAAGCAAGAAGATGCACTATCACCTTTACTTTTTAACTTTACTCTAGAGTATGTCATTAGGAAAGTTTAGGATAACACAGAGGGTTTGGTATTGAACGGGTTACATCAGCTTCTTGTCTATGCGGATGACGTGAATATGTTAGGAGAAAATCCACAAACGATTAGGAAGAACACGAAAATTTTACTTGAAGCAAGTAGAGTGATAGGTTTGGAAGTAAACCTTGAAAATACGAAGTATATGATTATGTCTCGTGACCAGAATATTCTACGAAATGGAAGTATAAAAATTGGAGATATATCTTTTGGAGATGTGGAAAAATTCAAATATATTGGACCAACAGTAATAAATATAAATGACACTCGGGAGGAAATTAAACGCAGAATAAATATGGGAAATGCGTGTTATTATTCGGTTGAGAGGCTTTTGTCATCTAGTTGTCAAAAATATGAAAGTTAGAATTTATAAAACAGTTATATTACCGGCTCTTCTGTATAGTTGTGATACTTGGACTCTCACTTTGAGAGAGGAACAGAGATTAAGGGTGTTTGAGAATAAGGTTGTTAGGAAAATATTTGAGGCTAAAGGGATGAAGTTACAGGGGAATGAAGAAAGTTACACAGCGCAGAAATGCATGCATTGTATTCTTCTCCTGACACAATTAGGAACATTAAATCCAGACGTTTGAAATGGCAGGGCGTGTAGCACGTATGGGCGAATCCAGAAATGCGTATAGAGTATTAGTTGGCAGGCCGGAGGGAAAAACACCCTTGGGGAGGCGGATTCCGAAACGAAGATGGGAGGATAATATTAAAATAGATTTGAGGGAAGTGGGATATGATGATAGAGATTGGATTAATCTTGCACAGAATAGGGACCGATGACGGTCTTTAGTGAGGGCGGTAATGAACCAGCGGGTTCCTTAAAAGCCATTTGTAAGTAAGTATTATTATTAACATGACAAAAAGTGACGTGACGTCACAGCTCCGACTGAGTGTGTCAATAATGATGATTTTCAAATTGTTTCGAGAAAGAGAAATAAAAACAGAAGACACGCGGTCGGAGTACTCAAATCAAGTTCACTTGAAGTTATACCTGAGAGAGTAAAATCAAAAGCATTATTTGTGTTAAGATTCAGTCCTAATGTCAATTGTAAAATCATTGAGGATTCTCTTAAGAATCAGATCAGCTTAAAGTTACTGGTGGTAACCAAGTTAAAAACTGAATACCAAACATATTCATCTTTTCACATCTCTGTAGATGAAAAAGATTTTGAATTAATTAATAACACTGGTGTGTGGCCTGCTGGTTGCCTAATAGCGCCGTTCTATGGGAAATTGATGTCATTAATTCAGTTATCAATTGGTCAATTGATAACGGAATGATGATTGATGAATCCAGAACTTAAGTAATATCATTTTCAAGGGAAACCTCTACACTAAAATATAACTATCAACTAAAAAATGTGTTAATTCAGAAAATATTGTATTAGAGACCTCGGTGTTTTAAGTGACAAATTATATTTTCACAACCACATTGATTATATTTATAACCATGCAATAAGATTGTTAGGAATAATTCGGTCACTTACTTATTCTTTTTCAACACCTGACTTACTTTTAATACTATAATACTTTTAATACTTTAATTATTGAGATCGAAACTCGAACATGCATCTGTAGTTTGGAACTCTATTACAAGTACTGATTCGGCAAAACTGGAAAATATTCAAAGGAAATTTGTCATTATGTTCGTACAGATTTCTGCCTAATAACTACGGGTATAGCTATGATAAAAAATGCGAGCACTTCAAATGTCGAAGCTTGTATGCTAGACGTCATGATCTCGATTACTTATTCTTATGTAAGGTCTTTAAAGGTGACATTAATTGTCATTCTTTCTTAAACAGTGCCATACTTCGTATTCTTATGAAGGACATGAGACATCAAATTCTTCTATATTAGAAATCCTAAATTTTCCTCGCCGGTCTCCAGATGTATTAAAACTGCTAACTTACATGTAGGCGATTTCGATCCATTCAATGTATAGAAGTATTAGAATATGGTAATGTCTTTGCTAATATTATTTACATAATCCTTATACACAAATTGGTAATACTTTTGTAAGAATCAACTCCTTTCCATAATTTTTTTTAGTATTCTTGTAAAGTAATCATTGTAATCTATGTTCTTCATTTTGTTGTTATCTCAGTTATTTAATTTGTAACATAGTTGTTCATTTTATTGTATTACTGTGCTGGACTTTTATTGGCCAATGGCTGTTGTCCAGCACATTAATAATAATAATAATAATAATAATAATAATAATAATAATAATAATAATAATGTAAAGCGCTCAATGGGCAAAAATAGAGAGCGAGAGATCCTGTAAAGTGTACACTGTCACAATACAAACTAAATAGGCCTATCTTTTGTCTCTCTCATATGTCGCCCACACTGTACACGTTAATTTTCCTTGCTGTAGGCTGTTATGGATTTGGTCCTTTCTTTGCACCACTGTAGATGATACTTCCCACACACACTGCCGCATAGTTCACACACACTCGCTCTTGATTATTAGTGCCTATTATTCATTATCTTTGGTGTTATTATTCTATATATTAGTTTAGTTAAAATCACAGAATTTCTCTTTTTATTCTTCTTTTCGTTCCCTATAATTCATGTTACAACAGCTTATGACATCGTGTGTTCCTTCTTTATATTTCGCACCGACCGACGGGCGTCCATCAGTCAGACAGGCTAGTTGTTTGTAACGATCTCCACAGTACGTTTTCACCTGACGACGAAGAGAGATCCACTCTTCGAAACGTTGTGCTACAATTTTTGTTAAAATTAGCAATGGAAAAAGTCCAAACAACTCAAGCATTAAACTATTCACCGTTCCTCTCCTCCTCTTCATTCAGATCAATATAGGCCTCCTTTTTTTAACAGATATAAATCTGAATACATACAGTATTGTCTTGGAAAGTTGAACATTCTACACAAGGATAGCATTTCAAATTTGTTTTTAAATGCCTTACTACAAAGGCTGCTATATAAAATCCCTATTATAACTTACTTTAAGGAACCCGGAGGTTCATTGCCGCCCTCACATAAGCCCGCCATTGATCCCTACCCTGAGTAAGATTAATCTATTCTCTATCATCATATCCCACCTCCCTCAAATCCATTTTTATATTATCTTCCCATCTACGTCTCGGCCTCCGCAAAGATCTTTTTCCCTCTGGCCTCCCCACTAACACTCTATATGCATTTCTGCATTTGCCCATACGTGCTACAAGCCCTGCCCATCTCAAACGTCTGGATTTAATGTTCCTAATTATGTCAGGCGAAGAATACAATGCATGCAGTTCTGTGTTGTGTAACTTTCTCCATTCTCCTGTAACTTCATCCTTCTTAGCCCCAAATATTTTCTTAAGCACCTTATTCTCAAACACTCTCAACCTATGTTCCTCTCTCAAAGTGAGAGTCCAAGTTTCACAATGATAAAGAACAACCGATAATATAACTGTTTTATAAATTCTAACTTTCACATTATTTGACAACAGACTGGATGATAAAAGCTTCTCAACCGAATAATAACAGGCATTTCCCATATTTATTCTGTGTTTAATTTTTTCCCGAGGATCATTTATATTTGTTACTGTTGCTCCCAGGTATTTGAATTTTACCACCTCTTCAAAGGATAAATTTCCAATTTTTATATTTCCATTTCGTATAATATTCTCGTCACGAGACATAATCATATACTTCGTATTTTCAAGGTTTACTTCCAAACCTATCACTCTACTTGCTTCAAGTAAAATTTCCGTGTTCTTGCTAATCGTTTGTGCATTTTCTCCTAACATATTCACGTCATCCGCCTAGACAAGCAGCTGATGTAACCTGTTCAATTCCAAACCCTCTCTATTATCCTGGACTTTCTTAATATCATATTCTAGAGCAAAATTAAAAGTAAAGGTGATAGTGCATTTCCTTGCTTTAGCCCACAGTGAATTGGAAACGCAAAGGTTCGAAATGAACCTTTTCACGAACAGAGACGATCTTATTTTCGTGTACCCCGTGCTGTTAATGACTAAGACGGAATTAATTAATTAATGACCAGTGATATGATGTCGAGTATTACCACGATAAACAATAAAAGTGTAATAATTAACATTAAGTAATACTCTTATAAAAGTTTTGGATACATGTCTTCGGAAATTTTCATCTCTTTATACAGACGGAAACCACGAGTAGTCACTGCATTGAGCTGAAAAAAACATATATAATAAAGTTCACATATCTTTAACAATTTACTTCGACGCATATTTTAATGGTATAAGAGAAGAATTTCCGATGCTACACTTAGTCTATGACTTGAACATTTGATTCTCAAAATCTTTGAAATGGATACTCAGGTCGCAACTTAATTAGAAACTCGACCTACTGCCCAGCAGTGACCTGTGACGTCTGTTCATTACCTAGATATGGAGTGATGAAGTTTGACTAAATTCCGCTTCTTTTAATTTCGCTATTATTCGCAACAATTATACCCATTGCATAATCAAACATAACAAATGTATGACGCGAGAGTATTAGGTCTACAAATTAGTGAGGGTTATACAAACATTGTAATACAACAGAATAGTGCCAACAGTGCTATTGCCAGTATAGGTTAGACTATTTAACAATATAATTTAAGTCACGCTTCATTGAAAAAGGTATTGGAATATCATGTCTTAATTAATTTAGCCTATACTACATTAGAACGTACAAGAACGGACCATAGCCATTTCTTACGAAACGAAATGTAAAGGTTTCTGAAATTCATGAACGGTCTGTTCCGTTCCACTTCGAGCCCTGATTATAACTAAATTCATTTAGAATGTTATAATTTATTTGGCTCAAATATGAGTGATCATGGATCACACAATCAACATCTGTTAACCTTTTGATGCATGACCCTTTTCCCCCCTTTTAATGCATGACATGGACCTACGAGTCCCGCACTTACTAGAAATGTGAAATACCGTGTTAATTTGAATTGTAATTTAAAATACCGTGTTAATTTGAATTAATATATCTATTTATTTAAATTATACAAAATGGTAACTAATATTGCACATAAATTTTACATTGTCATTCAATTTTATTTTCTTAATTATAAATATATACTATTCAGTTTTCAATTTGTAGTCCTGGAGAATAAAATATAAACATTCACATATTAAATTCTCTTTTCATTTTACTTCTAACCTGTTGTCAAGATTTTCACTGTTTACATTAACAGCATACTACGAGTAAGTTAGTTCCAATGGCCAATATAGAAAAAAACGTCTGTAAGTAAGAAATATTTATTGCACTATTTACAGACTCACTGGCTACTTCTCAACATAGTCACCACCGTTATTGAGACATTTATCATACTGGTACACCAACGTTTCTATGCCTGTGTCATAGGAGTCTGCCGACAATGTCTAGAGCCATGAAGTCACTGCCGTCTGTACTTCAACGTCGTTGTGGAAACATTTTCCTGCCAGAAAGCGCATCATAGGATGGAAAAGAGATGAAAGTCACTTGGCGCGAGGTCGGGGCTCTGGGATGGAGAGTCGATCTCCCATCCGAACTGAAGCAACAGATTCCGTATGGCGTTGACTGTATGGGATCGTGCATTGTCTGCAAAAGCGTAATGCCTCTTATCAGTATTTCACGTATCTTATTCTGGATCGCCTCCTCAGATTTTGCAATGTCTGACAATACCGCTCAGCATTAACTGTCTGCCCTCGTGGTAAAAACTCGCATGTGAGGACACCACATCGATTCCAGAAGACAGTGCACATGATTTTTTGACAGATATTGTCAGATTGAATTTGGCCCTCACATGTGAACCACTATGTAGCCAATGCATGGATTGTTTTCTTTTTGGTGTGGCATGTGACACCCATGTTTCATCCCCGGTGACAACATTGTCGAGAAACTCGTCACCTTTCTTTGAGTACCGCTGGAGGAATGTCAATGCTGCGCCCAGACGTTTCGTTTTGTATTCATCTGTCAGCTACTTTGGGACCCATTTTGCACACATTTTCCGAAAACCAAGCCACTGGGAGACGATTTCGTGCAGCAGTGAGCGAGACATCTGGGGGAATTGACCAGAGAGTTCCGAAATTTTGAAGTGCCGGTTCTGCAAAACTGCTTGCCGTACAGTTTCCATCAGTTCTTGCGTCGCCAGGGACGGTCGGCCACTACGGTCTTCGTCTTGCACATTGGTTCGGCCTTCAGTGAATTGCCTATACCATCGTCTGACCATACTGTCGCTCATAATGTCGGGTCCATACACGTTGCAGAATTAGCAGTGGATCTCTGCTGGAGATTGCTTCTGAGTTTGCAGAAATCGGATAACTGCATGAATCTCGAAGTTGGCGGGAGACAATATCAGTGCTGTCATTCTCTCCTAGTACTGTGCAATAACTACTACCGTCACAAGACTGAAATTGCATTGAATTATTCCCACATATCCCCTCTCTACTGCTATGCATGCGAATTCTCGTCCAACTAGTCATGTCATCTCTGGACGCTATTGGAACGTACTTCCTGGATGAACCTCATACCATACTATACTCTCTGAGCACAGTTAACACGAATTGGTTTGCTTTTCTGTCTTTGTTTACTGGATATTTGTAGTATCTTTTCCTCTTTCTACCTTGGTTTCGTTGCTGCGATGGCTCTGGAAATACGATTCCACAGATAACCATAGCTTCTTTGATACTCTTCTGTAGATATATATATATATATATATATATATATATATATATATATATATGTTCAGGCTTCCATATGTGGCATAATTAATTCTTTGGCCAGCTGTTTGAGAAATATTCTTCTGTTAGATGACGTCTTACCACAAATTTCTGGATGTTGGCTTTCATATATCACAAATATATTTACACAGGCTGCATCCAACAGGTTGTAAAATAACACACATGGCCATCCTTTGTTTTACGTAGCGTAGTGTAATTTCTCGTCCTGTGATGACAGTCCACACCCCCTTTAGTCTAGTAATAAATATTTATTTCTGGCTTATCACAGATTTATGGAAAATTACACTCTTATTATTCTTAGGAATATAACTTACAAGAGTTAGTTCACCATGAGAACAAAATTCTGATGAACGAACTGGTCTGGATTTATGAGCCTGCATGACTGGTGGTATGTCCCGCTTGTCTTTCTTCATGGTGCCGACTAAATTAAGTCTTTTTGTGAGGAGTTCTTGTGACAGAGGAACTGATGTAGAGTAATTGTCACAAGTAATATTTCTACCAGATACAGATTCATAACATTTTTATTCCATATTTTCCGAGCTTGTTTGGCATGAACTGTAAAAATGGGCAGCGCCCACTCAAAGGAACTAGCTGTTCATCCACGGTAGTAGTGTCAGAGTTGTAAGCTCCAAAACCGGTTGTGTAGCTAGAGTCGGAGCGTGAACTTGCTTATGTCTGTGGAAAGACCGGAGCACGCAACGAGTCTAGTGGAGCGCTCCTCTCCGTTTAGGCTCTGTCTGACATGGCTGATCTACGGCCATGCACTCACTGAGCACATACTTCTTGCAATTCTCGATGAAAATCCTCCATACATAACGAAAGACAGGCAAACGCTCTGTTTGAAGTCTTTTATCCCACGTCCTCTTGTCATCAAAATGCAATGCTTTACAAATCGTCTCATAAAATATTTCTCGCATTCATACATCACAATTCTTCACTACACCAGCTAACACAAGTATTTCAATAAGTGTTTTCAACTCTTGCTGAGATATTTACGTTTGTTAGGTTTTCCACTCATTTTACAGTGTAATTTGCTTCACACCCGAGAAAACACAGTTGATCAAACAGTGTCAGATTACGTTTCTGCATAAATATTATATAGGCCTAAATGTATGTAAATAATCACTTAAGAGATCTTAGAAGTTTCTCAGAAGTTAATAATTAATACAGGCCTCAAAGATCCATGCTATGTAACAACAGGGTACCGGTAAAAAAATACAATTTGCAGATAAACCTCAGTCTGGAAAAAATATCACTTCAGATATTAAATCATAGCTATATTTGTCGACTTGTCACAAGCAGGCAGCCGTTTAGCGTGCATAATTACACACCTATAGTTGTTTGATTTCATGACCGGGCCTTTCAGACCCATGTTATGCATCAGAGGGTTAATAGTAATTAATTAATAACTAACTCAGGAGACACATAACGCGCAAAATACTCAAATATTCCAATGAAATCCAATTTTCATTGAAGCATAAGCAGCTTCTTGAAAACAGTTTTGAACTGTCTATATGTTGGGTTCCAAATAGATCATAATATCAAAGTCTACAATGTAAAGTAACATTTTCTTTGTGATATAGCATAATCTGTATATACCTATTTCACATAATAAACCTATAGTCTACTGACATACAGTATAAATTAATGATCATTTTGCTTTTATTTCTATTTTGTGCTTTTCGTTATGACCTATAATTGCAGCCAAAAGGCCGTCTTGGTTTTAAATAAGTATGCTTACACATTAATATCATTCTTATTAATATCTGAAACCATAATATACACTAGATATGTAAGAATTATCTATGTAATGTACTTCAGCACGCGTTTTTCTCCTTCAGTACAATGTAAGCACGGCGTGCAGTGAGCGGGACTTGTAGCAGACGACTTTCCTGAAAACTGGCCGCAAACTCCCTCCACAATTGGAAGTTTATTTTACTGAATTCAGAGTTGCCAAATTAGACAAGAATGTTGAAATATTACTACAAGTAACTGCTCTAGGGTTGTAATAATTACTACTTATGACATCTACCGACACCTTTGACAGACTTCTTGCTGAGAATCAATCAGCTGTTCTTACTTTAACGTAAATAGGTACTGTATATTAATATTTTTTAAAGTATTATTTTCAAAATATACTATCGTGCAAGGAATACTGTACGGAATACTGTACAATACACGTTTCTGAAGTGCATTGTAAATTCTCGGAGATTGAAAAACTCGCTCTGCTGTAAAAAACACTTTCCAATCATGTATCGTAATATAATATTATGTATTAGTATTTACTAAGAAAAAATCATATGAAACAACGCCCTATTTACATTTTTCTGTGCTCTAATAGTTACTCCATACATGTGTCACGTATTTTACGGTCTGATGTTTTGTGAATTATCTATCATGAAACGTCTATCACTTTAAACTATACGCATGTCTTTCAAGCATAGACACTTCTTTCTCAGTTAAGTGTCATTAATAGATCCTGGACTTCCAAGCTAATGCATCTTTTTTATAAGCTAGTTACACCTCTGAAACTTTGTAAATATATGTTTTAAGACATCCATTCCAAATAACAATACTTTTTTCAAGCATGTCTGCATGCTTTTTGTCTTTTTCGGAGTAAATTATGCATAATGCGTATTTTGAACACATAAGGTTTAATAGTAAGCTACATACTTAGACTTTTATATTGCATATTATTTTCTTTTTCCGGTTTCAATATATATATTATGTTAAGTTGCTTTATAATGCCCTTTATTAATGTTTCTTTATTTCTACGGTATTTGTCTATTAAAAAAAATTAAAGATGGCTACCGGTAATATGGTTTCGTGACATCCTACCTGACAACTATTTTGGACTTTCCTCTAAACCCTCACTTTGTTACACTGGAGTTTCCACCCCTTAACTCTCGCTGGTTACAAGCCGGAGTTCAAAGTATTGCAAGTAAGGAAGGCAGAAGCAGCATGCTTGCAAACTGCAATTTAGTATACTTTTGTGTCGAATTATGAAGTGTTGCTATAGCTCCTATTAGAACTGCAAGAAAAGATCTTGTGTCAAAACGGATTGAGGGAAAGGAATTTCTAAAACGGACGGTGATGCAGTTCATTATAATTGTTGTAATAAAGGCGTAGGCTAAGTACTTTTGTATTTTGGGCCAAGTGATAGGATCGCGGTTAAAGCGTAACGTTGCAAAGTCCGAAGGTCGTGGGTTCCATTTCCGATGGGATCTTGATCATGTTTAAATGCGAAAGGCTCATGTCAGTAGATTTACTGGCATGTAAAAGAAATCTTGCGGAACAAAATTCCGGCACACCGGCGACGGTGATATAACCTTGCAATTGCGAGCGTCGTTAAATAAACCATAATTAAAAAATTTTTAATTCTTGATCATGAGGAAATGTAAAAGACTTACAATTCGACCTCACTTCTTCCCAAATGTCTTCACTTAAGTATGCGTCTGTCATTTCTTGTGACGTAGAAAATCATTTTCTGTGTTCATGGACGTGCTCCTGATAAACACATGAGCGTAAGTGAAGAAATTTTGAGAAACTAGTTGTAGTACATTGAAAATAAAATAAAAATGTAACATAATGTAGAATTCAGTTTTGATATTCATGTTTTTACATTATTTTCGCTTCATTGTGCATGTTTTGTCTGTGATAGTACATGAAGGCATGAATGTCTTAAGACTTGATAATGAATGGAAATCCGGACCCTAGTTATCAACCTAGGAGGAAGCCCACTCGCAAACATCTAGCAAAAGAATCTGTAACCGGGGTAAGGCAGGTCTATTGGCTACGATTTACAAATCATGGTATTGCACACAGTCTCATGTTTGTTGTTGTGTACCAAAGACTCCTGCATAAACCATCTCTTCGTCCTCCTATCGAAGATCGTGCACCGCAACGTGATGTTTTTCTTTCGTAAAGCGAAACTTGTGACTTCTCAAGAAAATTGCAACTTCTGTTAATAGTTGAGATATTATTTTATTTTGCATGTTTCTTTTATTTCAGTAAGAATTTCTAATGTGAGTATTTTATTCCTTCGTGATATTTTGAAATGCATGCATCATTAATTTATAAAACACTATTCTTATTTTGACAACTTTGATGATATTATTTTGTGTTCACCGCTGTGGAGAAACGATTAGCATGCCTGACTGTAAAACGAGTGAGCCCGGATTCAAATCCTGGTTGGGACAAGTTACATGATTGAGGTTTTTTCCGAGGTTCTCCCTCAACTCATTAAGAGCAAATGCCGGGTAATTTTTGTCGATCCACGCTGAACTCATTTCGCTGGCATTATCACCTTCATCTAATTTAGACGCTAGATAAACTTAGCGGTTGATAAAGCGTCGTAAAATTACCAATTTAAGAAAAAAAACATTACTTTGAATGCTTTTAGGTTCCAGTCCACCTTCTTTATGAAAACAAAAATGTAAGCCGTGTTCGAAATTCGAACGTATTGCAGTACAAAATTAATAAGGAATTTAATCTCATGTGTTAATTAAAACTATATCAAAACTGTCTTTTTGATTGGTTACACGTTTAATTAGGGCGAGGAAAGGTATTTTCGTGATATAGGTATATTCGTGATAATTTTTGCAAAAGCTTTCAAGAACATGCCTACTGTAGAAAATAGTTCTAGGCATCTGCTAGTAATACTGCATTGTTTCACGATTGGCGAAACATGATTGATTTCATCTTAGTTCGTTTGTGCTGGCCATGAGAAAAAGTTGTATTGTGCGCTGCGTATTTTCTTAAGAATTTCGGTAGTTTCTGAACTGTTTGTAATGTTGCAGTGAATACTGTGCACCTATTTAAAGTAAGGAGTCAATACTGTAGTACTTGAGTTCCTCTAACAGTACATATATTTAGATTATATTACTGATGTTAATGGCGTCAATTAAAGCTTAGGAAAAGATGCGATTTCTTAGCTTTCTTCTCGTGAAAGTGATGGCTGCCGAACAAGCCTCATTATTTCGGCCAATAGCAAGGATTCTGTATCTCTGCCAGAATAACTTATTTGAAGAAAATTATTACCCATAAATCGTACTTCAATTCCATTTACTTTTTTATTAATTTAGTGCCTATCAAGAAATAACCTACTCTATTTTGATTTTAGGTCTAACATAGGAAAAAAGAGAATTAAATACAGGAAATACGGTGCAATAAACCTATTACAGCCGCCCAAATGGTGAAGGATCAGAAAGTATCTAGCTAAAAACTACAAATATGGATGTGTCATGGAGTTCACTCATAGATTTCATGAGCTGAAATGATGGTAATGGAAAACAGACTCTTAAATTAGGAAGGATTTTTGCTCTTTTGGAAGTACGGCTGTATGTTAATTATGCGAGGGTGGATCGAAAAGTAACGCACAATAATTAAAAAACAAGTTTAACAGGTAAACAAAAATAAAAAAGCAAATGATCTCACACCTGTCAGCTACTTTTCTACATAGGCGCCAAGTTTCTCAACACATTTCTCCAATCGTAGTACCAGTTTCAGTATACCCTGTTCATAGAAATCAGTATACCCATCTGCGGACAGTTGATTACATTTCTGCATCGGTCGCAAAGCGATTGTCGGCCAGGAATTTCTTCATGAGACCAAATAGATGAAAGTCTGACGATTCAAGGTCTGGGCTGTTTGGTGAATGCTGGAGCACCTCCCAACCAAATGTGTTGATTTTCTCACGAACAGAAGATGCAACATTCGGGCGAGCATTTTCATGAAGTTTGACATCGTCAGCATTAATGTTACGGCGTTTGTTACGAAGGGCACAACGCAACTTTACCAAAGATTCAATGTAGGTGCAGCATTCACAGTGGCCTCGTATTAGCAAAGTCCATCAACAAAACACCATGCATATCCCAGAACACTGTCACAAGCACTTTCTTTCAATTTGAATTATTTCCTGTGCTGGGGAAGCAGCATGTTTCCACGGCATAGAGGCCTGCTTTGTTTCGGGCGTGTAGAGCTACGCCCAGGACTCATCACCAGTGACAATTGCTTCCAGAAAGTTATGCCCTTCTGCAGCGTAACGCCTTAAGTGGTCCAATCATATCATCATTCGCTGGCCGTTGTGGTCGTCTGTCATGTTCTTAGGCACCCAGCGGGCACTAACTTTATGAAATTTCAATGTGTCGTGCACGATTCGTACACCACACCGTATGAAATATTGAACTGCTGAGATAAGGTTTGCAGTTAGATCCGCCGGTCGTTCAAAATTGTAATCTCAATGCCTGTGACATTCCGCTGGGTTGCAGCTGCTACTGGCCGCCCGGAACGTGGCGAATCACAAAGGTTCTCACGGCCGTCTGAGAAGAATGCGCACCACCTGGGGAATATCTCCACATAACTACAGTCCATAGTTTTCCCATACAGCTACACATGTACCTTTGAATTTCACTCGGGTCATGTCCTTTAACCGACAAAAATCGCACAACACTTCGCTGTTCTTCACAAGTTGGCGATAGTAACATGCGTGCCATCTTTGTTACGTAGTTCACGCACACGCTCCTCTCGCTAGAGCTGCATATGCAAAACAAATTGTGTCTTTAGTGAAAACTTCAAACTATATCTCGGTGAAATGTCAACATTCCAGCCGCAATACCAACGCAGAAAAAAATTATTGTGCGTTACTTTCCGATCCACTTTCGTATTATACAAATGCAAAAGTTAGGATTTGGCGTGACGGTGCCAATTATGAAATTGACACACCAGATGGCCAGGAGTGTCGTGCGAGAATATTTGTTGAATGCACACAGCGAAAGTGCCAGATAATGATGGTAGTTTCATTTTAAACACAGATACAATCTCACAATACGGGCTGCTAAAAATCTTGCTGTCAAGAACTCAGAAAAGTCGTAAATATGTTTACGTTTCATGTTTGGTTATTTGTTTAATGTTTTTAATTTTATTAGCCCTAAAATGTTCTAAAGACTGTTGTCCGGACGATCTCTTTTTTTTACATTAACAGTCCCTGTAAAATGTTCCAATTAATCAAAATAGGCCTATCTCTACATAACGGTCATAAATCTGTTCTGTTTCATATTTTATTCTTTGTTTCATGTGTTGTTCTTAGTTGAGTCTAATATATTTCAAAGACAGTAGTCTAGAAGATTTTTTTTTCAGGAACAATCCTATGAACAGTTAAAACTGATTAAATATTCTATATCATTCTAATACATTTATAAGCTTGCATAAATAAGAGTTCATCAAATACTTTAGTGTTTAAAAACACTATTGTGAAATTATATAAATATACAGTAGGCATAATATGAAATAACTATGTATTCCTTTCATTCACGAAATTGCCTTACCCCTATCACGAAATTAGATAGGCCTAACCCTACCCCGAAATTACCTACCAATCACGCACATTTTCAATCCTATTTTCTATTAATAATTAAAATAAAAAAAAAATAGAAAATACACCTCTGTTATATATTTTGTTACAATAATGCCATAGAAATAGAAAAAAAATGGGGAAAAACTAGCCATAATAATAAAGATATCACGAAAATATCTTTCCTTACCCTATTTAATTACCTATTACAGTACAAACATCTTTATAGTAAGCCTGGATGATAGACAACCACCACAAGCCTGGACTTCCTCGTACCTAGCCTAGAAATATTATCTAACCCAAAAACATAGTAGGATAATTCCATGGAAAACAGTGTGACGCAAAACATTGATATCTCCAAATTTGTTAAAAATTGCACATTCAACTCTTTATGTTACATATATTAATCATGTACAAAATTATGTTTGCGGCAAATACCGTTTAAATTTTATGGACAGTTAAAATAATTTGATTTGAGCACATAGGCATATTTTCAATGTTTTCCGACCATAAGAATAATTACAAAATTTTTTTTAAAGATATCTTTAGATAGCTTAAAAAGAGGTTATTAAGATACTATAATTCAGTGCAGCTCTGAAATTTGTGTTTAAAGAAATTTAAAAATATATTTTAGAAAACGCCATTACATTAAATCGAATACTTCAATTCACATAAAAAATATGATAATTTACAGAGCATTTTCATTAGGCTGTCAAATTTTCATAATGGGATCTTCAAACGTAAGTAAGTTACAAATTAAAACAACTCACCGCGTAAAGAGTGATCTATGCCGCTGCGCCATGCGCCGTCACTGCTGCTGGTCACTGCGAGAAACGCCTCCGCGTTGACGACCGGTGCGCGTCACACGTCTGATTTCAACTAGTTTCGGTACTTCTGGTGAAGCAGAATAGGGTTTTATTGCTAACGTTCCATTAACTGGAACAACACAGTGAACACTTCCTGTTCCGGGAGCAGTCTTGAGGTCGGCAAATCTTTGAGGATTTAGATTTGTAACTACTTCTTCATATTCTTCAATGGATATGAATGACACAATAATTCCCTGTATATTGCATTTTGACCATTCATACAATTCTTTAGGAGTTGAAATTAGAGTCCCTTGCAGGCTGGCTTTTGCAGCGAGTCGCTTGATTGTACCCCCTACACCGTCACTGGGCCCTTTACCGTGACCAGTTGCAAAGAAATGCCACTCCGCAGGTATGTGAAAGTCATGTTCATGACTGAGTAGATTAACGAAGTTTTTTTTGTTCTTGTATTGGCTAGCTGCTCTGTCACTAAAATAATATATTTTAGATATTTTGGTATGTATTTGTTTCAAATCTTCTATTACTTTCCTTTGAAAAACATGAACTGTTGCACTATCATGAACTAAGTATTCCGAAATTATTGAAAAACAAAGGTTTTCTAAATCACCACCAACTGAATTTCTGTAATATACTGTGAATGGGTGTATTGTTGCTTGAGAAGTACTCTAATGATAACCTTGTATAGCATCCTGAATAATGAAACTGTAATTCTCTGAAAAATCACCAATGATAATGAACTCGCTGGGTTTTATTTCATTTTTCAGCTGCTTTAAATAATTTGCTTGGGACTTTGCAATGAAGTTGTGTATCTTGAATTTTTTAAGCCAACCAATAAAGTTCTTAATGAAATTTACACAGTCGCTTTTCACTAAAATCATATTGGCCCTGTCTGTTGTCGTCCATTTCTTGTATTTAAGTTCTTCAACTAAATTTCTCTGTAACAGTGACGTCAGTATTTGTGACAGATTTTCACTACCGGGACATTTTTTGCAATTATCGAGATAACAATTTGGTGATGGGTTATTGCAGACTATTTTCAGCATTAAATCGTTAATATTTTCTATTCCACTTTCAGATTCAAGAATTGCATACGGTCTTAAACTCATGCGCATTAATTTAGTATCACCCTCTAAACTGAAGGGGAAAAGTTGCGCTGAGATTAACACAGTCCAAGAAAACAAATCCCCACGTGAAAGCTATTAGAGCGGATGTCGTAACATCTGGCAGTCATATCGATCGCTAAGGCTTACCGCACACAGGAAGATCTCGAAGAAGGAGTAGTTTCTAATCTGCAGCGAGGTTCTAATACGACATACACTGTTCGTAACAAATATGTGGACTTCCTTAACTCCCAAATATAAACTTGAAATTGATGTCATGATCTCGGTGGTCTTGAAAAATTTATATTTATTGGTTTTTATTGCAGAACTTATGTAGCGATTAGTTCGCCATAATATCGCGAACATGCAGTATTCACTTCAACAGCAATAATGGCAAAATAGAACAGCTCTTTTGCAATGAGTATAATTAAACACGATACATTTATATTTTGTCATTCTATGCCATTAATTGTTTATGTTATTTGTGTTTAGACAGTCTTTCAATTGTTAATTTTAAAAATATAATTATATTACTATAATAGCAATAATAATGTTACTGTATACCTGAAGCATTCATTTCCTGAGATATTTCTTCCCAAAGCCAGTCAATAGGATCTCTTTTAGCATGTTCTTTTAATTTAAACTCAAATAATTGTATATTGCAGGTCTTGTCTGAAGCAGAATAACAAGTTTGTATCTAATTCCACTGTAGTACTGGTGCAAGACAAAGACACCGAATTCAAATTAATCTGAATCTCCTCGCAATACTCGACAACGCTGATAATTATAATACGAAATAATGAAAGTAGAAGTACGCGCATGCAGACCCTGGACTGTCTCCAGTTTCCTCGAGACGAGACATAATTCCAGGCACCTTCATTGTTTTCCCTCAGACAGTCTCTGAGACCCTGAGACAAGCGTCTCTTCCTATGTGCCTGCCTACCTATCTAACTTAATCCTCGAGTCGGTCTCTTCCTGTGTGCGCCGAGCCTAAGCACGCGTGTGGATCTCTGATATGAGCGCGTGACATAATACTCGTACATTGCATGCGACTATGAAACTCAACAGCAAGATTTCCAATTCTAGTTTATTTAATATTTCCCAAAGTTTTAGAAGTGACATCATAATTTTTTTTTTTGAAATCGATAAGAAAATTGTTTGTCTCACCGTAAAAAATATAACAGAATAAAAAAATATTCGATATGAAAATATTAACATTTCTTTATTTTACTGTAAGTTTTAATACATACTCGAAGTAAAAATCAATAATAACTCAAACGTAAGTGTAAATATATATAGTCACCATTGTATTGGGACAATTTTTACGTTGATACACTGAAGCATGTCATTTTAATAATATTTTTTACAATAGTCTACATATCAACTCCCCGAATATTTCACCCTTCTTTACCTTTCAACCATTGATGATATGAGGTTCATATTAGGCTATTTAACTATTTATTATTATAACATTCGTTTACTAGAAAATTGGAAAAATCCAGAACTTGGCGTTACAAAACTTAAAATTTTATATGGAATGACCCAGTATTCTTTCACGTCTAAAATTCTTTACATAATGTGGTTCAATATATCATACCCGATTACCGCTAGAAGTATGTGCATGTATGCATTATTATATAATGAATCAAACTACACACTTTTGTTTGTTCCTCAATGTGCTGCAATTGTCCAATTATAAATTAATCTTCATAGGTTAAATATTTAGGAATCAGTGTTGATAAACACCTGAAATGGGACAAACAAATCAATTGCCTTTGTCACAAATTAAATATAATTATATATATATAAATATATATGTGGACCTCTGGAAAAAGAACTAAGAAAAAGATTAGTGAAGTGCTTTGTGTGGAGTGTAGCATTGTATGGGTCAGAAACGTGGACATTACGACGAAGTGAAAAGAAACGAATAGAAGCATTTGAAATGTCAATATGGAGAATGGAACGTGTGAAGTGGAGAGACAGAATAAGAAATGAAGCTGTGTTGGAAAGAATGGGTAAAGAAAGAATGATCCTGAAACTGATCAGAAAGAGGAAAAGGAATTGGTTGGGTCACTGGCTGAGAAGAAACTGCCTACTGAAGGATGCACTGGAAGGAATGGTGAACGGGAGAAGAGTTCGGGACAGAAAAATATATCAGATGATAAACGACTTTAAGATATATTATGGATCATACGAGGAAACCAAGAGAAATACAGAAAATAGGAAAGCTTGGAGAAAGCTGGGTTTACAGTGAAAGACCTGCCCTTGAGCAGAACACTAAATGAACGAATGGCTATATTACTTTGTTCAGTTACTAAATTCTAATAGATGTACTACGTACAATTTATCTTGCCTTATTTCAGTCTATAACCCAATACGAAATATTAGGATGGATACTTAAAAAACTAACCTTAATCGAGTACATTCAATATTGACAAGAATAATTTATATATATATATATATATATATATATATATATATATATATAAAACAAACCTATTGATTATACAACCGAAAGATTGTTTTTAATATTTGAAGTCTTGAAAATACATCAAATTTATGTCAATGCATTATTAAATGTTATACATAAAAATCACACATATTTCCAATCGTATAATCACAAACACAAAACCAAAGACATGGATACAATACGTTTGTTAGAACTCAAGTTTCTAACGAGCACTACTTTCAATCATAGTACTGATATTGGCCCTAGAATGTATAACAAATTAATAAAGAAATACGCACATCTCTTTACTTCCATCAGTTTGAAATTTAAAAATAAAAGTAAACAATTTGTTGGCCGAGCGCGATAGCGGAGTGGTAGAGGGCTGGCCTCGCATTCGGGAGGTCCGGGGTTCGATCCCAGTGGTCGACAATCCTAACGGAGGTTTTCCATGGTTTCCTGAGTTATTTCCAGGCAAAATGCCGGGATTGTACCCCTTGAAAGTCCGGCCATGGACGGCGATCCTTCCCTTAATCCTTTCATATGTGTGAGTGAATGATGTGTAATGTCTTAAATGTTTGTGTTGTATCGGAGGTGGCCCCGGCATTGAGTGATCCCTCATCCGGGGAGGCCCTCCATGTCCTTGTGTGGTCAAAAAAGTATGTATGTGATCCATAGTAATTACTCTCCCTACAGGTCGCGGCCCTGTAAGGCCCGGGTGGCGTGGGTCGTGTAAATGTACCTAGAAGGGAGAGGTTAAACTGAGAGAAAGAAAGAAAGAAAGAAAGAAAGAAAGAAAGAAAGAAAGAAAGAAAGAAAGAGAAACAATTTGTTGTGAGTATGTTACTATGTATTGTATTTTTTGTTTAGCATAACTGATGAATTGTATGTACTGAAAATTGAATAGTATACTGTATAGGTCAACTGATGAATTGTTTAAGCTTATAAATTGAATTAATCTACTTCATATGAATTGTATAGCTTAACGAAAATAAGTTTGTAAATTGAACTAATTTGATTGTATATGTTTGTATAGTTTGGCTGATGAATTGTATATGTTCTTAAAATGATTACTAGTCTGTGTAGCTCTACTGATGAATTGTATATAGACCTACTGTAAATTGAATGGTAATATGTATAGCTCAACTGATGAATTGTTTATGATTATAAATTGAATTAATCTACTTGATATTAATTGCACAAATTTGTATAGCTTAATGAAAGTATGCTACTTTGTATTGTATATATTTGTATAGTTTTAGCCGAAGAATTGTATATGCTTTAAATTGAATAGTAATCTATATAGATCTACTGATAAATTGTTTGTGTTTGTAATTTGAAGTAGTTTGCATGATATGTATTATCAATTTCTGTATATCACAACTGGTTGAATTGTTTATGCCTTAAATTTAATTAAATTGTTTTGTATTATAATATAGCTCAACTTATGAATGATCGTTTGCGTTTGTAAATTTAATAATCTGATTGGCTATGTATTGTATACTTTTAGTAGAGCCATCGATGTAGCTCAGTCGACAGACTCGCTGGGCTGCTGATCCGGAGCTGCGTTCGGGCTTGGGTTGGATCCTCCTTTGGACTTTGGTTTCTTCGGAGGTTTTCCCCAGCCGTGGGACTGAAGCCGGATGGTCTATGGCGAGTCCTTGGCATCAACCCCTTTGATTTTATTACCCCCTTTGATTTGATTACCTGGTTGGGTTTTTCCGAGGTTTCCCCCACCGAAAAGGCAAATGTCAGGTAATATTTTGGCGAATCCTCGGACCTCATCTCATCTCACTACATCTCGCCAAAATGTAAAAAAAATGTAAAAAAATTGTACAAAATTGTAAAAATTGTAGAAAATTACTAAATTGTAAAACTATAAAAATTTGTAAAAATTGTAATTGTAATATTGTAAAATGTTGACATGTTCCACATCTTAAAGCTTCATTGCTCATGTAAGATCTATGGAATAAAATAAATGAATGAATGAATGAATTATTCATTTCTAGATGTCATTTTATTGTACGAGTAATACATGCATGCAAATTTATTATGTACCCAATCTTCCCATGAGCATGAAAACTCCTTCTTTCAGGGAAATGCTACAATTTTGTTAATTCACAATTTCTTTGTATTGTATTTTTCTGCCAATAAATATTTATTATTATTATTATTATTATTATTATTATTATTATTATTATTATTATTATTACTATTATTATACATCTTATTTACACAACTTTTAACACTGTATCACTTCGCAATATGTATTATATGACTTTCTTGTGTTAAATTCTATCGTACCTGGTGTACAGTTGTCAAAAAAAAAAGTGGCCGCACTCGTGAACTGCGAATATTTTCAAAGTCTACTTCGGGTCGCGGCGATGTTACACGATGCATGTGTTTGTACAAGCAGTTCCGGAACTATGAAAGCGTTCCATATCTGCGCCTCGTAGACCAGCGGTAGAGTGCTTGTTTAATGATTCAAAGGTTGTGGGTTCGGGCCTTCTTCAAGTTTTCATTTTATTTTTTAATCGTTCTTTAGCGATGTAAATGATATTCAAATTATCATTTATATCCATTTATCGTTCTTTATGGATATCATGTTATTTATATTTTGTTATCGTTCTTTAGAGATATGAATAAAATTCAAGTCATCATTTGTGTTCTGTTATCGTTTTATAACGATATGAATAATAATAGACTAATAATTATTATTGTATCTCCAATGGGGGTTAGCTCTATTTTACACATGTATGTTAGGGCTATAGTTTTATACACAAAAAGATTAGCATAAAGAGAAATGGAAAAGAAAATAAAATTAGCTTACGCGATGTAAACAAAACATAAACAATCCGTAAATTAGGCATTGCGATTGCAAAAGAAATATCAGTTATCAATTTGAAACATACAAAAACATTAACAACACACATACGTAACACTTCTATAACACAAATATGCAGCTTTCCGTACCATACATCATAAATTAATACACAATAGTCACACAAACACAATCAAACTATAATTACGACATTGCGACATCAAGCATCCCATAACTGACTCACATACATAACAAATCAAGCATCCGTTGCAAGACATACACTTCAACATAGTAACCACACTTTTAAAAGTTACAAATTTGGCTCCAAGAAGAATAAATAGGACACTGTTACTATTTACTATTCTTCTACAATTTCTTAAATACATCTGTAATAAATCTGTGAAATTCCGATATGAATAATATTCACGTTTTTTATATTGTTATCGTTCTTTAGAGATATAAATAATATTCAAGTTATCATTTATATTGTTTTCCTTCATTAGCATTATAAAATAATATTCAAGTTATTTATATTGTTATTGTTCTTTCGCAATATAAATAATCTGTATTTTATGTAACTTAAGTAATTATTATAACACAAATAACCATCTTTCTTTGTAAAATAGGTTATTTCATTTAGATAATTAAGTACGTATTATATAATATCTTATATTAATTAAACAAACCGATATTTATCATTTATATTCTGTTATCGTTCTTTAGTGATATTGTATAAATAATATTCAAGTTATTTATATTGTAATTGTTCTTTAACGATATAAATAACAAATTTAATATTAGGTTTGGAAAAATCCAATTGCATAATACTGGTAGTAGTTTCTCTTTTTGTATTATTACATTATACTATCTTGAACCACAATAAAATGGAAAGGAGTAACGAGGAATTGAACCTGAGACGTTGACATCTAAATTCCGACGTTCGTCCGCTGAGCTACGAGGGCAAAAGTGTGGAAACATTTTCAGAAAAATTTGCCCAATCACAATCTAAGATTTTCTGATGATTCGTAGAAGCTAGTCCAGGATGCGGGGGGCAAAGGCTAATTAAGATTTCCCGGTCTCTGATCGGGTCAAACATCCTGATAGAATTAATATTTAACCCTTGCCGTGACTTTCGGTGAAGTCCGGAGGGCCCAATTAGTCAAATCCATTCTCCTCATCTCCACGCTTGGGCCCCCGGAATTTAATAAGATGCAAAAGAGATAGTGGTGTGCGGAAAGCAACGGGATGTTACAGCATTTAGGCCTATCCTTCCCAAGAAAAACTGCAAACATGAACAAAGGAAGCCTTTAATAGAAGAAGGATCTTCTGCGGACCTCTGGAAAAAGAACTAATGAAGAGACTAGTGAAGTGCTTTGTGTGGAGTGTGGCATTGTATGGGGAAGGAACATGGACATTACGACGAAATGAAGAGAAACGAATTGAAGCATTTGAAGTGTGGATGTGGAGAAGAACTGTGCGTGTGAAGTGGACAGACAGAATAAGAAATAAAATTGTGTTTGAAAAAGTGAGTGAAGAAAGAATGATGCTGAAACTGATTAGAAAGAGAAAAAGGAATTGGTTGGGCCTCTGGTTGAAAAGAATAATAGACGACATTAGGATATCTGGATCATATGCGGAGACTAAGAGGAAGGCAGAAAATAGGAAAGATTGGAGATTGCTGGGTTTGCAATGAAAGACCTGCCCATGGACAGAACACTTATGTATGTATGTTCAGAATGCCTGGAATATCGTGTCTAAGAACAGTCGCTATTTGCAAAGACTAGTCAATTCAATGCCCACTCGACTGCAAGATGATCGAGATAAGAGGAAGATAGAGAAAATATTGAATTGTGGCTTTTTGTTTTGTTTTTTGAACGCTTAATTGTTTGAATGTTTTAAGGCCGACGCCAGTAAATTTGTTTTGTTTATGCAACGAAAGATATTTTTATTGGGAATAAAATCGTTTTTCTTTCCATTTGCAGCCACAATATCATAATGATAAAGTCATGGCATAATATATTAATGAACCTGATGTTAATTACTAAAATAATCGTAAAAGAGAAAGGAGCCATTATGTAGGCTATAGTTTGTCTCTCTCAAAAACAGAACAAAAAAGAACATAAAAAGCACGAGGTTGTAGTCGAACGCAGGACCTCATGAATAAGAGGCCTGAACGCTACCATTACGCTATCGAATAACACACAGAATACTTCAATTATAACTGTAGATATCAGGCAACGTGGTCCAACAACATGTAACGTCGCCTGTCTCCGAACTGTAGCGAAGATACCCGAAGGGAACTTAGTTTCAGGAGAACGGCCACTTTTTCTTTTTACAGCTGTACATGTTTCGACCTGTTATTAGTCTTCTTCAGAACTGGTCGTTGCTAGTCTTGGCGCCTCTTGTTCTGTTTCCTGTGGGGGTGTGCTTGAGTAGTGTAATGTGTATTATTATTACAGTGCAGAACCGGGTCAGTTTATAGAAAGTACCTTTGAAGTTGAGCCCTTTCAGATCTCGACCAAGGAACAACTAGATCTAATTCTTGCATGGACATGGTATTTGGTCATAATATGGACACTCACCCTGTATGGACTTCAGCTATCCTACGAACATCGTAAGTACAAGCAATTCACGCTCCTTCTCAACTCACAGACGTAATTCATAAAAAACATAAATACTATAGGTTATGTAAATAAATAATAATGTTTTGATAAAGGTCTCTAAGTTTAATGCCAAGTCAAGCTGTTTTAACACAAAATCTAATACATCACATTATTTCACGTTAATCCTACAACCAAACTCCCCTAATAATTTTATAGTAATGTTTTCATAAAGGTTTAAGTTTAATGCCAAGTCAATGGCAGTAAAGTTGACTTGGACATAAAACGTCAACATATGCCTAACTTGGAGTCAGGCCAAAAGGGAAACATTGAAGGAGGAGAGTTAGATCCGGTGCTGTGGATTGAATTCGGTGTAGCTCAGTGGTCAAAGCGCATGGTACGTAGAATCAAGGACCCGAGTTCGATCCCCTGCGCCGGACCGATTTTTTCTCCTCAAATATTAAATATCAAGACAAGCTGTTTTAACACAAAATCTAATACCTCACATTATTTCACGTTAATCCTGCAACCAAAGTCCCCTAATATTTTTTTTTTATCTTTGATGTTCTACACAACTGATTGAAAAAGTTTGTATACCATAACTACGAATATGTGAATTCAAAAACTGAAATCAACTTTTCTTACCAAACATGACGTATTGTAGTCTACTTCTGAGCTATAGATCTTCCAGAAAACTTTGAGTTGACATGATCCACGTGGTATTTATATAAATCTGGAACTATCTCAAGGCTAGGTCATTGCGTCAAAGAGCAGATAATGTGGGTAGGTCTTTGTCCGTAAACTGGTTCATAAGTTTAAATAATTATAATAATTATCTTTATCACTTGTGGGAAAACTAATGGAGAAGAAGAGTGATCGGAACATGATACTTTCATACATTGCCATGTCCTACATATCTGACTAATTTAAAATGTATCTTTCTTGAAAATGTGCACTTGGTTGTGATGACCTCATTAAATTCTTCGCCACTAGATAACTAATCTCAACTTGCAACATTATCGACTCCACTTTCCACGTTCGAATACCAACAAGGTAGGTATTTAATTATTGTTTGTTCATTTATTTATTTATTTATTTATTTATTTATTTATTTACTTATTTATTTATTTATTTATTCATTTTGCTGCAAGAATTTGGACGCTCCCGTTACTGTGAACGTCATCTTTGTCTTGTTGCCGCGCATCACTCCCTGCGTATGCAGGTTGCCAACCTCAGACAATACAGCTCTCAGTCAGTGGTATCAACTCGAAAACGTTCCCCCATGGTGGCGCATAACCTAATTGTTGGCAGCCGATTTTTCGTTTTCATTTATGTTAAGTGTCAATTTTGGAGCATGTATGTGTCAGCCTTTGGGACAACGCAATTTTTGACGTGTCAGCTATTGGTGCAAGTAACATGCTTATTTGAAAAAAAAAACAAATAAATATATATATATATATATATATATATATTTGCTCTTCATATAGCCTTTGTGTGATTCTCTAATTTACAGAAATAAGTACCTTGTCTCTGATACCTGTACCAACTCATATAAATAAGTAACCTGTCCTGTAATGAATCAAAATTCATAATTTGTTTCTTAAAGTGTCAGCCTTTGGTACATTTACCTTACACTTAACGGCAAAAAAATAATGAGCCGCTGACAATTCCTAAGTTCCAGAGACATAACATTGCGCATGCTCGTCTCATCAAAGCTGTAGTTCACCAGGTAACACATAATTAAACCATTTAAATTTGCTGTATTTTGTTTAAAAGTCTAAAATATGTAATAAAATCGAATGGAGGGTTGATTCTAGATACATCAGGGCCTCTGAAGAGTGAAATAATTGATTAATACAAAATCAATCGAAGCGAATATGAACAGGAAAACGAAGTATTGCGCTGAAATAATATTAACAGTCTGAGTAGCGTAAGTCATTACGGGATTGGTCAGTTGAACGAGTTAATAGTAGTAGCTCAAGGTTCGAATCTCCTACACTCTCTTTTTTTTTTAATTACAAATTTTTTATTTTAGTAGGTTATTTTACGACGCTTTACCAACATCTTAGGTTATTTAGCGTCTGAATGAAGATAATAACGTAGGTGAAATGAGTCCGGGGTCCAGCACCGAAAGTTACCCAGCATTTGCTCATATTGGGTTGAGGGAAAACCCCGGAAAAACGTAAACCAGGTAACTTGCACTGACCGGAAATCGAACCCGAGCCACCTGGTTTCGAGGTCAGACGCGCTAGCCGTTATTCCACAGGTGTGGACACATGGTAGATGGATGAAGCATTCGTCTTCGTGCTTGTTAACTCATCCGGGGTTGTATGCTTAGTATATTTCTCGAGGAATTCCCTGAAGCACTCATTCTTCCGTCTGTAGAGAGGAATGTCAGCAGAGATGAGAGAGTGGCACGGGTCGATGTTGAACTCGGACGTTACATTCGATATTGTTGGTTCTATTAAAAACAATTTATTGTCTCTGCTTGGAATTTTGTTGTTTGTTAGCCTAATGTTTACTGGTTGGAATATGTTTTTGCACCAGGAACTTTTGTGTAGACGATAATGCATACTGAAACAATTTACAAAATAATACTTTATTGTCAGTTGATAAACCATCATCTTTAAATTCTGAAATGCAACTTCCTAATTTTTAAAGAGGTTAAATGTGGTACTTTTGGCGTATTTACCGTCTTTATAGAATGACTAACAGAACTGAACTAATGTGCATTCTGACTGGCATGTAACTGTGGAGCTGCACATTTGTTTTCTGTTAAAAACCTCAAAATTAAAATAATACAATTTCTTAACTTAGTTTTCCATCGTTGAGAGGATTGTTCATTTTCAAATAACTCTGATTTTAAAGGAATTACTGCAAATGTTTAAAAATCTATTGTTGAGATGCATTTTTAAAAGTTAATGGAATGTTATTCTATTGGTAAGGTTAATATAATATGGACTTTTTATATGAAATATGGAAATTAATTGAAATATATACTAAACTCTGAAATATGGAAAATAAGGTAGTCTGTTTCAAGTCTAGACCCTATACTTTCTTTCCTGTTGTTGTTAACGACTATAGCAAATATTAGTGCTTTACGGTTCTGCTAAACGATGGAGTTACTTGTCAACAGTGTGACGCTACAACTTGGGTCGTCAGAAATTTGGGCTCAAACCCATCCCCGCCACATCAAGGAACTCTATGCCATCCAAAGAACTGTGTGCAGAACCATCACAGGAGCTGATTTTTACATTACTAACGCACAACTTTTCTTTCTTTTCTGGAAAGTTTTCTTTTCTCAATCGTACTATCAGTGACTGGAATGCTTTACCTGCAGACTTACTAAAGGCTTTACCAATAATCAAAAATGTACTTAAAAATAGGCTTATGGACTTTACTAATAGACGGTAGTATATTATACACACTACTTAAAGTGTGTAATTGATATCTTGTTATTTGAAGTGTTCTGTCAGTGAGAAAGTGTGTTGTGTCAGTGAAGTGTGTAGTGTCAGTGAAGTCTATTGTGCAAGTGAAGTGTGTTGGTGTCAGTGATGTGGCTGTGCAAAGTATTTGAACAGTGAAATGGTTAGAAGTGTTAGTGAAATCAGGTAGAATCAGTGCAGTGAGTGAGTTGACAGCGAAATAAGTGTAGTGCCGAAAGGTACTTGTGCAGGTATGAACCTGTCACACTCGTGGGTCTTAGTTCGAACTTAGGGTTAAGATACGAATTAGATTTACTGTAAATGTTATTTTAAGCGACCATGCTTCATTTAATTTAGGATGCTCGTTGTTGTTGTTGTTGTTATTATTATTATTATTATTATTATTATTATTATTATTTATTGTTTTTTATTAGCTGTGTTTATTATTAATTGTCATTATTGAGTGTAATTAGTTACCACTCCCACCGGGTATATACCCATTGCAGTGTGAATAAATACATACATACAGTACATACAACTGTACAGTGACCTGGAAATCATTTTATTCAGTGTCTACGTGCAGCACTTACGTAAAAATTATCTTCAGAAATTACAAACTCATCCTAATCCACTTATTAAACCATAATTACACATAGCATTCAGTGAACAATCAAGTAATGTTAACTTTTCTGCAAAAATCATTGACTCTGAAAATTTACCTACATGTCCAGCTTACCAGTCTCCGTTTCTGATGGAGAAGATGGTCACACTTCATTTACGTACTCATGTTATACTAAGCAATTATTGTTAAGGCAAGGGTCCATGTGACCTGGAACTTGTGATGACATGTGTCTTTATTGAAACCACCAAATAGATAAATAAATAAAACTTGTGTTCAGGCCTAGATCATACCCAGATTGCTCGGCCTTATAGGTTTCACGCTAACAACTTTTGTCAGGTTTACTATGCTGCCATCTAGTTGTTACATAAGAAGTCGTCCATACCTGTGGAGTAACGGTCAGCGCGTCTTGCCGCGAAACCAGGTGGCCCGGGTTCGAATCGCGGTCGGGGCAAGTTATCTGGTTGAGGTTTTTTCCGGGGTTTCCCTCAACCCAATACGAGGAAGTGCTGGGTAACTTTCGGTGCTGGACCCCGGACTCATTTCACCGGCATTATCACCTTCATTTCATTCAGACGCTAAATAACCTAGATGTTGATACAGCGTCGTAAAATACCCAATAAAATAAAAAATAAATAAATAAATAAGAAGTCACGCCATAATTCCCATTTGAATTGCATTAGCGACTGTACTGCCATATCGTGTTCGTTTACGGCGGACAGGTGGCGATCCTGGCGGTTGTTCTCTTTAAAGAGCTACAGATTTTAACATGAGATGACCTATCTGTTTTATTATGATCTAGGGTTCAGGTTACTGCCCAGTGACAGTCCTGATATATTGTATTTTATATTTTTGAAGATTGGCCAGTTAATATTAACCCGGCACACTCATACGAATTTCCAGACTGTAGACACCCAAGCAATTTTTCTTCAAGAAAATTTCACCGAGAGCCGAGCACAGGAAGCGAACGTAGGACCTCCAGATCTGGAAGTCAGCATGCTGACCACCAGATCACGGTAGCAGTCAACTCTACACTTTGCGAAACATAAAGATAATGCAAAATATAATTTAATATTAGCTTTATTAGTAAATCCTTTGCCTGGACTCGTAACAAAAATAGTTTAAGTATTCCGGTGTGCCACCTTAATAGAATTAGAACTTGTAAGGTTTTTGGTATAAAGATATATTATAATAGTTTATCAGCTGATGTCAAAGATACAAATGACATAATTTAAATTAGGGAATACATTGAGAAGTTGTTAATACAATTGTATACTTACAGTTTAGAGAACGCACGTATGAGCATTTTAAGTATTAAATAATGGAATAACATTCCATTGACTTGTTTTATATTATAATTTATGTGTACAATTTGACCATGTCTATGCATTTTTAATGTGTTTGATAATAAAATATACTTATCCATGTATCTTGCTTATTTACTTATTTATTTATATTTATTTATTTTTATTTATTTACTTATTAACTCATTTATTTGTTTATGTAAATATTTATTTATCTTTCAGTCCATTTATTTATTTATTTATTTATTTATTTATTTATTTATTTATATACTAGCCGTACCCGTGCGCTCCGCTGCATCTGTTAGAAATAAATATAAAGTAATTACATAATTAAAATAGGACACTTGATCCAGGGAACATTCGTGTTTGATAGAAGGATAAATCGTTTAATATGTTACTTAATTTAAATTGCATCCAAATAATTGAAATGCGATCATTTTGGTCCAGAGACACTCATTTGGTGCAATGACAATTCCTTTAACATGTTTCTTAATTGTTATTACATACAACCATAATTTAATGAAGATTGACATCATTTAGATTTAATGTGTATATTTTATTTTACTTGTTATAGCTTTCCATTGAATTATGGTAATAACTTAATTTTAACCCTTGTTTTCTACGTATTCAGTAAATGGCGCTTGGCCCACTATGGTTCTGAACCCTTCAAATAACTTAAATTATATTATATAATATTACATTATATTATATTATATTATATTATATTATCCATGTATTGTGGGTCCCTATTACCACGGCATGGCGCGTCCTCAGGTTGCGGATAGAGAAGACGGCCTCCAGATATGGAGGGTAGCTGCGAATATATTGAATAAGCAGTCGTGGACAGCCGATAAGGGGTGGTCCTCCAGCTCTGGGGTTGAGCGAAGGGCTAACAACCCATCACCGTAAAAAACAGCTTGTTACGAATCCCTACAATAAGCCTCGGAATAGGACTGTTTCTCTGGCACGACCACAGCAAAGGAATAAGGTTTTGAAATTTGGCACTTGGAACGTAACTAGTCTTAATAGAACAGGAGGGGTAACATTAGTAGCATAAGTAGGTATAGAATAGATTTCGTGCGAGTAAAAGAGGTTAGGTTAGATGGGAATGGCGTATCACAAATAGGAGATTACTTGTTGTATTATGAGGAAGGAAACAATAATCACCAATTAGGAACAGGATTCTTTGTTCATAAAAGAATAAAATCAGCAGTAAAAAAGGTCGAATTTATCAGTGACAGGTTATCATATTTAGTACTTAAGGGTAGATGGTGCGACATCATAGTTATAAATGCTCACTCCTCTACAGAAGAGAAAGACGACCATATGAAGGATAGCTTCTATGAGGAATTGGAACATACTTTTGATCAGTTACTTAGATATCACATGAAAATTTTATTGGGGGATTTCAACGCTAAAGTAGGACGGGAGGATATTTTTAGACCAACTATTGGAAAAGAGAGCCTACACTTAACTAGTAGTGACAATGGAGTTAGATTAGTCAACTTTGCCACATCGAAAAATTTAATTGTCAAAAGTACAACATTCCCCCATAAGGATATACATAAATATACTCGGACTTCTCCAGATAGATTGACACACAACCAAATAGATCACATCTTGATGGATAAACGGAGACATACTAGTATAGTAGATATTCGAACTTTCATGGGTGCAGACTGTAATTCTGACCATCATTTGGTGATTGGAGAATTAAGAGAAAGATTATCAGTTGCCAAGCAAGTAGAGCTACAAGTTAATATTACTAAATTTTAATATTTTGAAATTGTAGGACGAGGAAACTAAACAAAATTATCAGGTCGAAATTTCGAATAGGTTTGCCACTTTAGAAAGTTCCGACGAAGTTGAGAAAGAATTAGATGTTAATAGCGTGTGGAAAATATCAGAGATAGTATCAAAATTGCAGCTGAGCAGAGCATAGGTTATTATGAAACTAAGAAAATGAAACTGGTTTGATGAAGATTGTTGCATGGTAGTAGAAAGAAGGAAACAGGCAGAATTGAAATTCTTACAGGATCCAGTTGAGGAGAAGAGAGATAATTATTTCAATGAAAGACGGGAAGCAAGTCGTACACTTAGGAATAAAAAGAGAGGTTACTTGAAGGAAAAACTGAATGAGGTAGAAACAAATAGTAAGAATAAAAACATTCGAGATTTATATAAGGGTATATAGGAATTAAAGAACGGATATCAGCCAAGGGTAAACGTGATCAAGGATGAGAATGGTGACTTGCTTGCAGACCCTCCATCAATCCTAAACAGATGGAAAAACTATTTTGCGCAACTACTAAATGTACATAGGCCAAATAAAAATGATCGGGACGAAATTGAAATACAAACTGCTGAGCCATTTATACCCGAACTCACGCTTTCAGAAGTCGAAATTGCGATAGAAAATCTGAAAAAGTACAAGTCTCCAGGTATCGATCAAATTCCAGAAGAATTAATACAAGAGTGTGGAAGTGCATTATATAGCGAAATTTATAAACTTGTACTTGCTATTTGAGAAAAGGAAATTGTACCAGAACAATGGAAGGAGTCCATAATTGTACCTATTTTTAAAAAGGAGGACAAAACCAACTGTGGTAGCTTTCGAGGAATATCACTTTTGTTGACGTCGTACAAAATTTTGTCCAATTTTGTCTCTTGAGAAGATTAACTCCGTACATAGATGAAATTATTGGCGATCATCAGTGCGGTTTTAGGCGTAATAGATCGACTATTGATCAGATTTTTTGTATTCGACAGATAATGGAGAAAAAATGGGAGTATAAGGGTACGGTACATCAGTTATTCATAGATATCAAAAAGGCATATGACTCGGTTAAGAGGGAAGTATTATACGATATTCTCATTGAATTTGGTATTCCCAAGGAACTAGTTCGATTAATTAAAATGTGTCTCAGTGAAAGATATAGCAGAGTCCGTATAGGTCAGTTTCTATCTGATGCTTTTCCAATTCACTGCCGGCTAAAGCAGGGAGATGCACTATCACCTTTACATTTAACTTCGCTCTAGAATATGCCATTAGGAGAGTTCAGGATAACAGGCAGGGTTTGGAATTGAACGGATTACATCAGCTTCTTGTCTATGCGGACGACGTGAATATGTTAGGAGAAAATACACAAACGATTAGGGAAAACACGGAAATTTTTCTTGAAGCAAGTAAAGCGATCGGTTTGGAAGTAAATCCCGAAAAGACAAAGTATATGATTATGTCTCGTGACCAGAATATTCTACGAAATGGAAATACAAAAATTGGAGGTGGAAAAATTCAAATATCTTGGAGCAACAGTAACAAATATAAATGACACTCGGGAGGAAATTAAACGCAGAATAAATATGGGAAATGCGTGTTATTATTCGGTTGAGAAGCTCTTATCATCCAGTCTGCTGTCCAAAAATCTGAAAGTTAGAATTTATAAAACAATTATATTACCGGTTCTTCTGTATAGTTGTGAAACTTGGATTCTCACTCTGAGAGAGGAACATAGGTTAAGGGTGTTTGAGAATAAGGTGCTTAGGAAAATATTTGGGGCTAAGAGGGATGAAGTTACAGGGGAATGGAAAAAGTTACACAACGCAGAACTGCACGCATTGTATTCTTCACATGACATAATTAGGAACATTAAATCGAGACGTTTGACATGGGCAGGGCATTTAGCACGTATGGGCGAATGCAGAAATGCATATTTATTTATTTATTTATTTATTTATTTATTTATTTATTTATTTATTTATTTATTTATTTATTTATTTATTTATTTATTTATTTATTTATTATTTTTGCTAATAATTGTAACATAAAATATAAAATATACAGAGAAACTTTAGCTCGCCCCTGAAACAGTAGAACTCGTGCTCAGGGGCGGATTTCTGAATTGAAATAATAGAGTATTAGTTGGGAGATCGGAGGGAAAAAGACCTTTAGGGAGGCCGAGACGTAGATGGGAGGATAATATTTTAATGGATTTGAGGGATGTGTGATATGATGATAGAGACTGGATTAATCTTGCACAGGATAGGGACCGATGGCGGGCTTATGTGAGGGCGGCAATGAACCTTCGGGTTCCTTAAAAACCATTTTTAAGTAAATATATTATATTATATTACTAGCCATACCCGTACGCTCCGCTGCACCTGTTAGAAATAAATATAAAGTAATTACATAATTGAAATAGGACGTTTGATCCGGGGAACAACTTTTACAACAGCGCAAGATAATCTGCTTCGCTCATTACCCATTTTTTTTTTTTGCATTGTATTTATTGCATATATATTTTATGTATTTTAACACGATTCAATTGAGCATAGTTAAAATTTTAATCTATACTATTAATAAATCTGTAGCCGAAATTTTTCTGGTAATTTTCGATTTTCCAAAAATAATTGGTCCTAAAATATATAATTAACCACCCTGAAACCGAAAATCGCTTTTTTGAAATTTTTGTTTGTATGTCTGTCTGTATGTTTGTTACCTTTTCACGCGATAATGGCTGAACGGATTTCGATGAAAATTGGAATATAAATTAAGTTCGTTGTATCATTGATTTTAGGCTATATGGCATTCAAAATACATTATTTAAAAGGGGGTTATAAGGGGGCCTGAATTAAATAAATCGAAATATCTCGCTTATTATTGATTTTTATGAAAAGTGTTACATAACAAAAGTTTCTTTAAAAATTATTTGCGATACGTTTTATTCCTTGAAATATTTTGATAGGTCTGATATTTAATGAGATAAATGAGTTTAAAATTAAAATAACTGCCATCTGAGGCCGTGTAATGAATTAAAAAACAAATGACTTCGTCTATAAGGGGCCTTGGACAGCAACAATCGAAAGCTATGAAAGATAGCCTACAGAGAATGTTTCTGTGTTTGTATGAAGTAATATCGGAAGCTAAATTAACCGATTTGATTAATTAATTATTATTTCACCATTGGAAAGTGTAGTTTCTCTAGATGGACATAATGCTATAATGTTATTACAGTAACTTCTGATATAATATAATATAATATAATATAATATAATATAATATAATATAATATAATATAATATAATATAATTTAAGTTATTTGAAGGGTTGAGAACCATAGTGGGCCAAGCGCCATTTACTGAATACGTAGAAAACAAGGGTTAAAATTAAGTTATTACCATAATTCAATGGAAACCTATAACAAGTAAAATAAAATATACACATTAAATCTAAATGATGTCGATCTTCATTAAACTATGGTTGCATGTAATAAAAATTAAGAAACAGGTTAAAGGAATTGTCATTGCACCAAATGAGTGTCTCTGGACCAAAATGATCGCATTATAATTATTTGGATGCAATTTAAATTAAGTAACATATTAAACGATTTATCCTTCTATCAAACACGAATGTTCCCTGGATCAAACGTCCTATTTTAATTATGTAATTACTTTATATTTATTTCTAACGGGTGCAGCGGAGCGCACGGGTACGGCTAGTTATAAAATAATGGATTGCTAAGCTAACGTACTATTACTGCATATTAAATCAATACACTCTCGTTGTTCGTTAATTCTCTGAGATTAAAATGAGTGTACATAAATATTATTTTAAGAAATACAGAAAACGAATGTACAAATTAGCCTATCAAATTTTCTGTGCATAAGAAGCTATTTTAATCTTACCTGTCCTCGATTTACTCAGTCGTTACTGTAATAACATTATAGCATTATGTCCATCTAGAGAAACTACACTTTCCAATGGTGAAGTAATAATTAATTATACAAATCGGTTAATTTAACTTCCGATATTACTTCATACAAACACAGAAATATTCTCTGTAGGCTATCTTTCATAGCTTTCGATTGTTGCTGTCCAAGGCCCCTTATAGACGAAGTCATTTGTTTTTTAATTTATTACACGGCCTTAGATGGCAGTTATTTTAATTTTAAAACTCATTTATCTCATTAAATAGCAGTCCTATCAAAAATTTTCAAGGATTAAAACTTTTCGCAAATTATTTTTAAAGAAACTTTTTTATGTAACATTTTTCACAAAAATGAATATTAAGCGAGGTATTTCGATTAATTTAATTCAGGCGGCCTTATAACCCCCTTTCTAATAATGTATTTTGAATGCCATATAGCCTAAAATCAATGTTACAACGAACTTAATTTATATTCCAATTTTCATCGAAATCCGTTCAGCCATTATCGCGTGAAAAGGTAACAAACATACAGACAGACAGACATACAAACAAAAATTTCAAAAAAGCGATTTTCGGTTTCAGGGTGGTTAATTACATATGTTAGGACCAATTATTTTTGGAAAATCGAAAATTACCAGAAAAATTTCGGCTACAGATTTATTATTAGTATAGATTTATTTATTTAGTTATTTATTTAATTATTTATTTCTCCTCTACATTTATTTCGTATTTACTATTATTTACTTTATATATTTTTGGCAGATAAAAATTTATTATTTTTAAATTAATTGTAAGCCATTATAAACAATCTGTACATTTGCTAAAAACCGTTCAGAAAATGACATATTATAGCACGCGTGCAATAAAATTGTTATAACAGCAATTATGCTATTGAATAGTCGGTATTTATAACAGTTCTACTTCATAATATTAATAGAACAAGAATTTTGAAATGAAATAAATGATATGTTATTAACCCTAGCATTGCTTAGGGGATCAGAAATTGCCCGCAGTATTTATTTTATTTGAACTGAAGAAGAAAGATTTTAGGTAGTTTTAGATTATTATCTCAAGTAGCCTACATAATGACATGGATTTATAATTTTTATGAATTATTTAAATCTGTCCATAATCTTTATTTATTTTACGGGCAATTTTTGGCCCTCCCTCCATTAGACATGGATGTGACAACTTTTCTGTCTGAATGTATTTCTCAATAATCAGATTAAGATAGCTATATTGTTTGATTGTTGGTACCGCTGGATATACAAATTTAATTTAAATTATGTTGTCATTGTTGCTTTTTTGTTATTTGAGGTTTGCAATAGTATGTTTTTATTGATTACGTAGTAGAGAAAATTCTGAAGTCTAATTTGCCATATATGAGAAATATAGGCCGACGTTTTTATACGACTATTTTGATAAACTCTTATATTTATGTTTTTTAAAATGTTCCTGATATAGAAAATTGTGTAATAACATAGTAAAGTAGTTCCTAGTATATTTCAAAAATCAAAACAAAACTCGGGCAATTTTTTCCCTTCACTTCGCCATCTACGTGACAAATCGTACTTTAGTAGTGCTAGGGTCAATAACGTAATATATCTGAATATTAAAATTAAACGTAAAGATGAAATGCAAAATTAAATTTTAAGCTACTGACTTGTTCTGATAGACATACATACATACATACATACATACATACATACATACATACATACAAACAATGTGTTCTGACCCATGGGAAGATATTTCACTGCAAACCCAGCATTCTCCAGTCTTTCCTATTTTCTGCCTTCCTCTTAGTCTCCGCATATGATCTTCATAACTCAATGTCGTCAATCATTTGATATCTTCTTCTGCCCCGAACTTTTTGCAGTTTTTCTTGGGAAGGATAAATGCGGTAGCTTCCCTTTACTTTCCGCACACCACTCTCTCTTTCGCATCTTGAAAGATCCCAAGGGGTCCCAGCGTGGAGGTAAGGAGAATGGATTTGACTAATTTGGCCCTCCGGACTTCACCGAAATTCATCGCAAGGGTTAAATACCAGTTCTATCAGGGTTTTTGACCCGATCGGACACCGGAAAATCCCAATTAGCCTTTGTGTTGTAATAGTTATTTACGATAAGAGTATCGTAACGTTTCTTTACAATTCGAGGTTGGAAAGTTGTCAAACCAGGTCGTTGGCAAGTTTGATAACCAGTCGAGCATTGCAATATGAAGTTACGTTTTAAGTATATCATACAACGTTTTATCCACTTTCATAAAAATCGATTTTTTAATAAAAGTAATAGTATTATTTTTATGAGTTTTGAACATGTCTTTTTGTGGAGAGGCGATAGTATTGTTATTGGTTTTTTCCTGCGAGAGGCGATTCGTTTATGTTTGTTTTATTAGTTTTGAACACGATAGGCTTTTGTTTATAACAGAAGAACAGCAATGCTAGGAGAAATAAATAAACATTGTTAAAATTAGTTCAAACAAGGATTCAGATATTGAAAATGCTGCTTCTGCAATTGAATATTTAGTAGGCCCTGCCATCGAAATCCCGCGTAAGTTATGAAGTGGAATATAAATAATTTAAAGATTGGCGTTTCAAAAAAAAAAAATGTGTCATTACGTAACTAGTTTGCGTAATAAAGTATAATGACCTAACTAGTTGCGTAATGAATAGGTATGTATACAACCTTTTTATTAGTAATCTAAAGTCCATATTACATAATCAAAGTGGATAAAATAAATTACACACCGAATGAAATGTAAAATTTAGTCAACTGATCTGTTCCATTAGTTACTTGTATGTCACACACATTGTTTCTGAAAGCTTTTTTTTTTTCTTGATCTCCAACTATTTAATCGATCTCTCCTGCTCTCTCTCATAGCTCTCATAAGATTTCTTGGAGAATTAAACGCAATTTTGCTTCATAAGCTTCTAAAATATGTGTTCGTAAACTGATATCCATATTTAGGTACGAAGTTAGTCAAGAAACGAAACAATGCTTTATATTGCAAGCTCTTGTTTCAGAGCAACTAGTTATAAATTTGATATCTTATTTACCTATTCCGTCTTTATTAGTTCTTGTTATAATGCTGTCGTACAAAAAATAGCGTTGGAAACTAGTTTATAAGGTTATAAAGTTATTGCATTCGTAAAAATTAGCAAGTGAGTGGAGATTATTCAAACGCCTTACACCTGAGTATTTCTGGGTGGACGGTTGAAATATTATAGTAATATGCGTTACAAGAGCGGTATGTTGAAATTTTCATGTTCGAGGAAAAGTTTGAAAAAGCGAAACATATTTGAGCTTTTTTAATTTCCGAGAATTGAAAGAAAACATACCGCTCGTGTATCGTACATTATTTTGTGCGATGATCGTTTATTACATAACTGAAAGAGGAATTTCTAATTAGTTGCAATGAAATCTCCATCTTGGTTTCTGTTCAATGACGGCAAATTTGGAAAACAAAAATATCTATCTTCAACATTGTTGCTTTAAAATGTTTTCTGTGTTTACTGTACTCCAGCAGGCAGTGATATACGTCTGTCTTTTTTTCCCCCAGTCTATAAATGCAAACTGAAACGGTAAGGTTATGTAATGATTTATTTTTCATTTTAATATTTTAACAATATTATTTATATAACATATTGCAGTAATAACATCGGCATCTGGAATCTTGTTGATTTTTTCACGGCTTTCTTAATGTTACTGTCACGAATGCAGTTACTTTAGTGGAGTTGTAGAGTTTACAAATTTTTGCAAATATTTAAAAACAATAATTAACAGTGCAATTTAGGTGAAATTGCAGTGGTAAGTTTCCAATTTATAATTATTACTATATTGAAGGTCTCTAAAAATAATATGTTAAAAGCCTAAAGCAGTAAAATCAATATGTCAGAAGAGAGAAATTGTTATGTGTGTTAGGTTGGGAAAACTGAATGTGGAATTTTAGACTTTCCGCGGATTCGTTTTGTGCGATAACCAAGCAAATACGCACGATCTCGCACAAAATAATTTACAATATGTACTTTTCTCTAAAAATTTCTCGACTGCTAGTGAGGAATTTATCAATCACATGACGTGGATTGTTGAAATTTTTAGTGTTTCAGAAATTAGGATTATTTTACTGCATAAGTTATTATAAAATACTTTTGAGTGATGAAAATATAACACATAAAACACTGGGCAAAAATGGATGTGCCACATGATCCCATAAACTTCGATATAGTGGAAGTCTAATCCATCGATGAAATCAAATGATATAAAGAAAGAAAAAGAAAGGATGAAATAAGAAAGAAAATGGGAAGAAAGAAATATACAAACAAACAAATAAATAAATGAAGAAGAAAACTTCCTGAGAGTATTGGGACCATTTCTCAGAAATATCGATCGCTCTCGTTACCCCTAAATATTGAGTATACCGGAGTACCGAAAATAGAACATTGAGGACAATAATGACGTTTGTTAGGAAAAGTATTTTTTTTATTTAGTTAAGTTTGTAGCATTTATATAAAACTCCACGCAGAAACTGAGAGAAGCGTCGGAAGAAATTACTTTTTTTTCAGAATTGGATAGGCCTATGAATTTTCAGGTTTCATACCACATCATGAGAAGACACCTTGAAAGTGCAATGTCAACAGAGAGATCCAATGATTACAATAAAATTAAACAAGTGACAACATCATTTCTTAAAATGAAGATGCATAAATTCTATGCAAATGAGAACCAGTACTTAGGCCTACATCATATTATGTGTTGACGTCACGGTTCGCACAAATCTTAGCCAATATTGACTCATGTGTCCTGGAATAATACAGGCGAGTTATTTCAGAACAATAGATATTCCTATTTCACATTGTCTTTGACAATAACATATTACTAGCGAGCGAGTTGATTCTGATAATAACTTGTCAGACTCGGGTTCAAACCCAGTGGCCGGCTAATCCGATTGGGGTTTTTCATGGTTTCCCTTAGTCACAAAGGGAAATTTTGGATTGGAAATTATATGCCATGATTGATCACCGCCTTAATCACTAATATTATAACCATTCATCAAAATCTAAAATCAGTTGAACACAAGCCGTATATAATACACGGCAATAGAAACAGGAACTCAACAATACTAAAAACGGGTCTACAGATATACCCAAAGATTCTAACTTGCGATGTGATCACATATGTATAAATAAACTAAAAAAAAAAAAAAAATACTATTGCAACACCTCTAAGCTCCAAGAGTGAACTCGCGAAAGATTCACCGTGCTATCTTGAAAATAATTTTCGGTAAAATATTGGTTTCATTTGCATTTAACATAACTTAAGTTAATAAGGACAGTGTGGTCGGAGATGTAGCTCAAGAAGTCAACTAAGGACCATAGTTACAATGTCCACCTAATTTGAATTATAGCTAAGCTACTGTTAATTTTATGATCAGAGTAAAGTTGCATTAAGCATTACTTCGTTCTTATCATCTTGTAAGTTTACTTCCGGTTAACACATTGCTACTAAATTTGTTTACGGTGACTATCCGTCTTATGACGAATTTCTTCACCAATAAGATCAAGAAGTAGAAATTCCGAAAGAGCGAACTCTTTGACAAGCGGAAAGTTTAAAAAAACTTCTTGGTGGTCTAAATTTCGGTAATAATTTGTTATAGTTTTCAATGCATTACACATTTTTCGTGTATTTTAAACTGATCGCCTTCAATATCACTTTCAAACGAAACTATGTAATTTCTTTGCGCCATTTTGTTCAGTTAACGAGAATATAATATAACCTTCAAATATCACCCAGTTGGGACTATAATGGATGATACGCTGTAGTAAAGATAAGTTCCAGTTAGGCGAATGACTTCTCACAGGATTTGTCAAACCAAATTATTTGTAATGATTCAATGAAAGTAACCGTAAACTTCTTACTGACGATCGTAAAAGTGGGTCTTAATCAGTCCGTTTCATACTCATACTCCGTAATACAGAGTTCAAAACCTTTGTTGCTTGTTGACCTTCAGCAATTCTACATGTTGTGGCATACAGAGTGGAGAAGGACGATGCACCAAAATTTAAGAGGCGATTCTACATGTTTAAATATAAGAAACCTTTTGTTACACTTTTTCTTCGATGAAGCATCGTGCAACGGTGCTAGCTGCAGTGAATTACGAACCCCATGTAAGTTCTTGCGAATTCGCTACCAATGCGGGAATGCTCAAAAGCAGTGTCGTCAGAATATTGAAACGACATAAATTCATCCCCACCATGCGTCATTACATCAACAACTACATGATGATGATTTTGTGAATAGACTAACGTTGTAAATGCCTTTATGAGTACAAACCAAAAGTAAAACGAAGTACTGGTCGACCACGACTACGATGGGCAGACGACCTCTGAGTCGGAACGGATCGGAATCGGTTCACCTTGAAGTAGATGATGATGATGATGATGATGATGATGATGATGATGATGATGACTAACGTTCTGTAGGTGGGCATAAGAATACTGCGGAATAATAACACCTTCTTTCAGTTAGTATTGTTTAGTGGCGAGTGTACGTTCACAAATCATGGTGAAGTAAATCGACATAATATGCACTGTTGGGCTGTGGAAAATCCACGTTGGTTAAGAGAAGTGAAACATCAGAGAGCTGGTCTGTTAATGTGTGGTGTGGAATTTTGGGTGATAAGGTAATTGGACCGTACTTCATTGATGACACCTTAGCAGGTGCAATGTACAGAGACTTTCTAACGGAGGAGTTGCCGTTATTGTTGGAAGATGTACCATTAGAAACCAGGTCTTAAATGTGGTATTAGCACGACGGATGCCCTGCTCACTATACACAGACTTCTAGGGATATTTTAAATAACAGTTACCATGATCGTTGGATAGAACTCGTAGGTCCCATCAATTGGGCAGCTCGATTTCCTGACCTTTCATCACCAGATTTTTTCTTATGGGGTTACCTTAAAGAAAAGGGGTATTGTGACATACCAACGACTCCAGACAACATGAAGGCGCTCATACAAAATGCTTGTGCCCCTATTGGAAGAGACATGCTTTTACGTACACATCAATCGTTCATTCACAGAATAGGAAAATGCATTGAGGTAGAAGGGTATCATTTTGAACATTTATTACGCTAAGGTACGATGCTTACGAAATAATACTGTACAATACCCGTACAGTGGTGATACTCTGTGTACCTACCTTTCATCAATGTTTAATTGTCTACATCAGTGAAAGAACCATGTACTAGAAAATGGTTTTATAAAGCCTGTATATTTTGTGATGAGGAATAAGGAAACAAAATAAAAAATGTTGGTTCCCATTTGAAAAAACATACCTTGACCCTCAAATGACCATCCAAACGTTCTCTAAATAAGACACGACAAATGACATTTACTTTCGCCCATAATATCAAGCAACTTCTATTCAAGACATTTCTTTCTATAACGCTTAGTGTTGGAGATATTGTACAGTGTCAACTTAAATGGTCCAACCTGTATATATTATATATATATATATATATATATATATATATATATATATATATGTGTGTGTGTGTGTGTGTGTGTGTGTGTGTGTTTGTGTGTGTATGGTTTGAATGGCAAATTAGGTTCACTTTAATTAGGTTACTATGAAATATTATTATTATTATTATTATTATTATTATTATTAATATTGTTATTGTTATTATTATTGTTATTATTATTATTATTATTATTACTATTATTGTGTGTTATGTTATCAGTTCCACTGGTGTTTACTCCATTTACATTTGAATAAACACATAGATGTGCAGTACACTGACTACAAACATACAGACGTTCACCCCTCATTCCAAATGCCGTCTACATTTCGATATTAGAGAGTGACTTGATTGATGGTGATACGGGAACAGGTACAGACAATATAGATGTGTAGGGATTCTAATATTTTGTGATTAATTTATTTAACTGAAGCACATGGGATAAGAGTAAGCTTTCCGTATTAGAGATGACCTTTCGTTGTCTGCAGAAATTTGCCATATTACTCGAAAGGCCAATAAAATAATATTTCTATGGATATAAATAAGAGCTTTCATTGCCTCTGTAAGAATGGAGAAAAATATTTCAAGTTGACAGTAAAGAGTGTTCTTTAATTGATATTTGCAGATTAGTGCATATAACAGTTTAAGTTAACTCTGCCTATACTACATTCGAGTAGCTTACTGAATTTATTCAAGTTTACCTAATGATATATAACTACTTTTGTAGCTCAACTGACGAATAATTTTAAAAGTCATGAATTTAAATTTAAATGTCATTGAGTTCAGATAAGTGATTGACTGAAAATAAAAACTGATTTATATGATATTATGACGAATAATTGTTTAGGTTTTTAAACTAAATCCTCGGTTTCTATGTACTGTATCTAATTATATTTTTTGTAGAGCCACCAACGTAGCACAGTCGGCAGACTCGCTAGCCTGCTCATCCAGAACTGCAATAGGGCTTGGGTTACATTCCCGTTTTGGCTGATTACCTGATTGTTTTTTTTTTTCTAGATTTTCCCCAACCATAAAGCAAATTCGAATTCTCGGCGTCACTTGACTTTGTCAAGAATGTAATCTTGTAAAATATTGATTTGTTCCTAATCTTAAAGCTTCAATGCTAATATAAAATCTATGGAATACAATAAATGAAATGAAATGAAAAATTTGCAGATCCGACCGATGTAGATAAAACCTGTAGAATGGTTTCTTCTCAGAGGGAAGTAAGACTGAGATGTCAATTTTCGAAACGTAAAAGAAGATTTAAAATAAATGCTCTTCGTGATTTTGATGTAAATACATAGATTGGATAAAAAGTTATGGCAACACTGCTGTCACGTGACGATGGTGCGTTCGAGAGCTACCAGCTGTGTGGACATGAACAAGGACTGTTAGATGAGTTACTGCAGCCAGCGGCGACAGTACTCTGTCAATCTACTGCAGTGTGTAGAACGTTGACTTTCATAGGAATAGTGCGAGCGCCCTAAGACCACGTTTACAAAATTAGAGCAACGTTCCTGGATCAAAATTGAAGTGACACGAGGTCGTAGTGCACAAGAATGTTTTCAGGGACTGCGTGAAGCATGTGCCGAAGCAGCGTTGCCATATCGCACAGTGGCACGATGGGTTAAAGCGTTCCGTTAAGACAGGGATGCCGTTCAGAACAACCTCCGAATAGGACGACCCCGAGTGGAGGACACCACAGTTCAACTCCTTGCTTCCCTGTTGGATGCTGATCGCCGATGGACTGCTCGTGAGTTAGCAGCGGAAGTCGGAGTATGTCACAAAACTGTCCTCCACATTCTGCAAGACATTCTGGGTTACATCAAAATGACACGGCGTTGCATACCCCATGGAATTTCCGAGCACTTCTATGCAGCCGCATAGGCCTTGTTGGACCGGTACCAAAGGAAAGATGACGACTTTCTTGGACGAATCGTCGCTATGGACGAAACCTGGGCTCGCTCATACGAACCAATCAAACTTGAAACGTTGATCAAATGAATGGAAGCATCCAGGTTCTTCTCGTCCGAATAAAGTGCGCCTACAAAAGTGCTGTGAAGGTGATGTTCATTGTGGCATATGACATTGATGGGGTAATACTGCACCACACTGTACCTCCAAGGCAGACGGAAAACGCGGACTACTACTGCAGGTTCCTTCAGCACCACCTTCGTCTAGCCCTCAGGAGAAAACGACGACACTTGGTGGTACAGAATCCCATCATTCTTCATGATAATGCAAGTAGTCACACCGCTGCTGCTGTCAAGGACCCCTTGCGCCGCTGACAATGGGAAATTCTGAAACATCCACTGTACTCACCCGATATGAGTCCGTGCGATTATGATCTTTTCACCAAAATGAAAGAACCACTGCGAGGGACCCGGTACAATACCAGAGATTAACTTATCCGTGCTATAGGGCGGTCAATACGGAACATCAACAAAGATGGACGCGCTGATGGTGTACGACGCCTTCCAAACATTTGGCAAAAGGTAATAAATAAGGGGGGGGCGACTCTATAGAAGGTACGTAAATGTTGTACCCCTGTGAATAAAGCCATATCAGAAATATCGAACTGTTGCCATTATTTTTTATCCAGCCCTAGTATTATTTTTTTACCAAAAATTATATTTTATGTGCGTGAGTCCCAATTTAACTACTTCAGAAACTGAACGTGGACAAATTTCATCGACTATAGCTTTAGATAGGAAATATAGAAATATATTACGGGCATAAATGTTTTTTGGACATAGGGTTGCTTAAAAACTGTACCTTCGTGCAAATCTCGAAATTGAATTTCTGCATCGTGACTGTACTTGCCCCTAATATTTTGTATAATGAGAAGTTGAAGAGGCATTTACAGTAAGTATTCTAGTCAGATTTTTAACTAACTATTGAAGAAGTTGAATTTGTTGATACGTGTAAATGCTCTGAAATATAAGCGTTTATTATCTAGTAGGTATGTGTTTAACGAAAGCGTTTTAGTATTGTTAGTACAGAAACTGGAGGACGGTTAGAGTAACATAAATACAGTAATCTAGGGTTAAAATGGAATGAATGTGAACGCCACAACAAAATAATATTGCTTATTGCTATGGTATGGATTTTGAGTGGAAGGTGCGAAAAGTTTGTCAACATTTATACTATTTACGGTAAGATTATTATGCCACCCTCAAATTTAAACGTGGCCGAGAATTGGACGGAAAGTTTTGATAGGAGCCCAGCATCAGGGAAAAGATCCTTTACTAACTGAATCAACGACAGGGAAACACCAGCATTACCTTCATTCCCAAGGAAACCTTACTCAGAAGGGAATCCTGTCCTATTCCCGCCTACAATTACCGAAAAATTTTTACAGAACGTAGTTTATGGTAAGAAACGCTCATATATAGTCTGTTGCATATCGAAATTGCTTCGAACACGTAATAATTGTTTGTACATGTTTTAGTTACTTTACGGTAATAACGCCCGACACTTATCCACCCAGCAGCACAACACGTGCTCATAATAACTGCTTGCGCTGAAGGAGGCAGTGGAGATGGTTAGTTTGTCGTATTAAGTCGTAGCACTTTGAAGGAAATAACTGTAACAGTGATATTACTTGATTTTGTAGTATAGGCTAGTGTCAGTTCAAGGGAAATAGACAGCGATATATTGAAGAGGAGCAAAGTTACATACGATTAATTGATAGGGTTAGGGTGCGTATATCGCACCACATTGGCTTTTTTAATTTTTATTGAACAATACTATTTTTATTTTCTGCATTCCTTTACAGAAATACATTCCCAGAACATTTACCTTCCATGTAAAAAAGAATCCTTGAATTTGATTTAATATTTTTGAATTAGAATGACATTTTCGAAATACTTGTCAGTGGTGCCATTTAGGCAACTAGTTTCCTAAATAGCACCTGCGGTTTCTTAAATCGCACCTCTTTAACTGCAGGGAACAGGATGAAGGAAAGCTTTTAATATTGAACATATTGAACAGTATTTAATATGAATAATGTAATAAATGTAAATTACAAGTTTATTGAAATTAATGAAAGAGAGTAACGCATTTTCAAATTAAATTGAAAAAAATAGAGCATAACTTAACTAACATTTAAACTTCCTGGATGCGTTTTTTATTGTTGCACATTTGCCATGTTCTTCACCAGGCAGTTCAAACTGTAAACTTCATCACTTTTTATCCACGATTATATCGAAGCCACCTAAGAACTGCTTCATGTTATAGCTGTCTGAAATGGTTTGAAGATAGAAACATCTAAAGGCTGGGCCTACGAGTATTATGACGAGGAAGCTGAGATAGGAACACATTTTCTCGAGATAATCTAGCTTCTAATTTTTTGGAATGGGTCGTATAGGTGGACATACAGAAGCAGCACTTTTTTCTATGGCAGGTTTGAGTGGCAAATAAAATGTTTGAGCTATTCGACAAATAGTTCACTGTTGATGTAACCTGAATCAGAGCAAACAAATAACGATCCTGGAAGCACATCAGCTGATAATGTAGGATGCACTGTTTGACGTTTAAAAATTATCATAGGTGGCACAAAATATCTGGTGCGCTTGTACAACACAGACTTGTTGTATTAACGCCCTTTTCAGCACTTGATACTGCACCCATCTGATGCATTCCTCGTTCAGTTAAAATTTTTGGGCCTTCTTTTGTACGGCTAGAATTGTTACAGTTGCTCATATCGCACCGGTGCGAATTAGACACCTACAAAGTGGTGCGAATTGAGAAACTACGTCATAAGTTACTATTTTTTTCATTCCAGCCTATAATCACCACATGTTCGAAAATTCTACTAAGTTAAATGTTCTTTAATATTTCTTTAAACCAATAACATATTAAAATTATGAATTCCTTTGCATACAAATCCGATATTTAGTTACAAAATGTTAGCTAAATATATGTCCACCTGAGCGATTATATTAAATAAACTATCACCACGTTGCTGACACAAAGAAGTGGCAGAAATCAAGTGACATGGTGGAAGTTCATATGGTAGATTGTAAAAGTACCACTAAATCCCACACTACTACAGTAACTTGTTTCAAACTAGCAGTGGTGCCATTTAGGAAGCGGTGCGATTTATGCTACTCTACCCTATGTAAGCCTCACTTTTCATTATTAATCCTATGAGTGGTAGTATAACTCCACAGCAGTGTGCTGAAAGTAGAAATGGTTATCACACCAGCTACGCAATATAAGGACATTTTTCGTACACATTTCAGCGCCACAGCCAAAGGATGTGTTTAACTTCGTCTGTTGCACATTTTTAAACATATTTTGTGTTCTTGCGACAAGAAACCAGAAGGTTGCCATGACGGAAGAAATAAACATCGAGTGGCTGGCAGTAACGCGTGGTTATTGGTGGGATTACTTTAAAGCAGAAATTCACATCGTCCGGAAAGGCTGTTGAAGGTAACATAACATCAGTCTGACCTGATCATAAATCAAGGAAAAATAGGGACACACCATGCAACTCTGATTTGAGGACGTTTTGCACCCATGATAGTTTACTACTGCTACTAGAATCGCAATGTTCGGCGGTCTATGAGATTAACGCTTAGGCTACTGTAACTCGTTTTCCAAATGTGCCACCAGATTTCTGGAAGCATATAAACAATTTTTGTCCTAATTTCCCTGATAGCGATTATATTGTATAGGAATGTGTGGTAAACGCAATTGACCGCATACTTGCTTCAATAGTTCTCTCTCGGTCATTGACACTGTGCGATAGGCAGTGGGATCGTGTTAGAAACGGCTGTAATCGGTGCTGAACACAGAGCTCTCTTTAATGTCATTGTTATCAATGTATTGTTGTATTCCCTGAACAAAATCACTATTTATGATGGTGGCTTCTTCTGAAACATCACGTTTGGTAACGAACATCGTAATTTTTCTTGATGTTTTCTTCCACTGCATCCCACTCGCATAGCGCCTTCTTTTACCCATTTCCATAAATGTCAATAATGGTCCTTTTTAGAGGCATCACGTACCTCAGTGTCAGAGTTGTAAGCTCCGAAACCGGTTGTGGTGCTAGAGACGTCCAGTCGGAGCGTGAACTTGCTTATGTCTGTGGAAGCACCGGAGCACGCAACGAGTTATAGTGGAGCGCTCCGCTCCGTTTAGGCTGTGTCTGACAACGCTGAGTCGTACCTCCTTGAACGTCGAACACAATGTCATTGTTATCAATGTATTGTTGTATTCCCTGAACAAAATCACGATTTATAATGGTGGCTTCTTCTGAAACATCACGTTTGTTAACGAACATCGTAATTTTTCTTGATGTTTTCTTCCACTGCATCCTACTCGCATAGCGCCTTCTTTTACCCATTTCCATAAATGCCAATAATGGACCGTTTCAGAGGCATCACGTACCTCCTTGAACGCCGAACACATACATAATTTTATTTTTTATATTCATTTGTCTTGTTTCCACCTTTAACCATAAAGTAGTATTAGTTAAGGTCTTGAAACATAAATAATTTGGCGGTATTTTAGTCTTTTTAGAGGAATAACAAACAGTTAAACCCGTGGAAAAATAAAACAAAAAAAAAATCCAAAGATATTTACATATCTTAAAGATACCATTTCCAAAATTAAATCCTTTGAATAAAATTCGTCCCTATCTAAATATCAGGTCGAAACTGATTGCAAATAATTGCTTCTTATTTAAGATAGATTGAATAATCAATACTTTTTTAATGCAACCCAAATGTTATATTTAACTACTATCCTATGATGTTCATTCTAATGATCCTTGGTTTCATTCATGATATAAACCGACTAGTAGAATTAATAAAAATATTGTTCTGATAATTGTTCATATTAAGTTTTATTTATGTTCAAGATTTATAGGTTATATATGATTTATACCTTATATTTCTACTTAGCTTATGGTATATCTAATACACTTTTATTCTTGGGTTATAAATCATACAAGGTATTTGAATCTGGTTGGAGAGAATACTTTGATGGTCAGGGTATATACTTATTAAAGAATAAATATTAACGACTGAATTATTCATCAAGAATTACGTAATAAGCATAAAGGTATAAAAAAATTAAGTATATTAAAAATTTTAACATTGTAATATTATAACATATGATTGAAAATAATCATTACCATATCTACGAATTATAGAAACCAAAATAGATAACCCTAAGGCACCTTCACAAACAGAAAATGTTATATATATATATGGGTAAAATTAATCAGTGATGGCAATATAATAATTTAAAATTCTTTCTTATATTTTTTGTAATGTGAATTGTTGTTATAATAATTTTATTAATTATTTAGACTTGAATAGCTTATATTATAGCGCGTGGCAATGAAGATGTTAATGAGATTTATAGAATCTTTAAGTATCATTAATTTATAAAAGTTTTCTTTATTTCTACAGTGAAAGTGTATTGTTTTAGTATTATTAAACTATATAAATTAGAAATGTAAACGGAGTTTAACCGCTAACTCATCTTAACTTGCGAAATTTTATTTCCTTACAATTGTATTTATAGACTTCTTTTGTTCTTTTATAGCTTTATATACGGAATGCATAGTTTATTTTAACTGCTCACGTACACTTCTCCGTGAATGTTTGGAAGCAGAGATTTGGTAAGAACTTGAACTCCTCTCCGGAAGTTGTTCCGTGCATATTTCTTCTGTATCTAAATAGCCGCTCTCTGTTACACTACTGTCACACCAAAGGCTCTGCTCCTATTCACAGTGCAATTACCTTGTATATAACACAAATGTATGTTTGACAACTGTTGAGCAATGCGTCTGTAAAAACTGGACGGCTCTACATAGATGAAAAATTACGCGGAACTTTCTCCTTTAGAATACACCTAATAGTTAGGGATTATAACAATACCATCTGTGAGTCATAGCTGTACTGCACATTTATGTAAACAGCATCCTCAGCAGGCAGATGCAGGCCTACTGCAATTATTGCAATGGTTCCAGAGTATTCTACTGAATGTTCATTTAAAAGTGTGTCATGACGTCACTGTTGTGAGTCAGCGATTTGAAGCGAGTTTCAGCTTTTATGTCAGAGAAGTTGCCTATTATTCAAGGCGTTCAATCTCGGCCCGGATGGCTCAAGCGGTAGGGGCACGGCATGTCTCTATCGCTTGGTCCGAAGGGTTGTGGGTTCGAGTCCCGCCTCGGGCATGGGTGTTGTGTTTGTATTAGTGTAAGTAAAACAAAGGAAATAAATGAAAACGAAAACAAAAAACAGAGGTAACTTTGGTAAACGGCCTCTGGCCGGTCTAATTAAAAAAAAAGAAAGGATATCAGAATGTGAAACTATTAAAGCAAAAAAAAAAAAAAAAAAAAAATCTGAACTTGAAACGTGTACGGTATAACTTGAACGTCGTAGCAGCAGATGGCGGTCTGTACTGTCTGTGTGCTACCATAACCTCTTTCGAACTGTCTTGCACGGGCAAGTCGTACGCAGGGTATTTGTTATCATCGGTTGCGTAGGCAACATTCCACAACACAAATCAAATGTTCCGTGTCCATGTTGACCATCCAAGTTAATGTCAACAAATACGTAAGTAATCGTCTTAACCCTCTCCCCATACCCCGACAGTAAGGAAAAAACTCACCTCAGTACGTGTTTCCAAACAGTTCACATTCCTGCTACTACTGGCGTTACCGTACATATCGGTACGAAAGTTACTCTTCAGAATGAACGCCGTACTTGCTAGGCAACTTCTCTGGCACATAGGTAATACGCCTCTGCGGAAGTGTAGGAAGATTGAATTCTCTAGGCTCATCGGCTAGCCACATGACGACATACAGCGAGCCATGACACAGTTTGAACTGAACACGCAGTAGTGTTGGATGTTCAGGACTATTAGTATAAACTGTTGTCACGCCGAACATTGGTGACTGGCGGGTTGCGTAAGTAGAGGGCATTAATAGTATACAAACAGTGAACAATTACAGCAAATTAATGTCTTTCAAACGACTGCGAATTCTACCAATTGTTACCTGCTGTGAAAATGTTATGGAATTTGGATGCGGGAATGTGACAGGGTTCCCTTTGAGAGAAACGTTTATACCCGTATCACAGGTTATTGTAAACAGTGTAAAAATAAACAGCGAATATTTCGAATTATGCAGATCTAATCATAGATATTCATCTATATACAGCAACAGAACAAGAATCGTGCGACTATTTATGACTATTATCTTACTTGGCATTAAATTTTAGTCGGTAGCAAATATTAACTACGCGAAGGTTGCACGCATTTCAACGTGGTGGGAAGCTACAGTCCTGGGATTGAATCTTGTCAACGCGCAAGAATGGTTTTATATTGTTAATGTAACTTAATTTCCTGATTTGTCTCGTGGAGATCGCAGTCGTGCTGATTTCACGTATGAGAATAAAAGTCCCTCTTTGGTCTATCTTACTTACTTACTCACTCACTCACTTACTTACTTACTGACTTTTAAGGAACCCGGAGGTTCATTGCCGCCCTCACATAAGCCCTCCATTGGTCCCTATCCTGAGTAAGATTAATCCAGTCTCTACCAACATATGCCACCTCCCTCAAATTCATTTTAATATTATCTTCCCATCTACGTCTCGGCTTCCCCAAAGGTTTTTTTCCCTCCGGCCTCCCAACTAACTAACTAGGAGATAGCTATTGTAGACAGAGTCTACAGAAAGGAGGTGTGTGCATATTTTTAGAAACGATATAAATTTTAAAAAATATCAGCCTTTCAAAATTTAGCAGAGAAAAAGATTTAGAGCTGTGTGCGGTAGAATTAGAATTAAAATCTGGTAATCTTATAGTAATCTGGAGATTTCAAACATTTTCTTCATCTACTAGAAAATAAATTACAACACATATATGAAAAAAAAAGAATACATATCTTGCTGAGACTTAAATTTTGACTATCTCACTGAGAACTAAAAAAGAAGAATTTAACACATTATTAGCAACCTTCAATTTAATACATACAGTCAATTTTCCAACTATAATACAAAAAGGATCGATTTCTGCAATTGATAATATAATTATAAGGAAAGATAGATTAGATAGTTACCGGACAGTTCCCATTATAAATGGTCTTTCAGACCATGATGCTCAAGTAATAAAAATAAACGATAGCATTTCTGCATCAAAACACCCGAATAAATTTAGATTAAGGGTCATAAATGAAGAATCTTTAAAGGACTTTGAAGCTACACTAAAAAATGAAACATGGGAATCAATATATGATAATGGTGATGTGAATAGTAAATTCAATGTGTTTCATAATACATTCTTAAATATCTTTGATTCCAGTTTTCCTGTAAAGTACAAAAATTCTCAAACATCTAAAAACAATTGGATTACACAAGGCATAAAAATCTCTTGTAAAGCTAAGAGGTCTTCCTATATTCAAAGTAGAAATAGTAATTACCCCAAATTAATAGCTCACTTTAAAAAGTACTCTAAAATATTACATAAAGTAATCTTAAAAGCCAAAGAACTTTACTATAACGGAATTATTCTAAACTCGAATAATAAAATCAAAACAACTTGGAACATAATAAAAAAGAAAGTGGGAAGTTTAGAGGTAAAGAAAAAGGTTACACTCTTGTAACAGATCATAGAAAAACATCAGATACAACAGAAATTGCGAACATATTCAACAATCATTTTCTCTCAATAACTGATAACCTAAACATCCCACAGAATAATAATAATAATAATAATAATAATAATAATAATAATAATAATAATAATAATAATAATGCCATCGATTGTTTGAAAATATCTATTCCTGTAACTTTCCCAAATATTCAAATTTGTACCAACAAATTCACGAGAAATAATTACAATTCTAAAGCAATTAAAGTCTAAATATTCCTCGGGATATGACGAAATTACTAGCAAAATATTAAAAGCCAGTTCGCAAATAATAGCCAAGCCCCTGTCTTATTTATGCAACTTTTCAATGTTTAATGGTGTATTTCCAGAGCGACTGAAATTTTCAGTTGTTATTCCTTTATTCAAGAAAGGGGACAGAACCTCGCCCGAAAACTACAAGCCCATATCCCTGCTACCAGTCTTCTCAAAGGTCTTCGAAAAAGTTATATATAAGAGAGTATATCATCATCTTGATAGATACATTCTCATTCCGGAACAATTTGGATTCAGAAAGAATAAATCAACTGAGCAAGCGACGTTTAATTTAACTGATAAAATTCTGGAAGCTATTAATAAAAAATTACAAGTAGGAGGGATATTCTGTGATCTCTCCAAAGCTTTTGATTGTATTAACCATAAAATTCTACTACAAAAATTAGAATACTATGGTATTAAAGGCATAGCATATCAGTGGTTTGAGTCATATCTCCTAAACAGAAAACAAAAATTGGAAATCAACGCATTTAATAACTCCTTTCAATCTACTTCAACATGGGGAAATGTTCATACAGGGGTCCCACAAGGATCTATATTAGGGCCTCTTCTTTTTCTAATCTTTATAAATGACCTTGGCCCCATAATAAAAGGAATAGGTTATTCTATACTATTTGCAGATGACACAAGTATCATAATTACGGACAAGAACTTTGCCACATTCAAATATAAAACAGAAATAATTCTCCTTAAAATTTATGACTGGTTTACAACCAATAAACTAACATTAAACAATAATAAAACTAACATAATTCAATTTAAAGCCACTTAAAATTTAATCTCTGAAACATTGGACACAACTATCAACAATATACCTCTACTAGAAACATCAACAACCAAATTTCTTGGTTTGCATATTAATAATACAATAAATTGGAAAAATCATATCAAAGAAATAACCCCCAAACTTAGCTCAGCATGCTTCGCAATTAGGTCGTTACAACAATTTCTGAACAGCAGTATCTTAAAGACAATATATTTTGCCTATTTTCATTCCATTATGTCCTACGGAATAATATTTTGGAGAAATTCTGCAGATAGTAAAAATATATTCTTATTGCAAAAAAAGAGCCATTAGAATAATAGTTGGAGCAAAGGCTAGAGAATCTTGTAGATTATTTTAAAAAAAATTAGAGATTCTAACCTTAACAAATGAATACATATACTCTACAATAAACTTCCTCTTATGTAATAAAGAAAATTTTCCAACTAACTCAGCCATACATAGTATAAGGAATGATTTTCATACGCCATCATCAAATTTAACATTCTTTCAAAGGGCAGTACGTTACATGGCGATAAAAATGTTCAATAGTCTTCCTGAAGATATTAAGAATCATAGCCAAAACCCTGCATTATTTAAGGTAAAATTAAAAAATTACTTAATATCTCACACTTTCTATTCTATAGATGAATTCTTGACATTTCACAGTACTGTGTAAATATTATAATACTATTAAGTGGTAAGCATATTACATTGTATAAAATATTATTGTTATTAAGGTATTAATTCTGTACATATTTCATATTTGCATTTTATATGTATTGAATTTTATTGTTAAACGTAAGAATTGGACATGTTCTTTATTCTATGCTATAAAGAAAATGTAAGAATATTATGGAACGAATAAATCTATCTATCTATCTGTCTGTCTGTCTGTCTGTCTGTCTGTCTGTCTGTCTGTCCGTCCGTCCGTCCGTCCGTCCATCCATCCACCTACCTATCTACCTACCTACCTACCTACCTACCTACCTACCTACCTATCTATCTGTTTGTCTCTGTCTGTCTGTCTGTCTGCCTATCTAACACTCTATATGCATTTCTGGATTTCCCCATACGTGTTACGTGCCCTGCTCATCTCAAAAGTCTGGATTAAAGTTCCTAATTATGTCAGGTGAAGAATACAATGCGTGCAGCCCCTGGTCTATCTAGTGTGAAATCTAAAAAAATTGAGGGCTCCAGCTCTTCACTAGCTGTTGTGCCGTGAAGTTATTTATTCACAATCATATTAAGAATACTTTTTACTTTAGAGGGTATTTGCACTTGTGAGCAGTTTTTCTGTATTCCCATCTTCCATACTTCACCGTCTTGCCAGTCCCCTTCCTTCAGATTATATTGCTTCATCAGTTGGACTACACCAGACTTCCATGATGCTCTGGACCGTCCACACTTTCTTCTTCCAGAATGTGACCAATGGAGAAAAGTTTTAGAAAGTCTTTCACAATACATTCCATTGACGTGCCCATACCATTGTAGTGCTTGTCTTTCAATTCTCTCCATAACAGATTCCTCCATTTACATTAGCTGTCTTACATCTTATTTTCCCTTGTTTCAAAGCTAGATATTCTGGCCCCTCTCCGGATCCCATCCATCTCCACTGCCAATATTCTACTTTTCTGCCTCTCTACTAACGCCCGACTCTCAGCACCGTAAGTTAAAATACTCTCAATGACTGTTTGAAGGATTCCCTTCTTTGTTTGTCTACTAAGATTCCTACTCCATAGAATCGCATTCAGAATTTTTATCGAGCCTGATTCATGGATTATAGATCCCATATATTTAAAATACTAACAGCCTTGATGGTCCCTTGAGGCAATATAATATCCTTCCCACCTCCTCCAATAACAGGATATTCAGTCTTATTCACATTCACCCGAAGACCTCCAACTTCAAATGCTTCCAAAAGCTTCCAATTCGCTTAAGAGCATTCCACAAGTCTCATATAATTAGTGAATCATATACCTTTTCCAAATCAACAGATATGAAAGGGACTTTCTCTCCTTCCCCATGCGTTTTTCACTTTGTTGCCTAAGGCAGAAAATATAATCCAAACATGATTTTCATATACTAAAACCTACTTGGTCTTCCAAAATTTTTCCATGCAATTGACTTTTCCAATCTGACCTTAAGAATGCTGCTCCAAATTCTACTAATTGATGCCATTAAACTAACTCCTCTGTAGTTATTCGGGTATTTTTTATTTCCTTTCTTGTGTATGGCCGATATATAAGAGAGGTCCCAGTCTTTGGTAATATTATCTCCTTCTATAACCTGATTAAACATTTTCGTAATAAGTCTCAGTAGCAGATAGATCCATATTACCAGAAATCTAACACTACTTCTTCAGGGCCACTAGCGTTGCCATTTTTTGCCTTCATCAGTGCACACTTCAACTCCTTCTCTAAAATAGGTTCCATATTCCTATTAGACGCATCATCAACTGAGTCTTCATTCCCTAATTCTAATCCCCTTTTCTACTAATAAATTTTGAAAATGGATTTTCCATTATTTTAAGGTAATAAGCTGTATGGCAGTTGAAGGATTGTTCTGATTTCTCATTGTTCAATATTAAGACTCACTTGGGGCCCCATGAAGCTACTGTATTAGTGGCGCATCACGCACTACTGTGAGTGTATGCATTAGTGTTCGTTTAAATGTAGTGTAGGAAATGAGTGAGGATGATGATGAAGATGAGGTAGGGAGGAGAAACCTGGTGCCGGAACGTAGCCTACTCCTGTCGAATAGTATCAAGTCAGCCGCCAGGCTTAACGTCCCAGTCTGACGGACGAATCGCATCAACAATGACATATGGCTTCTATTCATATACACTGCGGAGAGATTTTGGATTTAATTCAGACATATTGGTGCACAATCTAGTGATTAGAAGTTGTACACCGCCATCTGTCTTAGTCTCGAGATAGAAATTTTACATGAAAATTTCTCACTCCGCCAGGAATCGAACCCAGGCCGGTTAGTCTGGAGGCAGATGCTCTAACACAGAGCTAACTCGGCGGACTCATCTGGGTATTATTTAAATGAAAAGAAGGAAATTCAACATAGTAGACGAATTTCTTTTTTTCTAAATGATATACATGGGATCATACAAATCGTAATCTGCCATTTATTTCTTGAAAAGGACAGCCTTTAAATGACTACCATTCATCTTCACAATCCCGACGTACAGTACGTAGTCCATAGAGCGGCGCAGCAAACCGAAGATTAGCAATGTTGTCTGGAGTACACGCAAGGTTATTCTTCTCCCTGGAGAATTCTTCAGTGCCGAACCACTTTCCTCGGAGATCGTAACCAATGGATCACCCAAGAAATCAGAAAGGGAAAGGGTTAAAAATATTACAATAAGAGAAATTAAGGGTATACAGAAATATTTTGGAAATTGAAGGAGAAAGACTGGAATAGTATGGATATATAAGAAGAATGCCCGATGAACAATCGTAGAACCGAATATAGAAGAGAAAAGAATAGACCATCAAAGATATGTATGGATCGGGAGTTACATTGCGCATAAGTTTAAGATTTTACCGTAGAAATTGTCATTTAGCTCACACGGTCATTTTGAATTTTACGGTCACATAGCGCACAATATTATCTCCAACATTGCAGACGCATAGTCACAGATCACTACTAGATAGCATAACGATTGCATTATTCTTACCCTTAGGTCCATCGGTCCCGTAGCGCAGCGTTTCTCAAACTTTTATATCCACGGAACCCTTTTAAACGCAAAATAAATCTGTGGAACCCAGCGTAATATTAGTGGTGTGTGTGTATATTACAGGCAATATTAAATTACCAAATGTATTTTTACCACTAACATTACACATTTTTATTGATGTCACATATTATACATATTTAAAAATTATAAATAATGTTCTTGATTGTAATAGCTTTCTTAGATAACACTGGGTACTCTCTTCTCAGGCTGTGCCAAAAGTCAAACACTGGAGATTCTTAAACTGAGATTGCAGGGGTAAATCAGACGTCAATTCCAGTAATGCTTCGTATTCTTCAGAATCGAGGGAAGAACGTTTTTCTTTGATGTCAAATGGATTTTTGACGCAAAATTTTCCAGAATTGTTTTCACTGTTCTGGAAAATATTGCTCTACAGTGTGGCGAATATCCTCCAAATGCTTTACTAATTCTTTATTGATTTCATCAAGTTCTAGGAGAGTTTCTTCGTTCTTCTCAAGGAAATCTTTCAAAGCAGGCAAGCTCTCAAATTCACGGCCAGCTAGACTTCTCATCCAGAACTGCAATTTTCTTTTGAAAGCCCTGATTTTATCTACTACAGGGAATATATTACCATTTTTCCCCTGCAATGACACATTTACTGCGTTCATTTTGACAAAAATGTCAGATAAATAGGCAAGTCTCAAGAGCCATTGGTTGTCACTCAAACGATCATCCTACTCGAAATGGTGATCAGTGAAGAAAGTCAACACCTCAGCCCTAAGTTCGTAAAGTCCAGTTAAAGTTTTTCCGCGAGAAAGCTATCTCACTTCTGCATGGAGAAGCACAGATTTATGAAGGCTTCCCATGTCCTCACAAATGATTTTGAAGAGTATTGAATTTAGTGGTCTGGACTTGATAAACTTAACGATTTTTACTGCTTCATTAAGAACATTTTTGATGGACAGTGGGATTTTTGATGTGGCCAAAGCTTGACGGTCCAAAATACAATGACTGCTTTTCCAATTTTTTTTCAACTGACTTTTTGCGCGATATTGTACCAGTTGTTTCCCAACCATTGCCTTTGAACATGTGTGCAGACATGAACACAATTGTCCCAGGGTATATGATTTTCTTCCAAGTACTCACTAACAAGTCTCTGAAAATTGCAGATCCTGTTGCATTAGCTGTCAGCGGTTTACATAATAGTCGAAACAACTCTGCTAAATATCCTTCATCCGTGCGCTCCGCTGTACCCGTTAGAAATAAATATAAAGTAATTACATAATTAAAATAGGACATTTGATCCAGGGAACATTCGTGTTTGATAGAAGGATAAATCATTTAATATGTTACTTAATTTAAATTGCATCCAAATAATTAAAGTGCGATCATTTTGGTTCAGAGACACTCATTTGGTGCAATGACAATTCCTTTAACCTGTTTCTTAATTTTTATTACATACAACCATAGTTTAATGGAGATTGACATCATTTAGATTTAATGTATATATTTTATTTTACTTGTTATAGGTTTCCATTGAATTATGGTAATAACTTAATTTTAACCCTTGTTTTCTACGTATTCAGTAAATGGCGCTTAGCCCACTATGGTTGTGAACCCTTCAAATAAATTATATTATATAATATTACACATTATATTATATTATATTATATTATATTACATTATATTATATTACATTATTTTATATTATATTATATTACATTATTTTATATTATATTATATTATATTATATTACATTATATTATATTATGTTATATTATATTATATTATATTATATTATATGTTACATTATAGCATTATGTCCATCTAGAGAAACTACACTTTTCAATGGTGAAATAATTATTCATTATACATATCGGTTAATTTAGCTTCCGATATTACTTCATACAAACACAGAAACATTCTCAGTAGGCTATCTTTCATAGCTTTCGATTGTTGCTGTCCAAGACCCCTTATAGACGGAGTCATTTGTTTTTTAATTCATTACACGCCTTATATGGCAGTTATTTTAATTTTAAAACTCATTTATCTCATTAAATATCAGTCCTATCAAACTTTTTCAAGGGATAAAACTTATCGCAAATTATTTTTAAATAAACTTTTGTTATGTGACATTTTTCATAAAAATCAATAATAAGCGAGATATTTCGATTTATTTAATTCAGGTCCCCTTATAACCCCCCTTTTAAATAATGTATTTTGAATGCCATATAGCCTAAAATCTAAGTTACAACGAACTTAATTTATATTCCAATTTTCATCGAAATCCGTTCAGCCATTATCGCGTGAAAAGGTAACAAACATACATACATACAGACAGACAGACATACAAACAAAAATTTCAAAAAAGCGATTTTCGGTTTCAGGGTGGTTAATTATATATGTTAGGACCAATTATTTTTGGAAAATCGAAAATTACCAGAAAAATTTCGGCTACATATTTATTATTACTATATATCATATCATATCATATCATATCATATCATATCATATCATATCATATCATATCATATCATATCATATCATATCATATCATATCATATCATATCATATCATATCATATATCATATCATATCATATCATATCATATCATATATCATATCTTATCATATATCATATCATATCATATATCATATATCATATATCATATCATATCATATATCATATCATATCATATATCATATCATATCATATCATATCATATCATATCATATCATATCATATCATATCATATCATATTATGAAAACATGTTCTCTATGATGTGAATGAGAAACGAATAATTATTATTCATCTCCTTCCATATCGCATAATATACTACTCCTGGAAATTAAAAATGTCTAGGCCTAATGTTTCAGCTTGGAATTATAAGTAGGTCTTTCATTCATTAGTTTATTATCACAGCAGTAGTACAAAATAAACTTCACATGCATGAATTACTCAGTCAAATAAACTTGAACACATTATTATATGGACATTAGGCCTCTCTGTGTGTAATCTATGTTAGGCTTACTGTACAAAACAAGATCTTACTTATTGATTCATTATTAATAAGAGTGACTTAGCTAAATTTATTATTGTCTTATAACCGTTTTTTATGAAAACTCGTATTCTAACTTTTCGCTGTTTGTTGATATCTGCTTTTTATGTACAGATATGGAAATAAAATCTGGAGCTCCCTTATTGTGTAATTTTCGCTTAGAAGACACTGCGCATGTGCAATAAACAAGAGCCCAGTCAAGACGCGCTCCAAATTTTAATTCCGTATCTGTACATATCTATGTTCAATTTAAGAAGTTTAAAATGTGATTCTCTGGGAAACGTTTTCTAAAATATGTTCCTCTGCTGTGGAAATGTTGAACTGTTGGATCTCATTGTTTTCACACGATGTAATACAGGACCCATGGAAGATAAGTCATTGTTTTCTATCAATATCTGCGTAATCGCCATTTCATTTAAGCGGTATATTTTATATGATGGCATAACAAGACACTCATTGTTTCGTAAGATAAAAGAAAAACAGATTTTGTTTACTGCTGGGACCATAAATTTATTCTTCAGATTTATAACAAGATATTTTCTTATTAATTTAACAACAATTTATAAAATCACATTTTCAGAATATCCTGTCATTGAGAATGGTGTAAGAATATGGAGACTGTATTCAATTGAAAGTTCAAAAGTATCCTGTCGCCTCTGATTCTCAAAACACTGAGAATCATTATTATAGTGGATTCGGAGGTTAGAAAATACTACTGGGTATATAGGCGTCTTAATAATGGACATCTCTCCCTCTTTGTAATAAAACTTAAATAAGTTATCTACACATTAGCTAACGTGTATAAAAATAACAAGAGTAAATTTATTCCATGTATTCGGTTATTGGTAATATATATAAATTAGTACATGCTGTAATTCTATATGAGCAATATAAGCACTTATATTTGAAGCAATAATCGAAAGTATTTCAACAAATAGTTTTATTAACTGAATCTTGAAAATATATGAATCATCAGATGACTGAAAGGAAGTAATGGTCTCTTAAACCACATTATAATAATTTAGCAATTATTTCTGATGAGAAAATTGCTTAGTTATAATTTTTTTAGATTTACTCTTACTTCTCTTGTTTTGTACATGTTAGAAAATAATATGTAAATAAGTTACCTTAGTTATATTACAAAGAGGGGAGATGTCTGATAAGAAGATGCCGTTATACTCAATGGAATTTTTTGAACTACGAACTCTTTATACATACAGGGACATCATTTTATTTTTACTAACATTTTAAATATTAACCTGTCTATACCTTTAGAGAACCGGAATCACCGCTTGCTCCCCCCTCCAGACTGGAGTTCGATGATACTAGCGTAAAACACAAATCACTGTACTAGGTATAGGAAGGAAGAAAAGTAGTTCATCCATTTACGTAAACTAGGAAATATCGCGATTTTGAGTTTGATAATTTTCATTAGGTTTTTCTTTAATGAAAGTACAGTACTGTATTAAGAATAAGTGTTTTTACTCACAAAGTGAGTTATCCATGCGAACGTTTTCATTATGCGGTGTATATTATACTGTCTACAGCACATTAGCGTACAATATAGAGAAAGAAGTTAAATTGAAAAATAATCATAATATGAATATTTAAACACAATTTTTAAAATGGTGGCCGTTCATTTCGATACAGGCTTCAGTTCTTTTGTGCATATTATCGCACTATAGACTATTGCATCTCATTCCAATTGCCAGTTTCGTCCTTCGTACTAGTAACTCATGTTGAAATAATTATGTACCTACTCTACGTACTGTTAATTCAATCTTCACTTCTGCCCGACCCGAAAATATAAAATTACTCAGACATGCTATCTACTGTCCGTCCAAGTGGTTATGACGCAGGATTGTAGAAAGGGAGGAAATCACGTGACAGTTAATTGCTTAACGAGGCCCTTTTATTTAAGTTCAATTAAACAGCTGTATAACATTACGTAAACGCCCAATTCCTAAGAGAAATTAATGTTTTCAGAAAAGAGCTAAGACATCCCAGCTTTTACAGAGGGGCGAGCAGAAGCAGGTGGGGGAAATCGGGATGCGACGTAGGCAAACGGACAGTACCTGTGCGAAAATATGATTCAATATTGAAAGCTCTTTCGTCACTGGAAAACGCGAACATATTTCTGGAACGTACTATACTCAGTAACTCAGTACTGCTTACTATCTGCTGTCTTGGCTCTGTGTGGAGTTGGAACTTCATTAGTAGAAGGGGTGGGAGTGAAGTACATTCAAAAACTCAGGTACAATAAAAATTGAAGTAAAAATAAAATGATGTCCCTGTAGAAACAACCATTTGTGCTCCCGAAACGTGGAGTCATGCGAACCTGCGCGAGAGGTTTCAAATCTGCACCATTGTCCGTGGATATACCGGTTGCATACAAGCAATCACCGATTCGGCCGCCATTGTTATTCCTTTTCAGCACGCTTAGGATAGGCACAGTTAAAGTAAAACTCAGATATTTTTAATTTGAAGAGCAAAAGCTTCTAAAGAATCTTCTTACATTTTAGAACAATATTGTCAATCAACATACTAATGTATAAAAATATAATTTAATAATTATTACAGCATAAATATACATTTAAGTGTTCAACACACTCCTTCATACACAGCACAGTTATAGGTATTATAGCAACATGAACTTAATAAATTACAAGTAACAAATGAAAACAATGTTGCAAATAAAAAAAAACAATAAATCTAAACATTTCCAACTGCATTCTCGTGCAAGCTCTCCGGCCTCCGCATATAAGAGGACACTATACTGAAATTTCTCAAGTTCCTTAGTTTTAAGAGTTCACAACAATGCAATTTAACCAATAAATACCATACTTACGAAGTTAGATTCACCAAATTTTGATCACTGGTATATCTGCCTATGATACGTGGTTTGCATTTTATTAATTACTTTATTAAAATATAGAACCGCTTTATAAAATGTCGCTTGCAATACAATTGACATTATTCTTAAGTGATATTCACTTATATGGATCCTTAGATACATGGAATCAAAGCTTACTATAGGGATTTACTGTAAAATTAATCAGTAAATTACTAGAATTTTTTATTGTAAAATAAAAATTAAGTCATAAACTAGTCATTCACTGTGCAGAAAATTCCAAGAGTAATGTTTGTTCCAATGTATATAAAGAATAATATAAGTGGATGTTAATTGAAAATAAAGTAAATTGTGGCGAAATAAAGCAATACAATATTTTATGAAGTTATTAATAAAATGCAAACCACTTATCATAGAGGGACGAAATTTTGTACATGTGTTATTATTAACCAGATATACTTGTGATAAACATTTTGTGAATTTAGCATTAAAAATATGGAAGTCAGTAATTTCAGTATAATGTCCCCAAGGATACAATGATGTGAGATTTTGTCATGCTTGGTCAAAAAAATCGATTCTTTGATTTTATTTTTTTTAATTTATTTATGGTGTAAAGATGCCCTCTGCCAATTTTCATGGCCATACAACTGGTCTATCAGCTGTTTATGGTCACATTTTTAAAAGGCTGCGCGCTTTGTCTGGTAATTTAAGTGCTCCGTCCACGCCCTCTACTCTGAATTCTGCCACCATTTTGGAAATTACGCTGTGTTTCATACATTATTTATTATCTTATATTTCCGATTGAACCAGTGTAACTTCTCGACTTCTCGAAGTAGAATCCAATAGATGTTACTTCAAAGGTTGCTTGCCTTTGAAAGATTTTCAGTTACAAAGGAGAGCACAACTCTTGTCTAAAGGAGAATTCCAGTTATTGCTAGTCGCCATAACAACGTGTTTTTATGCTTGGTTTCTGTTTGTGTTATAAGAAATATTTACAAGTTTCAAACAGTTTCATTGTTAGTGTTATAATAGTGTCTACAGTCTATAGTGATTTCTAATAATATTTATCTAGTATAGTGTTTTCTTAAGTTTAAATAGTTTTTCAGTCGTCATCTTTATTTACTAGTGTAGGTTATGTGCACAGCGTGGTAGTATATATGAGAGAACTTCTGCATATATGCTAGGTCTATGTATTTCAAAATGCCTAGGAAATAAAAAAGACAGAGACCTGGTTCATTATTATGATTCCAAATTTGAAGTCAATTTTTCCACTTTAATTTTCTGTAAATTTTGCATTGCTAAAACGCTACTCTTTCTACAGATTTTGTACTACATGCATGATTTTTTGTAGAGATTCTTGAATATGTTAACAAAACTTACTATCAGGATTATACCTAACACTCATTTTTTTTTTTGTTGCTTAGTCACCTGTCTGAAGACAGGTTTAACTCTCATAATTAACACCAATAAGGCATCACTCATGAGACAACTAGACCAGGAGATAATGGGGTAGGGTGACCAGTTCCTTTCCCCCCTCCAATGCATACTTCGCCGATTAGCGACATATTCCACTAATCAGACTTCAGATGCATACGTACAATTTTATTGTTCTTCCTCTGACACATATCTTCAAGTGAGATGTACTGCTGGTTATATATATCAGCCAGAATATCAATAATAGGTATTTTTAATACTAATTTTTTTTATGCTCGTGTTGAATTTTTTTCTGTTTTTACATTTTAGTGAAGTGAATATTTAATTTTTTTTTAGTAAAATAAGAAGCAAAATTGTATAACAAGTATTGTTTCTGAAGGTCTGATAAGTATGTAGACAAAAATTCAGGCCAAAATAATAGCAATTTTTGGAAACCTAATTTTACACAATTTAAAATTACAAAATTGTTAATAATTCGTACATATCTGTACCAAATTAGATTAAACTTTGTGCAGAGACTATTTATATGCAGCAGGACAAAATTTCAGAGATCTACCTAGAATAGTTTAGAAAACTGAAATTTCACATCAGTCTACACTTAATAGGGTTTCTAGTTTCTACCGTCTTCGTGTTTTCCAATATACCCAAACATGTTTTCGCACTTACATTACATTCTTTCCCTATACAACTATACTGCAGAGCGCCGAGTTCGTCGGCATTTTCCGGCGAAAAGAATTGCGGCTTTGTACAGGGACATAATTTTATTTTTACTTCAATTTTTATTGTACCTGAGTTTTTGAATGTACTTCACTCCCACCCATCTACTAATGAAGTTCCAAATGTCCTCCACACAGAACCAAGGCCGCATATAGCAAACAGCACTGAGTTAGTGAGTATAGTACGTTCCAGATATATGTTCGCGTTTTCCAGTGACGAAAGAGCTGTCAATATTGAATAATATTTTCGCACAGGTACTGTCCCTTAGCCTACGTCGCATCCCGATTTCCCCCACTTGCTTCTGCACGCACCTCTGTAAAAACTGGGATGTCTTAGCTCCTTTCTGAAAACATTAATTTTTTGTTAGGAATTGAATGTTCACGTAATATTATACAACTGTTTAAAATAACATAAATATAAGGGCCTCGTTAAGTAATGAACTGTCACGTGATTTTCCCCCTTTCTACGATCCTGCGGCATAACCACTGATAGCATGTCTGAGTAATTTTATCTGTGCGGGTCGGGCAGAAGTGAAGATTGAATTTACGGTACGTAAGGTACTCTTTTATAGAGTAGGTACAGATTTATTTCAATATGAGTTACTAGTACGTAGGACGAAACTGGTAATTGGAATTAGATGCAATAGTCTATAGTGCGATAATATGCACAAAAGAACTGAAGCCTGTATCGAAATGAACGGCCACCATTTTCAAAAATGTGTTTAAATATCCATATTATGGTTATTTTTCAATTTAACTTCATTCTCTATATTGTACGCTTATGTGCTGTAGACAGTATAATATACATTCTCTTTATTGTACGCTAATGTGCTGTAGAGAGTATAATATACACTACATAATGAATATGTTCGCATGGATAACTCAGTTCATGAATAAAACACTCATTGTTAATACAGTACTGTATTTTGATTAAACAAAAATCCTAATGAAAATTATCAAACTCAAAATCGCGATATTTCCTACTTTACGTAAATGGATTAACTACTTTTCTTCCCTCCTATACCTAGTGAAGCGATTTTTTGTGTTTTACGCCAGTATCATCGAACTACAGTCGTGGAAGGGGGTAGAAAACGGTGTTTCCGGTTCTCTAAAGGTTTAGACAGGTTAATATTAAAAATGTTAGTAAAAATAAAATGATGTCCCTGTATATCCACGGACTCTGATCTGTACAGCACACCAGCGCCAATTGTGTGTCTAGATCTATAACTACAACGTCTTTGACTAAGGCTACCACCTGGACATATACTGGTAGTAAATGGGAATAAGGATGTCAGTACTACGTTCCCGCCACTTTTATCGCTTTTATCCCCAGGGAAATACTCCTGGTACTCATTTCTTTTAGTGACGAAGTTAGCCCAGAGCCATAGCTCGACCGGAAGGATTACGTTATTGACGAAAGTTCATGACGCCGCCGTCGGGAATTGAACCCGTGATCTTCTGGCTTGGGGCTTTACTTCTTAACCGCGACGCTACCGCGCGTCCCATTACATCATAGCTACAATTACTAATAATTACGGTTCGGATAAAGTAGCTCTATCAGGATAGGCATCCTTGCTCCGTGGGTTTTGTTTACAAACGTCAACGACTGTATTGTCCATTCCCTTATGTTTTAGCTAGGGGGTGGGGGCGCTCTTCCCAGCTGTTAATATTTGTAAATAAAATGTACGGACCAAGGATGCCTATCCTGATACAGTTACTTTATTCGAACCGTACTAATAATATTTCTTTATCATCAGTACTGCTGCAAGTATTAGTGCTACCACCACAGTCAAGATATAAAGTGAGGTATAGCCTATAGTCGTAGATGAATATGGAAATATTACCAGAAATGAGTTATGTACAGTAATTATCCGTTAAATATTTCAATGTACTTACTTATCTGCTCTTCATTACTCTTCAAATTTCTCAAAAGCGATAAAATATGAACATGTCACTTGGGTTGTATAGCATCCGGTCCCCCAGCTTCAAGCTATAACTCTCTCGCGTGAATATGTGTTATATTTAATGAAAGATATTAGTTATAATTAAATGTATTACACGTCCATGTAGTGGCTCAGAATTAATGCTTATTTTGAAAATAACTGTTAATATTTTAATGTTATAACAATAATGCTTCAGGTGATATCAACTTTTTCGAGTACTATTTGATTTCCCTACCAATTAAACTAACCACCCTACTTCAGCTACGTGCAATATTATCGGCAGTTACAAAGCGCACTTAGTAATGTAAATAATACAAGAAACGTACTTAGTTAAGTAAATAACTTTTATTTTAATTTCCACGCTAGAGGCTAAGTCAAATATCAGGAGACCAAATAGGCCTATTAACTGTAGTGTTGAAATACAGTGTATAGGCATATTCTCGAGGTACTTTCATCTTCCCTGAAATAATTGGTATATTATTTACTTAATATTCATCGCCTTTAAATGAAACATTCAATTTGAAAAGAATCAATTAATTGAATACGAATTCAAATTTTCCTTTAGCATTTATCCATAGAATTAAATATTCGTAAAGCTGAAACTCGATCTGGCAAGGTATTGTAGACTAATACTGACGCACCAATTGATCAGAAATAAAAGGCTTAGTAAAGTTCAGAAGTACATAGAACAACACTGATATTTGTGAAATGAATTTGCTTTAATTACACCCTGAAAATCAATTATGACTTTAAAACAATTCTTGTTCCAAGTACGCTTGTCCACAAGCCGAGTAAACTTACATTAGCGTGTAACTATTTAACATCAGGTACAAACTAAACATGAATAACATATAATATAGAATAGTTATAGTAACCCAATAAAATCATTAATGAATCTGAACACGGGCATCGTTGGCCGTTCTTGAAATATTCACTGGTATTCTAGTTTCTGTCCGATGTTTTGTAATATTGGTTATGTCAATGCAGTTCACTGCATTAGTTGTAACTTCCTTCAGTGCCCCTGAATCTATAAATCCTTTACATAGTTCCACAGGAAATGGTATTGGTCCTTCAAGTCCAATCCAACGCAGTGGGAGAAAATGACCGAAATCAGTACTTCACTATGGCGGCACATCGTTTGTTGACAATGTTGGGTTGCAAATTAATCACCTGATGTACAAGGTGAAAGTGCAATACATGTAGATATTTCAATCTCTTATCGTACAGTCGATAAAATATTAAAACTCGCCATAATAAAGTCTTGCAATTAACACATATTCCGCACAAATTTCGAAATATCAGTTGCACTGTTATTACGGATCCCACTATATTATTGGTAGGGCTTATAGCAAACGAAGAATTGGTCACTAACCACTTCCACAATCACAACGTGCAACACATTACACAGGAAAACCAAGTAGAATACATGCAAGGCTTATATCTTCAGATGAGCGATGATTATAATACTGATTTACTCTACAATATAATATTAAGGGGTAGCGTGACATATTACGTATTTAACATATTAGACTACATAATTAAATATTTGCATCGGCTTATGGACACTGTACTTTATTAACAAGTGATAATATTTTAATTTCCCTTGTTAAAATGTTAAATATCAGTAATTCAGTTCAATTATTAAGAGTGACATATACTAATTTCGGAATACTGTAAAGAAAAAAGTGTCTCGATGAACATCAATACGCCTACCGTACTCCTAACATGGAGAGAGTATAGCAAGAAGCTGCATTAAGTTCATAGCAGCTTACGTATGAAGTGAGCTGTGATGGAACGGGTGTCATCAGCTGCCGCTGATTCTTTGTGGCCGGTTAATACAGCCCAAATTACAGAACATTCTGAAACAAATTAATTAAACAGTAAAAAAAAAATGATTTCAAAATGAATTCCTCTGTAAAGAAAGTAATGAGGTTTAATTATATTTTTCAGTTAAATCTCTTCAAACTCTTTCGTGTGAAACAATGTCAGTCTTGTACTTATGTAGCTTTACATTTTACAACACCTTATCTGAGGCTTTGAAAGCCTCCACGAAGATGTTGTTGTACTACAATACATAATTAATTAATGATATTTTATTAATCAAATTTTGTCACATTCTTCCCAGCAGTTAATATTTGTAAACAAAACGTACGGACTAAGGATGCCTATCCTGATTCAGTTACTTTATTCGAACCGTACTAATAATATTTCTTTATCATCAGAACTGCTACAAGTATTTGTGCTACAACCACAGTCAAGATATAGGATGAGATATAGCCTATAGTCATAGATGAATATGGAAATTGTGCCAGAAATCAGTTATGTAATTATCCGTTAAATATTTCAATGTACTTACTTATCTGCTCTTCATTAGGGGAGAGTCGGGTAGTATCGGACAGCGGGTAATATCGGACAGTGAGTTTCTTTCATCTACCACTCAATGATAGTTCCTAATTAACATGGTTACGTTTCTGTGATATCTCATAGAGTAACGTAACCATGTCATTCAGGTACTACCATATGGTGGTAGATGAAAGAAACGCACTGTCCGATACTACCCCATGTCCGATACTACCCGACTCTCCCCTACTTACGTTATTTACATTCCTTACTTTCTTATGGCACTTACCTTACTTACTTAGATAACTTACTTTCTTACCTTACTTACTTACCTAACTTCCTTACCTACTTACTTATCTTACTTAACTACTTACCTTACTTACTTTACTTTCTTACCTTACTTTCTTGCCTTACTTACTTACCTTACACAATTACTTTACTTATTTACCTTACTTACTTACCTTTCATATTTACCTACCCTACTTACTTACCTTACTTTCATACTTACCTACCTTACTTAACTTACTTACTTTCATACTTACCTACCTTACTTAACTTACTTACTTGCTTACCTACCTTACTTAATTACTTTACTTTCTTTCTTACTTTTTTACTTAATTACTTGCCTTACTTTCTTAACTAACTTACTTACCAAACTAACTTACCTTAC